>NC_056438.1:24769781-25085496 GCF_018296145.1 Oncorhynchus tshawytscha
GAAATCTATTGAAGTGGGATGGAGGTAGAGGGGAAAAGCAATGTAGCTTTTCATATCCTAACTACCCTCTAGCGCTGTGTGTGTGTGTGTGTGTGTGTGTGTGTGTGTGTGTGTGTGTACTCGCTCCAGAAAAGAAGCCAGTGATCATACCCCCACCTACAGGGCTGCTATAGAACTGTTCACAATACCAACGACTTTATTATGGTTTATGACCTCTTCTGAGCTGTTCTCCATCTACCCACTTTAACCCTCCTTTCAAATAACAGTTCAGTCACATGGAGGCAAAAAAATAAGATAACTTGTGACTGACAGAACCTTTGTTACAGTAAGTCCCCTATGAAGACAAATCTATATCTGTTTCCATTAACACTTTGCTCAAATTGACTCAGCTCTTATACGGAACGCAAATTCAAGAACAAATGAGAACTATTTTCATCTTCTCGCATGAATAATTTCACATAGTGCCATTTTTTTTAATCCACCAAACATAGGCTACTGTATTTAATGAAAACGGTATGTGTGTTTCATTCACAGTGCTAAGATGTCCTCAGTGACAATATTACTCTAAAAGGCCCCTGGGAGTAAGGGATCTCAAATGTCAGATTTGTGTTATTGCAGGAGAGGCACTAAGGACATACTCTATCAAGAGTAATCGTGATACAGGTGTAAGATACAGTACATTGCACAGAGAAATAGCTTGTTATCAAAAGTCAACTCAGCTGTGTTCTCACTGGAGATGGGAAAGTGTTTTTATTGATGTCAAAATGTCAAGCCAACAGTGTAAATGACAACAGAACGAAGGCAACACTACACCTCGACTGCAATAAACCTACACAATTATGCACATCCTTTTTAATAATTTGACAGGGTTAGACCAGGATTTTAGTTTTCCAAACAACCTCCAAAACGATGCTAATTTTCAGTGGCATAACATTTAACGTCTTTACCTCAGGCCACTTGAGGGCTCTACCAAAGCCAAAAGGTGGAAGACCTCCAGGACAAACAGTCATTAAGATAGAAATGTGTACTGTATACACCAACGTTTAAAAGTTTGGGGTCACTTAGCAATGTCCTTGTTTTCCATGAAAAAAAATACAGGAAATGAGTTGCAAAATGAATAGGAATATTGTAAAGACGTTGACAAGGTTTCAATAATGATTTTTGAATTGAAATAATAATTGTGTCCTTCAAACTTTGCTTTCGTCAAATAATCCTCCATTTGCAGCAATTACAGCCTTGCAGACCTTTGGCATTCTAGTTGTCAATTTGTTGAGGTAATCTGAAGAGATTTCACCCCATGCTTCCTGAAGCACCTCCCACAAGTTGGATTGGCTTGATGGTACTTATGTACCATACGGTCAAGCTGCTCCCACAACAGCTCAATAGGGTTGAGATCCGGTGACTGCTGGGCAATCCATTATAGACAGAATACCACTTGACTGCATCTTCCCTAAATAATTCTTGCATAGTTTGGAGCTGTGCTTTGGGTCATTGTCCGGATGTAGGAGGAAATTGGCTCCAATTAAGCGCCGTCCACAGGATATGGCATGGCATTGCAAAATGGAGTGATAGCCTTCCTTCTTCAAGATCCCCTTTACCCTGTAAAAATCTCCCACTTTACTACCACCAAAGCACCTACAGACCCTCACATTGGCTACATCATGCTTGACAGATGGCGTCAAGCACTCCTCCAGCATCATTTCATTTTTTCTGCATCTCACGAATGTTCTTCTTTGTGATCCGAACACCTCAGACTTCGACTGTCCATAACACTTTTTTCCAATCTTCCTCTGTCCAGTGTCTGTGTTCTGTGTTCTTGCCCATCTTAATCTTTTCTTTTTATTGGTCAGTCTGAGATATGGCTTTTCTTTGCAACTCTGCGTAGAAGACCAGCATCCCGGAGTTGCCTCTTCACTGTTGACGTTGAGACTGGTGTTTTGCAGGTACAATTTAATGAAGCACTGGGCAGTGCGTCCGCACGGGTTGTGCAGGCTCTTTGCTCGAGACCTCCAGTGCGCCTCCACGACCCAGTGCATCCGGTGCCTCGGCCAAGGAAGAGGCCGCCTGTTTGTCTCCCCAGTCTGGTGAGTCCTGTGCCTGCTCCTAGAACCAAGTCTCCCTTCTGTCCGGAGCTGCCAGAGCCGCCCGTCTGTCCGGAGCTGCCAGAGCCGCCCGTCAGTCCGGAGCTGCCAGAGCCGCCCGTCAGTCCGGAGCTGCCAGAGTCTCCCGCCTATTCGGGGTCGGTGGCGAGGGTCGCCACTCCAGAGGCGCCACATAAGTGGGCCAAGACAAAGGTGGAGTGGGGTCTACGTCCCGCATCAGAGCCACCACCGCGGTGAAATGCCCACCCAGACCCTCCCCTATAGGTTCAGGTTTTGCGGCCGGAGTCCGCACCTTTGTGGGGGGGGGGTACTGTCACGTCTTGACCTTAGTTCCTTTTTTATGTCTCTATTTTGGTTTGGTCAGGGCGTGAGTTGGGGTGGGCATGTTTTATTTGGCCTGGTATGGTTCCCAATCCGATCTTGCTTACTCTTCCTCAGACGAAGAAGAGAATCGTTACATGTAGTTCCTTGATGGCCGTTGTGGTATCGGCTTAAGGGGGAATATACATGGCTGTGACTATAACCAAAGAAAATTATTTTGGGAGGTAATACGGTCTTGCATTTGATTGTGAGATATTCTAGGTCAGGTGAACAAAACCACTTAAGTTCCTTTACCTTATCACAATCACACCATGAACGGTTAATGAAACATACACCTACGCCTTTCTTCTTCCCGGAGAGTTCTGTATTCCTGTCTGCGTGATGTACTGAGAACCCAGCTGGCTGTATGGGTGGGGACAGTATATCCGGAGAGAGCCATGATTGCTTTAAACAGTATGTTACGGTCTCTGATGTCTCTCTGGAAGGAGATGCTCACCCTGAGCTTGTCTACCTTCTTGTCCAGGGACTGAACATCAGCGAGTAATATAATCAGAAGTGGTGGATGGTGTGCACACCTCAGTCGGACTAGAAGTCCACTCCGAATACCTTTTCTCCGCCGGCGGCGTCTTGGAGCAGCCTCCGGGATAAGTTCAATTGCCTTGAGGGGTACAAACAAAGGATCCAATTTGGGAAAATCATATTTCTGATCGGAATGCTGGGTGAGTTACTGCCGCTGTGATATCCAAAAGTTTTTCCGGCTATATGTAATAACACAAAAAACGTTCTGGGCTAATAATGTAACCTTAGGCCAGACATGGTACTCTGGTCCCCTTCACGAAAGGCTGTGTACATCATAGAGCTCACAGTCCCGTGGGAAAACTCTGTTGAAGAGGCCTACGAGCGTAAGAAACTGCGTTACACAGAGTTGGCAGCAGACGTAACTCAGCGTGGCTGGAATGCAAAAGTCTGGCCAGTTGAAGTGGGATGCAGAGGATTCGTGGCTTCTTCCACCATCAGGTTGCTGAAAGAACTTGGAATCCATGGACAGGCTCTGCGGCAGACCGTCAGAGCAGTTTCTCAAGCAGCTGAAAGAGGCAGCCAGTGGATCTGGATCAAACGGAAGGACCCTTGCTGGGCTATAACTTCATGACCCCCACCCCCACCTGAGAACCCAATTCAGATCCCTCCAACTTGAGGAGGGGGCATATGAGGTATGCGGTCAGCTGTAGGGCTGGCTCAGGGAAGAGGACGCCCCTGCCTTGCATAGTCCCGTGGGACATCTTAATTGGGCATGGGACACAAGCTAAGGCTTGATCACCCTTTAGCTGGCCACCTTTGATGAGGGTGTTTAGTGATTAAAGGCCGAAACACCCACTGATTCGAAGGCACACTACTGAGGATGTGTCCCAAAATTGACATCTTAACCCAGTCTAAGAAATAAACCTCCCATGCCACTCTGTCAACATCACGGCAAATCTCATGTGAGTGCATTCCATCTATTGGCACAATGGACAGTTTTTTACATCTCGTCCCGTGTTTTATGATTCTGTAAGAAATTACAACAAAAAATACTGTAAAGTTGGTTAAGAGCTAGAAGCAGTGCTGCAATTTCTATCCTACAGTACAGTAGAGCAATAGAGGGTAAGCGAGCACGAGAAAGATAGGAAGAGGGAGAGAAAGAGAGAGAGTGAGTGTTCTCCTTCCATCAATGTTACAGATTAACCTACGATCTGATAGATCCTTTCATTTTTATTCCAATGGAGGACATGGGTCAACTGACATAAGAGGTTGTTTGTTGGAACCTGGTGAAACTTTTTTTGTTGGAATACAATCAAGTCCCAATATAGTCCCCATATTCCAGCAACATCTGTCTTCCAGTACATCTATAGTAGCCAGTGTCTGAAAATGTCACTCGGCTTCATCGATGGATAGTGCCTCTCCATTCCGAGACTGATTCCTTATCATGGAGCACATGTGCCCCTGAAAAACCTGAGGCCTTTGTTCCTCTGTCTCTGCAGGCGAAGATATTGATTTTGGGGACAGATTACATATTTTCTCTTCTCATGGCTGTCTTTCGCTGCCCTCCAGCCTGCCTCGTCCTGTCATATTCGCATGGGGGTGTGGGGGGGGGTCTTATCACCAGGTGTCTGGACTGACCGGGCACTGCAGGAAGAGGTAAAAGACAGTCCTCTACATCGACAGTGTGTTTCTGTTTGGAAGCTAGAGTTGCGTTTGCACGGGGAATGAAATCATGAATTTGCATCATGAATAGCCAGCAATCGATGAATAAGCACTGTACCCAGTGGGATGGTCTTTGTCAAATGGGCAAATTCATTTGCATCAGAACTTTAAAGTTTAGAGTAACTGATGTTTTTTATGCCTTTTCATCCCAAAACCCATAAATCTGATGATTCCAGAATGACAAATCAAAAATGCTAATATAATACACCACAGGGGAGATAGTAATTATATTTGCTGTCGTTGAAAAAGTAACCTTATTCCTTGTTTATTAGAAGAGAGGAGCTGCATATGCAATGAATGGTGGGGGGACTCTTTCTTATCAAATCAAATTTTATTTGTCACATACACATGGTTAGCAGATGTTAATGCGAGTGTAGCGAAATGCTTGTGCTTCTAGTTCCGACAATGCAGTAATAACCAACAAGTAATCTAACTAACAATTCCAAAACTACTGTCTTATACACACAAGTGTAAGGGGATAAAGAATATGTACATAAAGATATATGAATGAGTGATGGTACAGAGCGGCATAGGCAAGATACAGTAGATGGTATCGAGTACAGTATATACATATGAGATGAGTATGTAAACAAAGTGGCATAGTTAAAGTGGCTAGTGATACATGTATTACATAAAGATGCAGTAGATGATATAGAGTACAGTATATACGTATACATATGAGATGAATAATGTAGGGTATGTAAACATTATATTAGGTAGCATTGTTTAAAGTGGCTAGTGATATATTTTACATAATTTCCCATCAATTCCCATTATTAGAGTGGCTGGAGTTGAGTCAGTGTGTTGGCAGCAGCCACTCAATGTTAGTGGTGGCTGTTTAACAGTCTGATGGCCTTGAGATAGAAGCTGTTTTTCAGTCTCTCGGTCCCAGCTTTGATGCACCTGTACTGACCTCGCCTTCTGGATGATAGCGGGGTGGAAGGCGCTGCTGCGCCTTCTTCACGATGCTGTCTGTGTTGGTGGACCAATTCAGTTTGTCTGTGATGTGTATGCCAAGGAACTTAAAACTTGCTACCCTCTCCACTACTGTTCCATCGATGTGGATAGGGGGGTGTTCCCTCTGCTGTTTCCTGAAGTCCACAATCATCTCTTTAGTTTTGTTGACGTTGAGTGTGAGGTTATTTTCCTGACACCACACTCCGAGGGCCCTCACCCCTCCCTGTAGGCCGTCTCGTCGTTGTTGGTAATCAAGCCTACCACTGTTGTGTCGTCCGCAAACTTGATGATTGAGTTGGAGGCGTGCGTGGCCACGCAGTCGTGGGTGAACAGGGAGTACAGGGGAGGGCTCAGAACGCACCCTTGTGGGGCCCCAGTGTTGAGAATCAGCAGGGTGGAGATGTTGTTGCCTACCCTCACCACCTGGGGGCGGCCCGTCAGGAAGTCCAGTACCCAGTTGCACAGGGCGGGGTCGAGACCCAGGGTCTCGAGCTTGATGAGGAGCTTGGAGGGTACTATGGTGTTAAATGCCGAGCTGTAGTCGAACAGCATTCTCACATAGGTATTCCTCTTGTCCAGGTGGATTAGTGCAGTGTGCAGTGTGGTTGAGATTGCATCGTCTGTGGACCTATTTGGGCGGTAAGCAAATTGGAGTGGGTCTAGGGTGTCAGGTAGGGTGGAGGTGATATGGTCCTTGACTAGTCTCTCAAAGCACTTCATGATGACGGAAGTGAGTGCTACGTTCGGTAGTCGTTTAGCTCAGTTACCTTAGCTTTCTTGGGAACAGGAACAATGGTGGCCCTCTTGAAGCATGTGGGAACAGCAGACTGGGATAGGGATTGACTGAATATGTCCGTAAACACACCAGCCAGCTGGTCTGCGCATGCTCGGAGGGCGCTATGCATGATCAATCCGACCTCGGCCTCATTTACTTCAATGCTGCCCCCGCAAAAGCCAGATCAAACATAATTTTTTTGCGGATCGCAGAGCTGTTGTCAAGGCAGTGAGTTAGTGTTTATACAGGACCTCCCGCCCCCACCTACAGTTAACCAATCATGTCAATGCGGAACGATGCGGAGTCCTCCGCATTGCTACAACATTTGCGTCACACCCTACATACAAAGCCTCGGACCACATTTTCCGATCAAGAATAAATAGGCTTTTAGTGGCCTCTTTGGATCTTGCAGACACACACAAAGGAGAATGTCACACAAGTACACATCTACAGATGCCACGTGCTTACATCAAAAGCACAAGACCCCTTAGGTCTGACACTAGGCTTATCGCTCACTCCAAGGGGCTACATAGGCCTCCTTAATTTTGATTCACTTCAAGCCCCAGGACACCTTGTGAGAATTGTTCATCTCGAACAGGTGACAGTGATTTATTTTCACAACACTCAAGTTGCCAGTGTGCCCTGTGGCTATTTTTGCTGTCAAACGGCTTGCTCCACACCATCACACACAATAATCTGAAATCGCCTGACTTCAGGAGACACAGATGGCCTTAACCCCTCACTCACATGATATTGATTGATCCATTTACACAATGAGTTGCTATTGGTTTTGAATACTCATGGCTCTATTGACAGATACAGGAGATCAATGGGTCCAATCAGTTGTACAACCAATTGCAGCCAGCTGGACAGGCATTGTCTGCAGGTGGACAGTCACACAAAAGCCATGGGTTTGAACTCAGGACAGTGTGCTGCTGCTGATAACATTGACTCGCTGTGGAAGCTAACATGGTCTAAACGCCTTACTATGGACGTACTGCATGGAAGACAGAGGGCAAGAAGCCTTTTTGAAGGACTAGCTTTGTACTCTGATTTACAGTATAGGCTGGGTTACCATCCTTCGGTGGCAAGGTACCACAAAAAACAACCATTGATTAAAGTTGGCTGAAGAATATGAGGTGGCTGTAAAACAGTAGGGAAAGACATGGGGCGCATAAAAAGGAAGTGGACATGGTGCTGGGTGATATGGCCATATCGATTTTTTTTCAAACATATGGGAGATTCACCACACAGTACATTTTGATTTTTTTCTCCCCCAAATAAGCTTTGTTGTACAGTTAAAGGTCATATACCCTGCATTTTAAACAGTCAGGAATAATATAATACATTCAGGGCTTGTGAAATTATACCTAGGCTAAATTTAACCCTTCCATAACCATAAGAGCCACTAATAGGCTTTTTTTGCAATAATCACTGATTTGGTTTTCATGACTGTCTATGAAAATGCTTTTTCCATTACAAATTTAACCAGAACCATGCATGATGCACAATCACTAATAATGACTAACTTCATTGAGCAGGCATTATAGAACATTAATACAGGTCTCATAAACAATCTCTCAAGCACAAGCCCACGTGCTAGTGAGTAGCCAGCCAATCTTTATGAAGTCAGCAAAAAAATAAACGTCCCTTTTTCAGGACCCTGTCTTTCAAAGATAATTCGTAAAAAATTGTAAAAATCCAAATAACTTCATAGATCTTCATTGTTTCCCATGCATGTTCAACGAACCATAAACAATTAATGAACACGCACCTGTGGAACGGTTGTTAAGACACTAACGGCTTACAGACGGTAGGCAATTAAGGTCACAGTCATGAAAACTTAGGACACTAAAGAGGCCTTTCTGCTGACTCTGAAAAACACCAAAAGTAAGATGCCCAGGGTCCCTGCTCATCTGCGTGAACGTGACTTAGGCATGCTGCAAGAAGGCATGAGGACTGCAGATGTGGCCAGGGCAATAAATTGCAATATCCGTACTGGGAGAGGCCTAAGACAGCGCTACAGGGAGACAGGACGGCCAGCTGATCGTCCTCGCAGTGGCAGACCACGTATAACAACACCTGCACAGGATCAGTACATCCGAACATCACACCTGCGGGACAGGTACAGGATGGCAACAACTGCCCGAGTTGCACCAGGAAGCGCAATCCCTCCATCAGTGCTCAGACTGTCCGCAATAGGCTGAGAGAGGCTGGACTGAGGGTTTGTAGGCCTGTTGTAAGGCAGGTCCTCACCAGACATCATCGGCAACAACGTCGCCTATGTGCACAAACCCACCGTCTCAGACAGGACTGGCAAAAGGTGCTCTTCACTGATGAGTTGCGGTTTTGTCTTACCAGGGGTGATGGTCGGATTCACGTTTATCGTTGAAGGAATGAGCATTACACCGAGGCCTGTACTCTGGAGTGGGATTGATTTGGAGGTGGAATGTCATGGTCTGGGGCGGTGTGTCACAGCATCATCGGACTGAGCTTGTAGTCATTGCAGGCAATCTCAACGCTGTGCGTTACAGGGAAGACATCCTCCTCCCTCATGTGGTACCCTTCCTGCAGGCTCATCCTGACATGACCCTCCAGCATGACAATGCTACCAGCCATACTGTTCATTATGTGCGTGATTTCCTGCAAGACAGGAATGCCAGTGTTCTGCCATGGCCAGCGAAGAGCCCGGATCTCAATCCTATTGAGCACGTCTGGGACCTGTTGGATCGGAGGGTGAGGGCTAGCTCCATTCCCCCCAGAAATGTCTGGGAACTTGCAGGTGCCTTGGTGGAAGAGTGGGGTAACATCTCACAGCAAGAACTGGCAAATCTGGTGCAGTCCATGAGGAGGAGATGCACTGCAGTACTTAATGCAGCTGGTGGCCACACCAGATACTGACTATTACTTTTACTTTTGACCCCCTCTTTGTTCAGGGACACATTATTCCATTTCTGTTAGTCACATGTCTGTGGAACTTGTTCAGTTTTTGTCTCAGTTGTTGAATCTTATGTTCATACAAATATTTATACGTGTTTAGTTTGCAGAAAATAAAGTGAGAGGACAGTGAGAGGACGTTTCTTTTTTGCTGAGTTTATTTCAAGTTTAGGTAACTTGAAAGGCAGAACAGTTTAATTCTTATGAACCCACACTTCTGTCAGTCTCCAACTGTTTGAACAGCATGTTTGCGCCCGCAACCGTCTGTACAAACACAAGATATATTAAGCAAGTCGTGGTTGCTGAGAGGAAATCAATTCAGACAGTTATCTCTTGATGGGATCATGAAAATGGTGAAGAAACAGAAAAGGTAGAACGTGTGTCATCAGTGTTCAATCTAAGTGTCCTGGGTTCAAGTCAGGAGTCCGTAGCAAAGAAAGGCAGTCAATGCTCATGGCTTGTCCTAATGACAAAACTGTCAATGCGGTCTAGTCTCCAAAAACGTCAAAGCCGTATGGCTATTTCCTGCACACTGAACAAAAATATAAACGCAACGTGCAACCATTTCAAAGATTTTACTGAGATACAGTTAATATAAAGAAAAGTGTCAACTGAAATAAATTCATAAGGCTCTAATCTATGGATTTCACATGACTGGGAATACAGATATGCACCTTTAAAAACAAAAGTAGGGGAGTGGGATCAGAGATCCAGTCAGTATCTGGTGTGACCATCACTTGGCTCATGCAGCGTGACATCTCCTTCGCATAGAGCTGATCAGGCTGTTGATTGTGTCCAGTGGAATGTTGTCCCACTCCTCTTCAATGGCTGTGCAAAGTTGCTGGACAATGGTGGGAACTGAAACACGCTGTCGTACACGTTGATTCAGAGCATACCAAACATGTTCAGTGGGTGACATGTCAGGTGACTATGCACGTCATGGAAAAACTGGGACATTTTCAGCTTCTAGGAATTGTGTACTGATCCTTGTGAAATGGAACTGTGCATTATCATGCTGAAACATGAGGTGATGGCGGCGGATGAATGGCACGACAATGGGTCTCAGGAGCTTGTCATGCTCTCTGTGCATTCAAATTGCCATCGATAAAATGCAATTGTGTTCATTGTCCGTAGGTTATGCCTTCCCATACCATAACCCCACCACGGGGCACTCTGTTCACAACGTTAACAGCAAACCGCTCACCCACACGATGCCATACAGCATGTCTGCAATCTGCCCGGTATAGTTGAAACTGGGATTAATCGAGGAAGAGCACACTTCTCCAGTGTGCCAGTGGCCATCGAAGGTGAGTATTTGCCCACTGAAGTTGCTTACGAAGACCAACTGCAGTTACATCTAGGCCCTGGTGAGGACGACGAGCACGCAGATGAGCTTCCCTGAGACGGTTTCTGACAGTTTGCGCAGACATTCTTTGGTTGTGCAAACATATAGTTTCATCAGCTGTCCAGGTGGCTGGTCTCAGACGATCCTGCAGGTGAAGAAGCTGGATGTGGTTGTCCTGGGGTGGCGTGGATACATGTGGTCTGCGGAAGTGAGGTCTGATGGACGTACTGCCATATTCTCTAAAATGTTGCGTGAGGCAGCTTATGGTAGAGAAATTAATATTAAATTATCTGGCAACAGCTCTGGTGGACATTCCTGCAGTCAGCATGCCAAACTGCTTGCTCCCTCAAAACTTGAGACATCTGTGGCATTGTGTTGTGTAACAAACTGCACATTTTAATGGGCTTTTGTCCCCAGCACAAGGTGCACCTGTGTAATGATCATGCTGTTTAATCAGCTTCTTGATATGCCACACTGTCACGCCCTGACCTTAGAGAGCCTTTTTATGTCTCTATTTGGTTTGGTCAGGGTACTCTATGTTTTTGTTTTCTATGATTTTGTATTTCTATGTTTTGGCCGGGTATGGTTCTCAATCAGGGACAGCTGTCTATTGTTGTCTCTGATTGGGAACCATACTTAGGTAGCCCTTTTACCTCCTTTCAGTGTGGGAAGTTAACTTTGTTTGTGGCACATAGCCCTGAAGCGTCACGGTTGTTTTGTATTGTTTTGGTCGGCGTCATCCTAAATAAAAGGAATATGTACGCTCACCACGCTGCACCTTGGTCCTCTTCTTCCAGCAACGGCCGTGACACACACCCGTCAGGTGGATGGATTACCTTGGCGAAGGAGACATGCTCACTAACAGGGATGTAAACAAATTTCTGCACAACATTTGAAAGAAATAAGCTTTTTGTGTGTATAGAACATTTCTGGGATCTTTTGTTTCAGCTCATGAAGAATGCAACCGACACTTTACATGTTGCGTTTATATTTTTGATCAGTAAAAGCCTTTGGAAATAGTAAACAAAAGAAGTAGAGGAGCGCACCACGTTTCAAATTGATCGGTCCAAGCGCCACTAACATCTGAGACATACAGTGGGGCAAAAAGGTATTTAGTAAGCCACCAATTGTGCAAGTTCTCCCACTTAAAAAGATGAGAGGCCTGTAATTTTCATCATAAGTACACTTCAACTATGACAGACAAAATGAGAAAAAAAATCCAGAAAATCACATTGTAGGATTTTTAATGAATTTATTTGCAAATTATGGTGGAAAATAAGTATTTGGTCAATAACAAAAGTTTCTCAATACTTTGTTGTATATCCTTTGTTGGCAATGACAGAGGTCAAACGTTTTCTGTAAGTCTTCACTAGGTTCACACACTGTTGCTGGTATTTTGGCCCATTCCTCCATGCAGATCTCCTCTAGAGCAGTGATGTTTTGGGGCTGTTGCTGGGCAACACGGACTTTCAACTCCCTCCAAAGATTTTCTATGGGGTTGAGATCTGGAGACTGGCTAGGCCACTCCAGGACCTTGAAATGCTTCTTACGAAGCCACTCCTTCGTTGCCCGGGCGGTGTGTTTGGGATCATTGTCATGCTGAAAGACCCAGCGACGTTTCATCTTCAATGCCCTTGCTGATGGGAGGTTTTCACTCAAAATCTCACGATACATGGCCCCATTCATTCTTTCCTTTACACGGATCAGTCTTCCTGGTCCCTTTGCAGAAAAACAGCCCCAAAGCATGATGTTTCCACCCCCATGCTTCACAGTAGGTATGGTGTTCTTTGGATGCAACTCAGCATTCTTTGTCCTCAACACGACGAGTTGAGTTTTTACCAAAAAGTTATATTTTGGTTTCATCTGACTATATGACATTCTCCCAATCTTCTTCTGGATCATCCAAATGCTCTCTAGCAAACTTCAGATGGGCCTGGACATGTACTGGCTTAAGCAGGGGGACACGTCTGGCACTGCAGAATTTGAGTCCCTGGCGGCGTAGTGTGTTACTGATGGTAGGCTTTGTTACTTTGGTCCCAGCTCTCTGCAGGTCATTCACTAGGTCCCCCCGTGTGGTTCTGGGATTTTTGCTCACCGTGATCATTTTGACCCCACGGGGTGAGATCTTGCGTGGAGCCCCAGATCGAGGGAGATTATCAGTGGTCTTGTATGTCTTCCATTTCCTAATACTTGCTCCCACAGTTGATTTCTTCAAACCAAGCTGCTTACCTATTGCAGATTCAGTCTTCCCAGCCTGGTGCAGGTCTACAATTGTGTTTCTGGTGTCCTTTGACAGCTCTTTGGTCTTGGCCATAGTGGAGTTTGGAGTGTGACTGTTTGAGGTTGTGGACAGGTGTCTTTTATACTGATAACAAGTTCAAACAGGTGCCATTAATACAGGTAACGAGTAGAGGATAGAGGAGCCTCAAAGAAGTTACAGGTCTGTGAGAGCCAGAAATCTTGCTTGTTTGTAGGTGACCATATACTTATTTTCCACCATAATTTGCAAATAAATTCATTAAAAATCCTACAATGTGATTTTCTGGATTTCTTTTCCTCATTTTGTTTGTCATAGTTGAAGTGTACCTATGATGAAAATTACAGGCCTCTCATCTTTTTAAGCGGGAGAACATGTACAAATGGTGGCTGACTAAATAATTTTTTGCCCCACTGTATGTACGGCTTCCAAAGCTTTTCCTCCAATCACAATGGGTGAGTAACACTTTGACATCACAGTACAACAATTGAAACGGGTCAATGGCAAAATCCACAAAATCCACTCATCCACTCAAGATATAGGAAAAGTGGGACCTTTTCCCCCTTTCTTTTTAGTGATTTAACTACAGTGTGATCTGTAGTAATGTATTAAGGATCTGTTTGCTGAGAATGGGGAGGGAGAAAATTTCACTGGTTACAAAGACTAACTGCAGTCATATCCAGACCCTGGTGAGGACAACAAGCACGCAGGTGAGCTTCCATGAGACGGTTTCTGACAGTTTGCACAGACATTCTTTGGTTGTGCAAACACACATCAGCTGTCCAGGTGGCTGGTCTCAGACCATCCTGGTGATCAACCAGTGGTGGAAAAAGTACCCAATAGTCATACTTGAGTAAAGATTCCTTAATTAACATGACTCAAGTAAAAGTCAACCAGCAAAATACTACTTGAGTAAAAAAGTCTAATAGGTATTTGGTTTAAAATACACCTAAGTATCTAAAATAAATGTAATTGCTAAAATGTAGTGAAATATCAAAAGTAAAAGTAGAAAATAATTGAAAATCCCTTATATTAAGCAAACCAGATGGCACCATTTAAGTGTTTTTCTAAATTTGCGGATAGCCAGGCACACACAACAACACTCAGACATTTACAAACGGAGCACGTGTGTTTAGTGAGTCCGCCAGATCAGACAGAGGCTGTAGGGAGGACCAGGGATGTTCTCTAGATAAGTGTGTGAATTGGACCATTTTCCTGTTCTGCTATACATTTAAAATGTATCGAGTACTTCTTCTGGGTGTCAGGGAAAATGTACATTTTCTTTAGGAATGTAGTGAAGTAAACATACAGATGCCCCAAAAACCTACTTAAGTACTTTAAAGTATTTTTAATGAAGAACTTTAGACCACTGTTGATCACTACAACTTTTCAGAGTTATGGTTTTAAGACCTAAATGGCTAGAGAAGGCATTAATAGTGGTCAGGTGCAAGTGATCGGGTAATGCAGAATGTGCAGATGTCCAACACTGACATGATGCACACACCAGTGTCTACAAACGGTGGGTATTATGTCCATCCCAGGGATGGGCAGCTCATTGATTGCATCATTTCCTAGAACATTTAGGCCCAGAGCCAATATAAAGTGTCTTATTTTAATTACTGGGAGTATTATAATAAATCCCTATCAGATTCTTGTATCTAATTGGGTTGAGTAGAGAATTGACATCGGAAGTGAACATGAACCTTCATTCTTTTATCAAGTACTCTCCTCCATTTAACCTCCCAAGGGATACAGCCATCCCCAAAGGGAATGTCTCTTTGGTTTTAATAATGTTCCACCACTTTATATTTCAGGATATTTTTCTTTCTCGCATAATCCCAGTTAATTGTGTGGAGACATCCCTTGTCATAAAGCAGTTGACGCCGGCACAGCATTATCAGGGGCCATCTGTGCAGATTTGCAAAATGGATCAGATATCGTCGCCCCCCCCCACACACACACAAAAACTGAGCACATCGAGTAGGCCGGGAGTCCGAGAGAAATGAATAGTGACTGCCCGTAGATACTAGAAAAGGAACTTAAAGGGATAGCTAATACAGATAGAAGTCAGCATATGGGCTAAACTGATTTCCACTTATGACTCAAGGACTGGAGTGGAGAACACTCAAGAACACTCAAACTGAAAAAGGTCCGTTTGCGGATTCTGTATTTCTTGTTGACGGTAGAAATGCTGAAATTACACATTCAAGGCATGTTTTGGGGGGTAAAGGGGGTTGAAAACATAAAACCAATTACGATAATACAACAGCCAGAAGTGAAGCACTTAGCTGCATAAAACATGCTGTGCGAGGCTACACACCAGCATACACTGCATTTACAACATTGGGAGAGTCAATGTGTTCAAAGTCAATTAATTAAGCACTTCTGATCATTAATCACCATGGAAACAACAGATCTGTAAATTACTGTATGTTTTTCATGCTTGTGACAAGATACCTGCCTTTGCATGTTGTGTAATTAGAATCTCTGACATTTTATGAATAGCTTTTAAAGTGATGACAAAATATGGGGAAAAGATGAGCACAGGCAAGACCGCAATATTTCAACCACCCATAGTTTGCAGGAATGTGAGGAATATACATACAGGACTAATGATTTTAAAGATGCGAGACAGTAGAAGACAAGATGTCTCAGTTCAAGGACGACGGGCCCTTTCGAAGTCCGGTATGACCCATGACCTGCTCTAAAAGTGCACTTTTAAATGTGAAAGCGACTCCGTTCACGGAGCAGTGAACAAATCCAAATAATTGGGCTGAACAAAGAGATGTAAAATAGAGTATCCCCCTTAGCCAAGTTTAAAACAGAACGACTGTCATAAAATCATTCCTACGCCGGGAGTGTGTCCGGGCCAATACAGACGGGAACAGATTATTAAACAAAGCCATTAAAAGTCAGCTCCAAAAGCCTGTTTGACCTGGTGTAAAAAGGGATGACTTTGCAGAGACTTACTACCTCTGCAAAACGTCCGCCTCGTAAATCATTTGGTAAGACCAAGACCGCCAAGTGCTCAAGGAGAATTTCAAAAGCTCAACCTACTTTTTTAAATTCAAGAGCTCAGAGTGGAAGCTTCAATCGGTTATTTTACATTGTCCTTTTTTTTTTTTACTTGGTCCTATTCGGGATATAGGTAATTAGCTTCATCATCAGCTGAAGAGTCAATCGCTTGGGTGAATACTATGCCTATTGAATAGTCTCTGCTCTGTTCTGTGTCTGCTTTGAAGCTGAATGGTTTTCTGGGGGGGGTTTAATCTCAAAGAAAAATGTGTTATGTGTTTCCAAAACACTAACATGGAGACTCCCATCTCCTCTATTAAAAAGGTGTATGTAAGCAACATAAAACAAATTACAGCAGAGCGAGTACACGGATGAACAAATTGCATAGACTTTAATGTGGCTCCCACTTGCACTGTGATGCATGATTCTGTAGAACTAATGCCTGTGGAAAGACTGCCTACTCAGCCATAATTCAATGTAGAGCTCCCTTTAGTGACAACACGCCTGCTATTCCACATCTGATATTCCAAGCCATTAGAAATATGATAAATTGTACAGTTTGTAGATTTGCATTGGGTCTGTATTCAGCTATACCCAGTTAATTCAATCAGAATGTAATAAAAAGGTGCAGGGCAGAACTTTAATATGAATAAAACTGACAAATAACTTAACGCTAGATCATAAGCAGAATGTAATGCTTGTTTTTTTTTTTTTTTCGCAAAACGATATAGGTTTTTTGAATACTCATTAAAAAGTGGTAATTTGTTCTAAAGCTGTTTTAACAGCTTGGAAATGTTGTATAGAATAGTACATTTAAGCACACAGAAGGGTGCAAAAAAAAAAAACTCATGAATAAAGCAACAAAGCCTCTCACTCACATATGCTTTTTGATGGTTATTTATTGAAAAGCTAATTTATCCACTCTGAATTATTTATTTTTCAACTGTTTTTCAGTAATGGCTATAAAATAAAAACACTGAGCAGAGGTTGTCTAGCGGTTGCCATTGTGTTTGCCTTTCCTCTTCAAAAGGCCCAGACTGCAGCAGTTCATATTCCATCAGCAAAATCTGACAGGTCCGTCAAGGGGTAAAAAACAGCCTATGGCTCCCTCCTGTGGCCGATCTTAGAATTAATTCATATTCTTTCTGCGCAACAAGAACGTTATCACTTTTCATGGAAACCAGGGGTGTATTCACGACAAGAGCACAACCTTTTGCAACGGAAACGAGAGTTACTGTGGGACAAACATTTCATTATTTTTAGTTCCATTTGGTTCCTAGTGAATACACCCCAACTTATCGCGTTTTGACCAGGCCCACCATATAGTGTCTGAGGTTTGTTTTTATATCCAAATGGGTTCGGCCTTAAAAAAACACTATCAATCATATACCTCAGAGCAAACACAATCAATGTAAGCAGTGGAATCTAGGCTAAATCTTATGGCTTACGTATTTGAAAGAAAACAAATACTACACCGATGTCTGCTTTCAAACGATAATGACAGCTTGCCATTGTGCTACCATAATGACAATGACGTCAGAGAATAGTGAAGGGAAGTGAATGGCGCTGCCATGGTGATTAGTGAATCACTGCAGAGTGAAAAGTTTCTCCGGTAACAACTTTCAGTCACAAAACAAGAACATCACACAATGTCACTAGTCGCTATGACTAAGCAAGCGGTCTGCAATTAGAATGCCATTGTAGGTTTAAGGCTAATTGATTTAGTGACAACTTAAAAACGTATGTCATCTTAGCTGCACCCCTCACATTGTTTACTTGCGTTATTAAAAATAAAAATGTAAAAATCAAGTTTGTTGAGCTCAGGATAGATGGTCAGATAGACAGATGGTTTATTCCAAAACTAAATGGTGAGCTATAAAATTTGCACTTCCTTTAAAATCGTTTTAGAGTAGGACCCGACTGACTACCTGTCAGACCTACTCTCCCCCTATGAACCTCCCCGCAGCCTACGTTCAAGCCAGGCCAAACTGATCAACCTGCTCCATGCCCCAAGGACCACGCTCCACACAATGGGGGATCGTGCCTTTTCTTCCCATGTACCACGCCTATGAAACTCCCTGAATCTCAGGGCTGTTCAGAATGTTGGGGCTTTTAAAGCTGGCCTTAAGACTCAACTCTATTGGCTGGCCTACCATTATGCCCTTCCTCATAGATGTTATTGTTGCTTTCGTGATATATACACAATATATACAAAAGTATGTGGACACCAATTTAAATGAGTGGAATCGACTATTTCAGCCACACCCGTTGCTGACAAGTGTATAACATCGTGCATACAGCCATGCAATCTCCATAGACAAACATTGTCAGTAGAATGGATTTACAGAAGAGCCGAGTGACTTTCAACGTGGCACCATCATAGGCTGCCACCTTTCCAACAAGTCAGTCTCTCAAATTTCTGCCTGATAGAGCTGCCCTGGTCAACTGTATCCGCTGTTATTATGAAGTGGAGCAACAACGACTCTAGGAGCAACAAAGGCTCAGCCACAAATTGAGGAATCACACTTCACCATCTGGCAGGCGATGGAAGAATCTGGGTTTGGCGGATGCCAGGATAATGCTACCTTCCCGAATGCACAGTACCAACTGTAGGTTTGGTTGGAGGAGGAATATTGGTCTGGGGCTGTTTTTCATGGTAGTTCCAATGAAGGGAAATCTTAAAGCTACAGCATACAACGATATTCTAGACAATTATGAACTTCCAACTTGGTGCCAATGTAACAGTATAACTTTAGTCCGTCCCCTCGCCACTACACGGGCTCGAACCCTCTGCACACAAAGACAACTGACACCCACGAAGCATCGTTACCCATCGCTCCACAAAAGCCATGGCATTGCAGAGCAAGGGCAACAACTACTTCAGGTCTCAGAGCGAGTGACGTCACCGATTGAAACACTATTAGCGCGCACCACCACTAACTAGCTAGCCATTTCACATCGGTTACACCAACAGCAGGTATATCTCTCTGGTCACCCCCAAAACCAATTCTTTCTTTGGCCGCCTCTCCTTCCAGTTCTCTGCTGCCAATGACTGGAACGAACTACAAAAATCTCTGAAACTGGAAACACTTATCTCCCTCACTAGCTTTAAGCACCAACTGTCAGAGCAGCTCACAGATTACTGCACCTGTACATAGCCCACCTATAATTTAGCCCAAACAACTACCTCTTTCCCTACTGTATTTATTTTATTTATTTTGCTCCTTTGCAACCCATTGTTTTTATTTCTACTTTGCACATTCTTCCACTGCAAATCTATCATTCCAGTGTTTTACTTGCTATATTGTATTTACTTTGCCACCTTGGCCTTTTTTTGCCTTTACCTCCCTTATCTCACCTCATTTGCTCACATCGTATATAGACTTGTTTATACTGTATTATTGACTGTATGATTGTTTTACTCCATGTGTAACTCTGTGTCGTTGTATGTGTCGAACTGCTTTGCTTTATCTTGGACAGGTCGCAATTGTAAATGAGAACTTGTTCTCAACTTGCCTACCTGGTTAAATAAAGGTGAAATAAAATCAAATAAAAACAGTTTGGGGAAAGCCCTTTCCTGTTTCAGACAATAAAATAAAATACAATTGTATTTGTCACATGCGCTGAATACAACAGGTGTCGTAGACCTTACCATGAAATGCTTACTTAAAAACCCTTGACTCTATTTAAAAAAAAAAAATGCATTGTTGGTTAAGAAAATATTTACTAAATAAACTAAAGTACAAAAAAATAAGTAAAACAAAATAACAATTCCCCCGTGCACAAAGCGAAGTCCATACAGAAATGGTTTGTCAAGATCGATGTGGAAGCACTGACCTCAATCCCATCGAACACTTTTGGGATGAATTGGAAAGCCACCTGCGAGTCAGGCCTAAACAACCAATGCATTCTGTCTCCTAGAGATGAATGTACTTTGGTGCAAAAAGTGCAAATATATCTCAGAACAACAGCAAATGACCTTGTGAAGATGCTAGAGAAAACAGGTACAAAATATGTATATCCATAGTAAAACGAGTCCTATATCGACATAACGTGAAAGGCCGCTCAGCAAGGAACAAGCCACTGCTCCAAAACCGCCATAAAAAAGACAGACTACGGTTTGCAACTGCACATGGGGACGAAGATCGTACTTTCTGGAGAAATGTCCTCTGGTCTGATGAAACAAAAATAGAACTGCTTAGCCATAATGACCATCCTTATGTTTGGAGGAAAAAGGGGGAGGCTTGCAAGCCGAAGAACACCATCCCAACTGTGAAGCGCGGGGGTGGCAGCATCATGTTGTGGGGGTGCTTTGCTGCAGGAGGGACTTGTGCACTTCACAAAATAGATAGCATCATGAGGGCGGAAAATTACGTGGATACATTGAAGCAACAACTCAAGACATCAGTCAGGAAGTTAAAGCTTGGTCGCAAATGGGTCTTCCAAATGGACAATGACCCCAAGCATACTTCCAAAGTTGTGGCAAAATGGCTTAAGGACAACAAAGTCAAGGTATTGGAGTGGCCATCACAAAGCTGTGACCTCAATCATTTGGAAAATTTGTGGGCAGAACTGAAAAAGTTTGTGTGAACAAGGAGGCCTACAAACCTGACTCAGTTACACCAGCTCTGTCAGAAGGAATGGGCAAAATTCACCCAACTTATTGTGGGAGGCTACCTGAAATGTTTGACCCAAGTTAAACAATTTAAAGGCAATGCTACCAGATACACTCAATTAGTATGTAAAACTTCTGACCCACTGGGAATGTGATGAAAGAAATGAAAGCTGAAATAAATGATTCTCTCTAATATTTTTCTGACAGGTAGCATTCTTAAAATAAAGTGATGATCCTAACTGACTTTTGACAGGTAATTTTTACTAAGATTAAATGTAAGGAATTGTGAAAAAACAGAGGTTAAATGTATTTGGCTAAGGTGTATGTAAACTTCTGACTTCAACTGTAACTATTCAGACACTTTGCTATGAAACTCAAAATTGAGCTCAGGTGCATCCTGTTTCCATTGATCATCTTTGAGATGGTTCTACAACTTGGAGTCCACCTGTGGTAAATTCAATTGATTGGACATGATTTGGAATAGCACACACACCTGTCTATATAAGGTCCCACAGTTGACAGTGTATGTCAGAGCAAAAACCAAGCAATGAGGTCAAATGAATTGTTAGTAGAACTGCGAGACAGGATTGTGTTGAGGCACAGATCTGGGTAAGGGTAGCAAAAAATGTCTGCAGCATTGAATGTTTCCCTTGAACACAGTGACCTCTATCATTCTTAAATAGAAGAAGTTTGGAATCACAAAGACTCTTCCTAGAGCTACTCTGTAGAGATGGGAGAACCTTCCAGAAGGACAACCATCTCTGCAGCACTCCACCAATCAGGCCTTTATGGTAGGACAACCAGACGGAAGCCACACCTCAGTAAAAGGCACATGAGCCCGCTTGGAGTTTGCCAAAAGGCACCTAAAAGACTCTCAGACCATGAGAAACAAGATTCTCTGGTCTGATGAAACCAAGACTGAAATTCTTTGGCCTGAATGCCAAGCGTCATGTCTGGAGGAAAACTGGCACCATCCCTACGGTGAAGCATGGTGGTGGAAGCATCATACGGTGGGGACTGGAAGACTCAGCGGAAGGGACTGGAAGACTAGACATGACTGAGGGAAAGATGAACCGAGCAAAGTACAGAGAGATCCTTGTTGAAAACCTGCTTTAGAGTGCCCAGGATCTCACCTTCCAACAAGACAACACAGGAGTGGCTTCCGGACAAGACTCTGAATGTCCGTGTGTCGCTCAGACTTGAACCCGATCAAACATCTCTGGAGAGACCTGAAAATAGCTGTGCAGCAACACTCCCCATCGAACCTGACAGAGCTTGAGAGGTTCTGCAGAGAAGAATGGGGAAAAACTAAATAAATACAGGTGTGCCACGCTTGTAGCGTCATACCCGAAAAGACGAGGCTGCAATCAAAATCTATTTTATTTTTGAAATTCTTAAAAGTAGCCACCCTTTGCCTTGATGACAGCTATGCTCACCCTTGGCATTATCTCAACCAGCTTCATGAGGTAGTCAACTGGAATGCATTTCAATTAACAGGTGTGCCTTAAGTTAATTTTGGGTATTTCTTTCCATTTTAATGTCTTTGTGAGACACAGAGTAGGTGAACGGATGATCTCCGCATGTGTGGTTCCCACCGTGAAGCATGGAGGAGGTGGTAGGTGAGGGTGTTTTGCTGGTGACACTGATTTATTTAGAATTCAAGGCACACTTAACCAGCATGGCTACCACAGCATTCTGCAGTGATACACCTTCCCATCTGGTTTGCGCTTAGTGCGACTATCATTTGTTTTTCAACAGGACAATGACCCAACACAACTCCAGGCTGTGTAACGGCTATTTGACCAAGAAGGGGAGTGATGGAGTGCTGCATCAGATGACCTGGCCTCCACAATCACCCGACCTTAACCCAAGTGAGAAGGTTTGGAATGAGTTGTACCACAGAGTGAAGGAAAAGCAGCTAACAAGTGCTCAGCATATGTGGGGACTCCTTCAAGACTGTTGGAAAAGCATTCCAGGTGAAGCTGGTTGAGAGAATGCCAAGAATGTGCAAAGCTGTCAAAGGCAAAGGGTGGCTACTTTGAAGAATCTAAAATACTAAATATATTTTGATTTGTATAACACTTTCTTGGTTACTACATGAGTCCATATATGTTATCTCATAGTTTTGATGTCTTCACTATTATTTTATAATGTATAAAATAGTGAAAATAAAGAAAAACCCTTGAATTACTAGGTGTGTCCAAACTGTTGACTGGTACTGTATATGTGTGATATATATCTATCTATATATATACAGTTTGCATACACCTTAGCCAAATACATTTAAACTTAGTTTTTCACAATTCCTTACATTTAATCAGAGTAAAAATTCCCTGTATTAGGTCAGTTAGGATCACCACTTTATTTTAAGAATGTGAAATGTCAGAATAATAGTAGAGAAAGATTTATTTCAGCTTTTATTTCTTTCATCACATTCCCAGTGGTTCAGAAGTTTACATACACTCAATTAGTATTTGGTAGCATTGCCTTTAAATTGTTTAACTTGGGTCAAACGTTTCGGGTAGCCTCCCACAAGCTTCCCACAATAAGTTGGGTGAATTTTGGCCTAATCCTCCTGACAGAGCTGGTGTAACTGAGTCAGGTTTGTAGGCCTCCTGGCTAGCACTACGTCCATCCTAGTTAACTCATTGTCTTAATTGAAATTACGAATTGCCTCTTATCCGCTCGTCGTTTCCGTATGCCATAATTTGTACATCTCAATTGTCAGTAGAAACCACATTTGTTTTAGGCAAGTCAGCCATATTATCATATTTTCAATAAAGGCAGTAAATGAGGCTGAATTAACTGTTTCACTGGCAGACAAGGCTCCATTAATAGCCAGGTATAGCAATGGTAAGGATTCACTCCATGGTGCTGAAAATAAAGCTCTGCTTTTGGGACAGCTTTTGTAGGCCCTAACAGTTTGTGGGCACTGTTTGAGTGCAATTAATGTATTGTTTAGTGTTGTGGCTTTGCTGGCATGCATCTATTTTACATTTTGGTGGCCCCACCAAGATTTACATGCTAGAATCGCCACTGCACTCCAGTCACTCATTTTTCTTCCATAGTCGAGTCGTTGATTCCTAGCGTAATTGAAGCTTGACACACAGAAATGGGAGTCAACGATTATTTTTGAATCGACTCCCCACCACTGCTTAAGTATGCCCTTACCTAAGGAAAATGTTTAAGGGACTCTATGCAACACTCTTAAACAATTCCCTTAGGTAAGGGTAAAGTATTCCTTAAGGTAAATCCTTAAGGGAAACACTTAGGATGTTTTATGCAACCGGGTCCAGTCCTTAGAACCACTGGGTTAAAGCTCATTTCAAGTTTCATTAGTGTATGTACAGCATACACATGGTATACACCGTCCAAAGAAATGCCTACTTACAGGTTCCTTCTGGACAATGCAACAATAAGAAACAATAAGAAAGAAAACAAAAAGTAAATGCTTCAGTAGAATAAACATTGTGCCTTCCTGTATTATACTTCTGCTACAATCTATAGTCAAATATTTACACGTGCTTTGGTAAGGAGGGATTGGGGGGGAAGTGTTAAAATTGTGCAGTATTTAGAATTAATAAGAGTATTTTAGCAGGAGCTGTGATGCGTGTGTAGCATGAATGTATGTGTGTGTGGACATGTTTAACTATACTTGCCCCCACAAGAATAGTAAACAAACAAGAATTTGACCAACTGGGGACATTTTGAGCTTGTTGTCATTGCAGGAAATCTCAACGCTGTGCGTTACAGGGAAGACAACCTGCAAGACAGGAATGTCCGTGTTCTGCCATGGCTAGTGAAGAGCCTGGATCTCAATCCCAATGAGCACGTCTGGGACCTGTTGGATCGGAAGGTGAGGGCTAGGACCATTCCCCCCAGAAATGTCCGGGAACTTGCAGGTGCCTTGGTGGAAGAGTGGGGTAACATCTCACAGCAAGAACTGGCAAATCTGGTGCAGTCCATGAGGAGGAGATGCACTGCATTACTTAATGCAGCTGGTGGCCACACCAGATACTGACTGTTACTTTTGATTTTGACCCCTCCCCACTTTGTTCAGGGACACATTTTCCATTTCTGTTAGTCACATGTCTGTGGAACTTGTTCAGTTTATGTCTCAGTTGTTGAATCTTCTTATGTTCATACAAATATTTACACATGTTAAGTTTGCTGAAAATAAACGCAGTTGACAGTGAGAGGACGTTTCTTTTTTTGCTGAGTTTACAAAAGTCTGTGTCTCTTTAAGATGGCTGTGAGACAGAGACTTTTGTACTCCCAGGTAAGGCCCTTGCTTTAGGTATCACTGAAGGCCCCATTATTCAGTCAAGCAGCTTGAAGAAGATGTATCATCATCATCCAGGCCCATGTCACAGCATGCATGGTCCTGATAGTGTACATGATACATTTGTTATCTCCCTAACGTTCAAAGGTTAGAAATTTCCTTTTTTTTTTAAGAAAAGCACATTTTTTGTCCATTAAAATAACACTGATCAAAAATACAGTATAGACATTGTTAATGTTGTAAATTACTATTGTAGCTGGAAATGGCAGATTTTTTAAAATGGAATATCTAGGCCAGCATCCCAGAGTAGCCTCTTCACTGTTGACGTTGAGACTGGTGTTTTGCGAGTACTATTTAATGAATCTGCCAATTGAGGACTTGTGAGGCATCTGTTTCTCTAACTAGACACTCTAATGTACTTGTCCTCTTGCTCAGTTGTGCACCGGGGCCTCCCACTTTTCTATTCTGGTTAGAGACAGTTTGCGCTGTTCTGTGAAGGGAATAGTACACAGCGTTGTACGAGATCTTCAGTTTCTTGACAATTTCTCACATGGAGTAGACTTCATTTCTCAGAACAAGAATAGACTGATGAGTTTCAGAAGAAAGTTCTTTGTTTCTGGCCATTTTGAGCCTGTAATCGAACCCACAAATGCTGATGCTCCAGATACTCAATTAGTCTAAAGAAGGCCAGTTTTATTGCTTCTTTAATCAGAACAACAGTTTTCAGCTGTGCTAACATAATTGCAAAAGGGTTTTCTAATGATCAATTTGCCTTTTAAAATGCTAAACTTGGATCAGCTAACACAATATGCCATTAGAACACAGGAGTGATGGTTGCTGATAATGAGCCTCTGTACGCGTAAGTAGATAAATAACATATTTGTTTTTAAATCAGACCTTTCCGGCTACAATGGTCATTTACAACATTAACAATGTCTACACTGTATTTCTGATCAATTTGATGTTACTTTAATGGACAACACTTTTTTTGCTTTTCTTTCAAAAACAAGGACATTTGTAAGTGACCCCAAACTTTTGAACGGTAGTGTACCTTTCATCACCAAAGCCATGTTAGTATTCACTGCACATGTCGCTGAACTATTCACCCCTTTTGTTAGTGTCACATTGATATTTGGAAATTCACATACAATATTCAGTTAATAAGCATCGACTGTAATACCTCCAGGGTCCTGTGGTGAAACTACTGCGGTGCAAGGTATTGGGCAATAGCTTTCTCCACGGCCCCATATACATAAAACGTGTTCAGAGTAGGAATACTGACCTCGGACCAGCTCCCCTTGTCAAGGTAATCATATTATTTGTTATCTAAAAAAAAAGAAAAACTGAAAAAGTACTCCTACTCTTGAGATGCTTTGTGAATATGGGCCGCAAAAACACCAACAACATAAGAATTAGCCTAGTCAGTAACTTAGCAAACTAATGAAACACTCATGTAAATGTGCACAGGCCTATGCAGCCATATACAAAAAATCAAGAGCAGCATTTTTCTTGCGTTGGTGACTGAAACAATTGGCATCATTAAACAGGCAGGGGAACGAAGTAGCTTGACAAAAAGTGTTTAATAGTAAGTAACTATCCTTTCGTTAGAAAATATACACAGTGCACAAAACATTAGGAATACCTTCATAATATTGAGTTGCACCTCCTTTTGCACTCAGAACAGCCTCAATTCGTCAGGGCAGGGACTCTACAAGGTGTCTAAAGCTTTCCAAAGGGATGCTGGCCCATGTTGACTCCAATGCTTCCCACAGTTGTGCCAAGTTGGCTGGACGTCCTTTGGGTGGTGGACCATTCTTGATACACATGGGAAACTGTTGAGCTTGAAAAACCCAGCAGTGTTGCAGTTCCTGACACATTCAAACCGGTGCACCTGGCCCCTACTATCACACCCTGTTCAAAGGCACTTAAATATTTTGTCTTGCCCATTCACCCTCTGAAAGGCACACTTACACAATCCATGTCTCAATTGTCTTAAGGCTTATAAATCCTTATTTAAAACTATCTCATCCTCGTCATCAAGACCGATGGAAGTGGATTTAACAAAGTGACATCAATAAGGGATCATAGCTTTCACCTGGAGTCACCTGGTCAGTCTCATGGAAAGAGCATGTGTTCCTAATGTTGTGTACACTGTGTAGTTATTTTCGAGAACTAGCTAGCTAGCTTGGGTGAACTCAGACTGATGGTTTGAGTTAGGTAACGTTAGCTTTCAATCCAGCTTGCTTGCTAATGGCATTTTTTTTACATCAACTTTATCAATCAAATGGATAGCAAGCAAATATATGTTTCCACCCAACTCTCCCTGATTCAGCTTGCCAGTTGCTAGTAAAGTAGGATGAGTAATTCAGAAGCCTAGCTAGCAATGTCAAGTTCATGCCTTTTACCCAAATAGATAATTGACACATATAAAAGAGACGATTACCTTCAAGCCGATAATTTGTTTAATTCTCGTACTTCAGGCCGAGAAGTAATGGTCACTTGTTTGTGGAAATGGTTTTTCTCCAGATGTTTGTCCCCAGTCAGCTCCAGCATTCACTTGAACTGACGTCACCATCTTGGCCAGGTCGCAGTTGCAAATGAGAACTTGTTCTCAACTAGCCTACCTGGTTAAATAAAGGTGAAATAAATCAAATCAAATAAATAGGCTGTGTCAAGAACTTGAGGGAGCATTGTTTACTAGCGCACGTGCTTAATAAATTGGTTTCGCTAGCAGCCCGGAGGATATTTTGTGGCATTGAAATGACTTGGGAACTGTGCACACTTTGGAGAGGTGTGTGGTCTCTTGGAGACTCCAGTTAGTCCCCTAACTCAAACCCTTGTCATTTGTTTTTGTCTTATGTTGCACGTACAACACATTTTCCAGGAATATTCTTATCATGTTACTGAATGTAGCCTGTCCAGAGTATTTTCAGATTTCATTATCAACAAATGCGACAAAAAGTACAGTAAATGTCAAATTCACATAAAATCTGTGTAATGTTTGGATTCAGTCTTGTGTCAGGTGAACTGTTGTGTCCTCACCTTTTGATCTAATCATTTCCCCATAATCTCCAAACCCTTTCAATTTCTACCATGGTTATGCATATGCTTTTTATACTTCTTTTGCAAGAAACATTTCAAATTAGCTCTAGCCATGTAGACCAATTCCCACGAGTGTAAAGGGTTAACGTTCTCTGAACTATGAGAACATTCCCAATGTCAAACCAGTTGCAGAATGTTCCTAGAATATTAGCAACATTTAAATGAAATGTAACCATGTTTGACATTTTAGGAAACAGTACGTTAAAGCAATCAAATACCAAGAAAATAGTTTTTTTGTCAAGTTCTTTAAATGTGCTGAGAATGTTCCAAAGCCAAGCAACTATTCTGCACCGCTCCCAGAAGGTTGTGGGAAGGTTGTATTCTAAATAACCACACTCTCACCAACCTCTAAGAAACATATGGTCCTCATAACATTATGTGCTAGCTGGGCATTGTTTTGACCCTCTTGCCAATCACCATCTTGGTTCACCTGTCGTTGCATATTACAACTACCTATTTCTCACCCTCTCACAGTTTGACTACTTTGTACTGGACATGTGAATAGCTAGCAAAAAAAATGAAATCTTAGTGTAACACTTACAGAGTGTGGTCATAGAAAATGAAATAGCTAAGAGAGCACAGTCATGGCCAAAAGGAATTTGTCGCAGAGGGAACTACAGATTCAAATATGTTAACAAGAGGAATGCCTGACCTGTTGACTATTTCTTAGGATGTACATAAATGTACATAAATAGCTATGAAAACACAATTGTAGTCTGCAACAGGAGCTATACTCAACTTTAAATCAATATATCAATAATGAACCAGACAAGTCCACAATTAAGTTGAATAGTTTGTAGTTTGAGTAGTGACAGAGCTAAATAAATCAGTTTCTATAAACTGTGGAAAATCAAATACAAAGTTACATTCAACCAGGTCGGACAAACTGACAACCTTTGTTCAAAAAAAGTCCTCAAAACTACTTTAGTGTTCTGACAAAACAACAAATTCTTGGTTCTATCTTACCGTCGTTACCCGCCTCTAAAAGTCCAAACTGCTCCAGAACCTTGACAAGTAGGACCACCACCACTAATACCGCGATCATCTCCAGACCCTCCAGGTTCATGGTGATCAAGTCTGTCGGGTCATGGGCTGCCCATGCCACGGTCACAATCACAGAGCTCACTGCCCGTTTACAGGCCAGTTACCTCCACTTAGAGAGCCAGCATCTCAGACTTGACGAGACACAGGAGAGAGAGAGATAGACAGAGAGAGAGACAGAGACAGAGAGACAGACAGACAGACAGAGGTGTGTGAGGTTAGGGGAGTAAGGAGAAAGAGCAATGAGAAGAAAACAGGAGAGCGGGTGAAGAAACTAACACAAATAGAGGAAGAGGGGGAGAGAGAGAGCAAGGGAAATGGAGCGACACAAAGACAAAGAGCGAGAGAAAATGAAAGGGAGAGAGAGAGAACCAGTTGCCAGGGGCTGTAGGGACTACCAAACCCCTTGTTGTCTTTTCCCCACAGTGGGACACACCAATGCTACAGAAAGGACTGCTAATCACATCCCAGCATAGGAGGGTCACATAGGAGCCACTCCCCAAACGTCCTGTTCCCCCCCTCCATGATACCAGGACTCTCCCATGACCCCATGGATCCGGGAAAGTCCAGAAGGCAGCTCTCTAGGAATAACGCACTTCTCAATACAGTACATTCAATAATGGTCCAGTACGAACAGAAGGAAGCATTCAGAATAGCCTGTTGCTATGGTGACGGTAAACATGTATGGAACTATAGAGATATTTGAGCAGCTGTGTACATTTATTCAAGCACATGGTACAGTAATGGGGAAAAAGTGTTTGAGGTGAAACATTGTGTCCACTTGATCATTTTCTGTACTCATCTACATTTAACAGCTTTAGAAGTGGGAAACAAAAACACCTGGGACCAATGATATTTTTCTGTATTAAAGGGAATTTCCTTCTAAATGCATAACTAGGTAACCGTGTAACACTGAAACCATCAAAGTATGGTAGGTTACATAAGAAGACAGTGATAAACCCGCAATTAAGTATATAGTAAAATTCTGTTCTGCAATTACTACCCAGAATTCACTACACAATTTCAAACGATTCTAAAGAATTGGTAGAAACGTCATTTGAACTTTTATTTAAATGTGTGTTTTTGCCCATTGCAGTGCCTATGCAAGTCACATGGCCACTTATATGGGTCTCTTTCCTCCTCTTTAACTGCTGTAATAATGACATTATGCATTAGACTTGATTGTGATGATATAGCCTCTCAGGTTGCCCTTTGATTAGAGTTTGGGCTAATTTAATTAACATGTTTGCCTGCGCTGTGCTGCCCTCAAACATTAGCAAGGTAAATGCATTATCTCAACTTGATTTATGAATCCACTTCGATAAAAAGGGGTCTAAATAATTATATAAACATGGTTTGTTCTCATGGGAGAGAGTTTAATTGAAAGCCTGGTTATTTTTGTACTGGCGTTTCATGGAGATATGAATTGTAATATTTACGAAAGTAGTCATTCAATCGTTCTTAAAACATGCACTCTTGACTGGAAGCCTTCATTAGCATATATTTCCTCCTAGCAGGCCAAGCATGCACTAAGGAAGATAACTGTCAAACATTTGGCTGTTTTAGATAACAATGGACCAAGTGAAACTCATGAAGCGGAGTATGGGCCTCTCACCTTCTCGATATTGCAAAAGAGGCAAAACTTGGTAACACTTTACTTGACACCTAGTTTTATAACAGTCATAACCATGTCACAATGTCATAACAGCTGACATAACATGTCATAACCTGCCATAATATTGTCAATACACAGTTAAGACCCGTATATTTACACCTGTTGTGACATATATTGCATTTTTGTAAGGCTGGTTATTATGCCGACGTAGTGTGAAACCCCACATATTGAAATTAGTTTTTTCCGTGCCAATTAGTTACCTTTCGTTTTGAAAGTTAATTTCTTAACTCCTTGTCTGTTGTTGTAATTCATTCTTTAGTCATTTTTCTCCTCATATTTTAAATAACTTGTAGAAAAACATTATGACCATCCTGTGTCACTTTACTTGGACTAAGAAAATACACTTTATAACACTATCAAGAAGCATTATGACCATCATATTCATAAGGCAGATAGGCCTATCACATACATGCCCTTATATGAGTCATCAGTCAAAAAGTGGGTGTCTTGTCCCGCTCCTGAAATGTGCACCGGCATTCATCCCAGTCATCAGCAAGAGCATTGGGGTGGGTGCATGTCTGACATCAATGTTTGCACAATTAATGATAATTGAATATGGTCAATTTAAAAAAAAGTATATTATATATATATATATCAATAAATAACAAATATACTGTTGACACGTAGGCTATGGTGTAATGGTATGTTTTGCCTTGTGTTGTAGATTTTGTGGGTTTTGATACTATTATGTATGTGTAATAACCACGTAGGGCAATGCACACTAAATACACTAGATTATGTGGACACCCCTTCAAATGAGTGGATTTGGCTATTTCAGCCACACCCGTTGCTGACGTGTATAAAATCAAGCACACAGGCATGCAATCTCCCTAGACAAAACATTGGCAGTAAGATGGCCTTACTCAAGAGCTCAGTGACTTTCAACATGGCACCGTCATAGGATGCCACCTTTCCATCAGTTCCTCAAATTTCTGCCCTGATAGAGCTGCCCTGGTCTACTGTACGTGCTGTTATTGTGAAGTGAAAACGTCTACGAGCAACAACGGCACAGCCGTGAAGGGATGTCTTTCATGGTTCAGGCTAGGCCCCTTAGTTCCAGTGAAGGGAAATCTTAATGCTAGAGTTTACAATGACATTCTAGACGATTCTGTGGTTCAAACTTTGTGGCAACAGTTTGGGGAAAGTTTCTTGTTTCAGCATGACAATGCTCCCGTGCAGAAAGCGAGGACCGTACAGAAATGGTTTGTCGAGAAAGGTGTGGAAAAACTTGACTGGCCTGCACAAAGCCATCACTTCAACCCTATCGACCACCTTTGGGATGAATGGGAACACCGACTACGAGCCAGGCCTAATCGCCCAACATCAGTGCCGGACAGCAATAATTATTGTGGCTGAATGGAAGCTACTCTCAGCAGCAATGTTCCAACATCTAGTGGAAAGCTTCCCCAGAAGAGTGAAGGCTGTTATAGCAGCAGGGGGGATATTAATACCTATGATATTTGAATGACATGTTAGATGAGCAGGTGTCCACATACTTTTGGTCATGTAGTGTATCTGTGACCAACAGATGCAGATCTGTATTCCCAATCATGTGAAATCCATAGATTAGAGCCGCATGAATTTATTTCAATTGACTGATTTCCGAAAATGATATGTGACTCAGTACAATCTGAAATTGTTGCATGTTGTGTTTATATTTGTGTTCACTGTACATGTAATATTCAAAAGTTAAGTATTTGTGTGTGTTGGTGTGCATTATTTTCTATAGCTAACTTAGTTTTACGCATTGGAAGCTGGCAATTCTTAGCACATATTTGCCTCATATCTGGGGGCATTTTCCCTTGATTAGTTTCTAATAGTGTTTCCAATGAGCCTGATCATTTTCAGCTCCTGAACTATGAAGCCAGGAAATTAATTCCATAGATTTCTGGTATTGACCCCCAGCCACACAGACAGAGTATGAGTCGTATGGCCTCCTTGGCAATGAGAGATTTCATTATGACACACTCAGTGCTCCTCAGTAGAATAGACTGAAAGGTGGCTCCTGGTGTCTGCTGAATTTGATCTCACTGTATACAGCACTAACATGCTGGTAGGAGAGTGACTTGTGAGTTTATGACGAAGGGCAATGAGGATATCATTCTGGTGATTTGATTCATCTGGATGATGTGAAGTGTATTACCGCACTTGTGTTGCAGAATAGCGCCGTCTGAAATAACCCAATTAAACATCTAAAGTGGTCTCCAATTCATGCAAATGTTAAAATATATTATTTCCAGTGGTTCATAAACTCTGGTCAGCCCTCCCTGTGGGTGTCTATTCCCGGAGAGCAGTGAAAATGGTAGGGTCTTGACGGAGGCTGAGAGGCGATGAGCTGACCATGCGTCACCCTGATATGGATGGCACTCCACGGCAGTCACAGAGTGTATTAAAAGAGTAGCCCTGGAGCACTGAGAAACGTGAACGCCGTAGCTTCCTCGGTGTGTGTGTAGTGGGTGATGGCGCTGTGTACATGCATACGTGTGTCGCAGATGGCCAAGTTAGCATTGCCACTGCCGACCTGAAGTACTGTCGCTTCTGACTTTGGTAGCGTTGTCATGCGTTAGAATCCCAGGTAGGCTGTGAACTGTGTTGTGTGTTTTAGTTGGTGTGTTTGTCTGAAGCTCTTTATAGCAGGAAGAAAGAAAAAAAACGTCTGTGAAGTAACTGTCCTCAACATGGAGGTTCATTTTGACATAACATCCACAACATATAGGTCAAGTTAGCTACGTGCTTGGACCGATGCCCCCTAATCATTAACCTGTGTACAATTTTTTTGATGTCTATCATGTCATTTATTGTTAAACATGCTCATGCATGAATATTGTGTTGTCATGTGTTGCTGCCATGCTATGTTGTCTTATTTCTCTCTTTACGTAGTGTTGTGTTGTCTCTCTTGTCGAGATGTGTGTTTTTGTCCTATATTTTAATTTGATTTATTTTAATTTAATTTTTTTATTTTTAATCCCAGCCGCTGTCCCAGCAGGAGGCCTTTTGGTAGGCCATCATTGTAAATATGAATTTGTTTTTAACTAACTTGCCTAGTTAAAAAAGGTTAAATAAATAAATAAAAAATAAAATATATCAATGAACCATGCATGGATAGATGTCATAAAAATACATGTGACAGGTCATTAAGAACCATACTTCACTGCATTAATATGGATGATTTCTTTGCCTTTCAATACCCATAGACAACGCTTACCGTTTAACTTTGCTTCCCGAGGGAGTGTTAGACTCGTGATTAAATTGAGCGGAATCGTCTCGACAAAGTGGTAAAAATGAAATGAAGCACCGGCTGAGCTCAATATTGATATATGCAATGCATAATTCAGGTACAGTACACATTTCTGCCAGTCAAGTTACTCATGCATGATTTATGATCGTAAACATGGAAACACAACAACATAGTTGATGCATACAGTACGTGCCATGTTTGATCCGTTTCTAGGAACATGCCCTATACATGCTGTATATCGTACTATATACGGTTCTGAATGGTTTTTATTAAATAGGGCATATGACCCAATGGCGTGCATTGATAAATAAGTCTCCAAAATGTTTTCGATAAACAGCTACATTTAGAATTACTTTGATGTAGCCTTCCCATTCCATTTAATGTAGGGAGATGCTGGAGTAATTTATTGTATAGATTTGTCAGCCGTTACTATAAATTACATTACATTGTTGTCTGATTAACTGATTGTTCTATTATCTGAAGTGCAGCATGTCACCTGGAAGTCCTCCACTTAGTCTTTGTTGATTTAAGGTTTTCCAATAGCATTGTGCACATGTAGTGTACTAGACAAATTGTAAGGAAATGTTTATTCAAATTGACAGTCAAATTGATACAACTTCAGCACCATGTCAGTCACATCTGGGGTTGCAGGGGAGGACACTTGAACAGAGCACTGCATGGTTGGTAACATTTGGCACAAATGAAGATGCAGTCCAAGCCAAGATCAAACCTCAAAAGTGATCTAATGTTTGACACTACGTCCCACACCATCTGTTGTGTAGGGCCAACCTGAGGGATACACTGTATATCAAGACGTAGGCCCGGCAAAACAGATGGCATGCAAAATTGGCCTAATCGCCCAACATCAATGCCCAACCTCACTAATGCTTGTGGCTGAATGGAAGCAAGTCCCCACAGCAATGTTCCAACATTTAGTGGAAAGCCTTCCCAGAAGAGAGGAGGCTGTTGTCGCAGCATAGTGGGGGACCAACGCCATATAAGTGCCCATGAATTTGGAATGAGATGTTCGACGAGCAGCAGTCCACATACTTTTGGTCATGTAGTGTGTTACAACAGGTCTAAATGTGTCATGACAGTGTTAGGACCATATTATAACAGGTTATGTCAGTTGTTTTGACATTATGACATGGTTATGAGTGTCAAGTAAAGTAGTGAGAGTTTGTTTCTAGAAATATAAATAGTTCTAGTCTCTCATTTTCAACCTATTTTCCATGAAAAACAAATTTAGTGTCAAGTTTGATAAGGGTGACATATCGATAGCCACCTTTCTCAGTGACGACAACAAGAGCTCGTCTTTCGCCTTCCATCGTGTTGCAAAATGGCTATATACAAAGAGCAACTTAAGGTGGAACCTTGAAATCTTATTCAAATCTGTTCATATAAACACCCAGGAAGAATGACACCTTTTTGTATTTCCTGACAAGACCACACGTTGATATGGTCATTTTCATAAATTCATAGAGTGTTTGGGAATGACGTATAGTAGAGTTGGGCGGTATCCAGATTTCCATACCTTCACACCGTGCCTGAGCCATCCATGGATACACGGTAGTACACAAAAAAAGCCCCCAAGCTAACATTAGCTAACATTGGCAAGTTTGTAAAACCCAGCAGGAGAGAATTTATTTGGCATATCTTAGATCGGTAACTTGGACACATGCACGTCGAACATCTCATTCCAACATCATGGGCATTTATATGGAGTTGGTCCCCCATTTGGTACTATAATAGCCTCCACTCTTCTGGGAAGGCTTTCCACTAGATGTTGGAACATTGCTGCGGGGACATGCTTCCATTCAGGCACAACAGCATTAGTGAGCTTGGGTACTGATGTTGGGCGATTAGGCCTGGCACGCAGTTGGCGTTCCAATTCCTCCCAAAGGTGTTCGATGGGGTTGAGGTCAGGGCCCTGTGCAATCTAGTCAATTTCTTCCACACCAATCTGGATAACCCATTTCTGTATGGACCTCACTTTGTGCATGGGGCATTGTTAGGCTGAAACAGGAAAGGGCCTGAATCAACTAGAATGACATTGTGTGCTGTAGCGTTAAGATTTCCCTTCACTGGAACTAAGCGGCCTAGCCCAAACCATGAAAAACAGACCACAGACCATTATTTGTCCGTTGGACTGCCAGATGGTGAAGCGTGGTTCAACACTAAAGAGAACCCGCTTCCACTGCTCCATTGTCCAATGGCGGCGAGCTTTATACCACTATAGCCGACGCTTGGCATTATGCATGGTGATGTTAGGCTTGTGTGCAGCTGCTCGGCCCTGAAAACCCATTTCACGAAGCTCCCGACGAACAGTTTGTGTGCTGACGTTGCTTCTAGAGGCAGTTTAGAACTTGGTAGTGAGTGTTGCAACCGAGGACAGACTATTTTTACGCGCTACGTGCTTCAGCCCTCGGTTGTTCCATTCTGTGAGCTTGTGTGGCCTACCACTTCGCAGTTGAGCCATTGTTGCTCCTAGACATTTCCACTCCACAATAACAGCATGTACAGTTAACCGGGGCAGCTCTAGCAAGACAGAAATTTGACGAACCGACTTGTTTGATTTGATTTGATTGGTTGGAAAGGTGGCATCCTATGACAGTGCCATGTTGAAAGCCACTGAGCTCTTCAGAAAGGCCACTCTACTGCCAATGTGTGTATGGAGATTGCATGGCTGTGTGATCAATTTAATAGACCTGTCAGCAACGGGTGTGGCTGAAATAGCCCAATCCACTAATTTGAAGGGGTGTCCACATACCTTTGTATAGTGTATAAAGCTGACAAACATTAGTAGTGAATTTCCTACACGTGTAAATTGATCGCCTCACTTAAGTTGCACTGCAGAGATAACTCACCTCACAAAGCTACCGTTGTGCTTCTTTGCAAGCAAACACACATAACTGGATCATACTGCTGTTTTGGGATGATCTAACGGGCCGAAATTATGAAGAAAGAAAGAAAGAAAGAAAGATAGAAAGATAGAAAGATAGAAAGATAGAAAGATAGAAAGATAGATAGATAGATAGATAGATAGATAGATAGATAGATAGATAGATAGATAGATAGATAGATAGATAGATAGATAGATAGATAGATAGATAGATAGATAGATAGATAGATAGATAGATAGATAGATAGATAGATAGATAGATAGATAGATAGATAGATAGATAGATACCAAGTTCATTTTACATTTGGTAACTTCACGGTCCTATTGATCAAACAACCATGAAAAGGTAAGCTCTCTCTCAGTTATGTACATCAACAAAAACAAGATCAACAACTAATGCTAGCCAGAGCGAGATGAGCTAAAATCTAAATTTGGGAACATTAGATAAACCCTCTACCTTTTTCAGTTAGTTGGCCGTCAAAATCGAACTGATAAACGATGGGGAGTAGTAGCCTGCTCGTCTTTCTGCAGCTTGCCTACCAATGCATGCTTGTCCCAACCCATGTTTTGACAACTAAGTGGGAACATCACTGCCTGCACACCCATTTGATCGATGCCAAAATACATTTGACTGAACACTAAGGGTGCAGTTGTAAATTGCCTCCAGTGTATGGTCTGGAGTCCAAATTTGAGATTTTTGGTTCCAACCCGGATTATCTCACCATGTGTGTTTCCCACCGTAAAGCATGGAGGAGGAGGTGTGATGGTGCTTTGCTGGTGACACTGTCTGTGATTTATTTATAATTCACACTTATAATTCACACCAGCATGGCTATCACAGCATTCTGCAGCGATGTGCCATCCCATTTGGTTTGCGCTTAGTAGGACTATCCTTTGTTTTTCTACAGGACAATGACCCAACACACCTCCAGGCTGTGTAAGGGCTATTTGACCAAGAAGGAGAGTGGTAAGTGCTGCATTAGATGACCTGGCCTCCACAATCCCCCGACCTCAACCACATTGAGATGGTTTGGGACGAGTCGGACCACAGAGTGAAGGGAAGTGCTCAGCATATGTGGGAACTCCTTCAAGACTGTTGGAAAAGCATTCCAGGTGAAGCTGGTTGAGAGAATGCAAAGCTGTCATCAAGTAAAGGGTGGCTATTTGAAGAAACTCAAATATAAAATATATTTTGTTATGTTTAAAACTTTTTTTGGTTACTACATGATTCCATGTGTTATTTCATAGTTTATGTCTTCACTATTATTCTACAATGTAGAAAATAGTCAAAATAAAGAAAACCCCTTGAATGAGTAGGTGTTCTAAAACCTTTGATCGGTAGTGTATGTATATGAGAAATTCAACGAACCAAAGGTGACAATATGGGATATAATTGCAACGCGCTACAACAATTTGGACGCCCACAGAGACTGTCATTAACAGCACCCATACCATGTTTCTCTCAATGTTGCTCTAGGGAGGGACTCTTGGAAATATTGATGATTTGCCATGGCAACTACCTCGGCGGCGTTAATGCTTTTAACCAGCTCATTTAAGGTGCTATCGGTTACTTTTTTTTGTAGCAGCTGGGCTCACTAAATATAGCTCTCAGGCCCTGTTGGTAGGTTGTTTTGTGTTGCTAGCTGGTGTGATTTTGTGAGATGTCAGGACAGGCTGGACTGAGTGACTGAGAAGTTTGTTCCATATTCTATCAATTCTCAAATCACACAAATTGAAGTTTAAAAAATAATTATAGTCCCTGGGAAATCGAAATGAACGCAATCAAGACCTGAGCTGCTGCATGACAAACGTCACTCCCGCACACAGTTTGCCACATCCAGTAGATGGGTGATGGCAATTATGGGAGCTACTGTACAGCTGAGTCGTCTCAAATGGCGTGCGGATTGCGGAACTATGAAATCAGAAACTGCCCTGACTACCAGAAATACCAAAAACAAATCTACAAAGACATCTCCACAATGGTCATTCTTCAACAGGAATAACATGGTCATGTTACATGTTTCAATTAGAAATCACGCTATTCAGAACAGTTCAAAGGGCAAGAAGAAAAGGTATAGGCAAAGATTCTTCTGCACCCTTAATCTTAATCTCACGAGTTCCACCCGTATATAAATGTATGCCAATCCAAGGTCTTCCCCAGTGAAGGGAAGCCAGATAACTTCGGCAAACATCATAACATACTCAAACACAACAAAAAACCGGTGGATGCTCAGATGGCGTTTGCTTCATATTCTTGTGCAAACAGCCAACAGCACATTCTTCGAGATTTGCTCTCATTACACCAGCTCTTGGCACGTCCTCACAGTAGACAAACAGAGGGACTATGGCTTCCTGGAGTGCATTGAAATCGAGTTACCATTGAATTCTTAACGCCTGACAAATACTCCTGGAAGCGTAAAAACAAATTGTTTTCCATTTGTTGGTGAAATTACATGAGGCAAGCCCTTCTGGCCTGTAGCCTTTCAAGCAATAAGCTTAATTGCAAATGTATTTGATTTTGCTCTCAGTAGCTTCCAAGTAATGGAATGGGGTACAATGACAAAAGAAAATTAAATCCTATATGGCTGTCTTCCATATACTGATAATAGAGCTAGGGCTTGCAAACACACTGACAGGGAATTCACACAAAGAAAGCAATTGTCTAATCCAACCATTTTGTGTTAGGGATACTTAGGGATGTTGACAATGAGCCCCTTTATCTACTTCCCCAGACAGAGTCAGATACACTTGTGGATGCCATTTGTATGTCTCTGTGTCTAGTAGGAAAGAAGTTCCAGTTGGTTTTGCGAGCCAATGCAGACTAGTGATCCTTGATGAAAACCTGCTCCAGAGCGCTCAGGACCTCAGACTGGGGCCGAGGTTCACCTTCCAATAAGACAACGACCCTAAGTACACAGCCAAGACAATGCATGAGTGGGTTCGGGACAAGTCTCTGAATGTCCTTGAGAGGCCCAGCCAGACCCCGGACATGAACCCGATCGAACATCTCTGGAGAGACCTGAAAATAGCCATGCAGCAACATTCCCCATCTAACCTGACAGAGCTTTAGAGGATCTGCAGAGAGGAATGGGAGAAACTCCAAATGCAGGTGTGCCAAGCTTGTAACGTCATACCCAAGAAGACTTGTGGCTGTAATCGCTGCCAAAGGTGCTTCAACAAAGTACTGAGTAAAGGGTCTGAATACTTATGTAAATGTAATTTCAATTTAAAAAAACATTTTTTTTTGTAAAAAAAAGTTTTTTTGCTTTGTAATTATGGGGTATTGTGTGTAGATGGATGAGGGAAAAAACGAAATAATCAATTTTAGAATAAAGCTGTAACGTAACGATGTGGAAAAAGTCAAGGGGTCTGAATACAGTACTTTCCGAATGCACTGTATATATCTGTTCCAGAGCTTGTAATAGATAACAAGAAAATGGGACAGGGAAGGGTTGACCATCTTGACCAGCTGAGGAGCTATTACAATGTTTGACGCACAGGCTGAAAATGGTGGAAGTATGTGTGTTTGGGGATGCTCAACATTGCCATCACAAAGGCATACATTGTGTGGGGGCCCCTTTCCAGAAACCACAGGCGCTGGTCCAAGAAGGCATTCAAAATGCAGCTTCTTCCTGGCAGCTACTGTGCCAGGAAGAGGAGAGCAAAGAGTGTGGCACCAGGGCATGTGGACTGAGTTTAAACTCATAATTTGAAAGCAGGTGAAGTTTGAAGATCTGCAAGAGAGGGCGGTGTGCATCCGGAGTGGACACAGGGCAAAGAGTGGGAGATGTGTAGAAACCTTCTTTGGGTGTCCAAACTTTTGATTGGTACTGTAAGACACAAAATGTTAAGTACTTATCCTGCATTTCTGAGTTCTCTATACAAAAAAAAACTATTGTCAGCCAGATCCAGGTTTCAGGTTCAATGTCTAATTTAACTGATTAATGCTTAATACAAGATATAACACCAACTTACACTGCCATAAATGCAAGGACAGAAAAGTAATATTTTATGTCACACGATTTAGGACATATCTTTTATCAACAGCTGTAACAAGTGGTCCAAGGTAGGAAATCCTCACTTGGTACCCTAGTTTATACAAGGACACAGTTACAGTACAAGCAGAGTGAAAAAGGCTATAACTGAATGACTTCCAGTACATGGTTGCACTGCATGATTTTATTTCATACATCTAACCACACACAATACTCACTACCAATCATGCATTCGGACACAACTGACAAGTCTATAACAATATGACCTTATAACGAGGCATGTTGCTATCGATTGCCTTTTAGCAGTGTAAAAGGCAGTGTGCATATCTAAAAACACGGCCCTTTCTTTTCACCTCCCCAGGTTGTTGTATTGTTTAGGTTTCAGACGGCAATCAACATACAGTACTGTGTTTGTGACTTTGCTGCCATCAAAAGGCCACTGACAGAAACAACCGGGTTAGACAGTTCGCCACTATGAATCAATGTAGAGGCCACTATTCATTCAAATACTACCCATTACTCATTCCATTGATCAATTATGCAACAGAACAAAGACACTCCACAGTGAGATATACACTCCCGAGTGCATTTACTGAAACCACATTAACCCTACAGGTCTTCATCAGGTCACTAGAGGGGAAATTGCCTGAGCAATGAGCAATTTGGGGAGTTGAATAGGTACAAATACAATTAAAACTACTGAAAATAACCAAGGGGTCAGATGGATTATGCAATTTGCGCCTTATTTAGCTTAAGTTTCAGATACTGTTAGTGATGCAACAGTCAGAGTGCCCCCCAGAAAGGGTAATTAAAACTGACCAAAAAGGCAATGGTATATGCAAATCTTAAAGGCCCAGTGCAGTCAAAAATGGGATTTTTCAGTGTTTTATATACATTTCCACTATGAGGTTGGAATATTACTGTGAAATTATGATAACCTTTTTGCGTAAGAGCTGTTTGAAAAGAACACCTGCATTTTCAGCCTGTTTGGGTGGGAGTTTTTGCCTTCCATGGTGACATCACCAAGGGGTAAATTAGTGAATAGACCAATAAAAAAAAGAAAGTTCCAAACCTGCCAATAACAGCAAATTTTCAGATTTCCACTCCCCCCTCAGACCACTCCGACAGTCCTAGCTACATTTTTACTTGAGAAATTGCTCTTTGCTAATAAGCTATTTGTTGCTTTTTTACATATTTTTTTATACTGAAAAGTACAGTAAAGTACTTAATTGTTACATTGAGTTTACTTGATATTGATATGAAATGTGTCATGGTCCATTCAGTGGGACTAGGCCAGTCTGTGCATGGCTAAGACAACTTTTTAACTGCATTTACATTTGAGTAATTTAGCTGATGCTCTTATCCAGGATGACTTACAGTAGTGAGCAGGGGCTAGAACCAGTTCAGGGAAAACAACCAAATTTTTCTTTTGAGGAATAGAAATATAACCGGAACTTAAGTGATCTAAACTTTTCCAGAACAGAACCATTATTAGTTAATAGACCAATGTTAACTAATAAGCCTGGGAACAGGTTAAAAGAAACGTTTTTACTTTCCAGGCATTTTCTTCAGACCCATAAAAAACTCAAGCAAAGCCCTCACTCTCACTCAGAAACTGATTTCCAGTGTCTGCCTGCCAACTGAAAATCATGGCCAATGTGTGCGTGTGTAGGCAACTCCCCTCTGAAGTTTAGGCTACTGTAGCCTACAGATATTACAAGCGTGATTTACAAATTAGAGACATTTTTAATTAGAGAAGAATTGTGACCGACCGGCTGAAATCGGTCTTGTGTTGCAAAATTAGAAATGGTGTTTTTTACATTTTAAAATGGAAATAGCTGTTCTATCCTACAGCACCATAAATGTTTGAAATAAATCGACTGAAAATGTTGTTTGATGCAAGAAGCCCATACATTTGATAAAATTAGTTCTACCCAGAGAAGCAGTCAGACAAATGATGTATTCATACTCAAGATAACCAATGTTACCTCAACAAAAATATGTATAGAAATGAGCTATAACTGGGCTAATAACTCACTGACCAGCAAATAATATGAATCAATGTGCACAGGTGGCTACATGATCTCAAAACAAGAGCATCTTCTCATGACCGCTCATGCTGTCCTGTTCAAAAGTGAATGGCACAGCTCCATATATGGCAATGGCTATTTACATTTTGTGCTACTGCAGCTCTGACAGGTTATGGCGCACCGATCTGTGTATACAGGCCTGAGGTGTGCATGTCAATGCAATAGAATCATACTCCAATGCGCTCTGCCTACAAGAAAATCTCTTGCACAGTTAATTTTTATAGGGTTGATTCGAGCACAATTCCCACAGCATATCGAAACAGTGTTTGATTTTTAATTACATTTTATTTAACTAGGCAAGTCAGTTAAGAACAAATTCTTATTTACAATGACGGCCTACCCCGGCCAAACCCTAACCCTGGATGACGCTGGTCCAATTGTGCACCGCCCTATGGGACTCCCAGTCACGGCCGGTTGTGATACAGCCTGGAATTGAGCCAGCGTCTGTAGTGACGCCTCTAGCACTGAGATGCAGAGCCTTAGACCGCTGCGCCACTCGGGAGCCACATTGTGTTAACTAAAGGGGAAAACTCTAGAAAGTTGAGTGAGGTTCAATCTTGTGCTTTTCTATGTGGGCTGATATTTAATCTGCATGGCAGTCCGTGAGGAACATTGCTGATAACTCCATTATACAGTATGAGCGCGCAGAGTAATGAATAAACTATTCAAGAGTGTGGCTATGAATGCTGAAGCAATATCAACAGTAGAGTCCTGCACGTGCATTAATTTTAAGCCCAAGCTCTTCCCATTGCCAGCAGCATACCACCCAGCATCCCACTGCTGGATTGCCTCTGAAGCTAAGCAGGGTTGGTCCCTGGATGGGAGAAAGTGGTGTTGGAGGGACAGTAGGAGGAACTGTTTATCTGGTCTAAACAAAATAATTCAATTCCACAGGACAGTGATTGGGACATTTCCCTGTGTATCGTGCAGTCTTTCGGACGGGATGTTAAACAGGTGTCCTGACTCTTAGTAGTCACTAAAGATCCCATGGCACTTATTGTAAGAGTAGGGGTGTTAACCCCGGTGTCCCAGCCAAATCATGGCCAACTAATCATCCCCAGCTTCCAATGGGTTCATTCCCCCTCTCCCTTGAAACTATTCCCCATGGTGTTGCTATAAGTTCTACGGTCGCCTCGCTTCGCGTTCTTAGGAAACTATGCTGTATTTTGTTTTTTCATGTATTATTTCTTACATTGCTACCCCAGGAAATCTGAAGTTTTATTAAATAGAGCCGGGAAGGACTATTGGATATAAGAGCAACACCAACTTACCAACATTACGACCTGGAATACAACTTTCCCGAAGCGGATCCTCTATTTGGACAACCACCCTGGACAATGGATCGGATCCCAGTAGGCGACCCAAAACAACGACACCACAGAAGGGGCAGACAGAGTGGTCTTCTGCTTCGTAGACAGGCTCATCGCTCCCCGCTCCCGAGCATACTACTTGCCAATGTCCAGTCTCTTGACAACAAGGTAGATGAAATTCAAGCAAGGGTTGCCTTCCAAAGAGAGACATCAGAGATTGTAATATTCTCTGTTTCACAGAAACATGGCTCACTCTGGATATTTTATCAGAGTCGGTACAGCCACCCGGTTTCTTCACGCATCGCGCCGACAGAAACAATCTCCCTGGTAAGAATAAGGGCAGGGGTGTATGCCTTATGATTAACGAGTCGTGGTGTGATCATAACAACATACAGGAACTCAAGTCCTTTTGTTCACCTGACCTAGAATGCCTTACAATCAAATGCCGACCGCATTATCTACCAAGAGAATTCTCTTCGATTGTAATCACAGCCGTGTATATCCCCCCCACCCCACCGTCCTGAAAGAACATCATTGGACTCTAAGTAAACTGGAAACCATATATCCTGAGGTTTATTGTACCTGGGGATTTTAACAAAGCTAATCTGAAAACAAGGCTCCCTAAATTTTATCAGCATATCGAATGCGCGACACGGGCTGGCAACATTGCTACTCTAACTTCTGCGGCGCATACAAAGCCCTCCCTCGCCCTCCTTTCGGCAAATCTGACCACGACTCCATTTTGTTGCTCCCAGCCTATAGACAGAAACTAAAACAGGAAATGCCCATGCTCAGGTCTGTTCAACGCTGGTCCGACCAATCGGATTCCACGCTTCAAGATTGCTTCGATCACGTGGACTGGGATATGTTCCAGATAGCCTCTGACAATAACATTGATGTATACGCTGAGTCGGTGAGCGAGTTTATTGGCAAGTTATTCAGTGATGTTGTACCCACGGTGACTATAAAAACCTTCCCCAACCAGAAACTGTGGATTTATGGCAGCATTCGCACAAAACTGAAAGTGCGAACCACTGCTTTTAATCATGGCAAGGCGACTGGAAACATGACCGAATACAAACAGTGTTGCTATTCCCTTCACAAGGCAATCAAACAAGCTAAGCGTCAGTATAGAGACAAAGTAGAGTCGCAATTCAACGGCTCAGACAGGAGACGTATGTGGCAGGGTCTACAGTCAATCACGGATTACAAAAAGGAAACCAGCCCCATTGCGGACCCCGACGTCGTGCCCCTAGACAAATTAAACAACTTCTTTGCATGCTTTGAGGACAATACAGTGTCACTGACACGGCCCGCGACCAAAACCTGCGGGCTCTCCTTCACCATGGCCAACGTGAGTAAAACATTTAAACGTGTTAACCTCTCTAGGGTATGTGGGACGCTAGCGTCCCATCTGGCCAACATCCAGTGAGGTTGCAGAGCGCCAAATTCAATTACAGAATTATAAAAATTCAGAAAACTAAACATATTTAAACAGGTTTAACAGGTTTAAAGATGAACTTCTTGTTAAACCAACCACAGTGTCATATTTATAAAATGCTTTTCGGCAAAAGCATACCTTGCCCAGAACATACCTAGCCCAGAACATAATTTGATTTGATAAGTGAGAATGTGTTCTCAGTCAACTTACCTGGTAAAACAAGGGTTAAATAAAATGCCTGCAATGTTCAGGCCCTACCCTACCCATTGCTTCTTCCAAATTCAAGAAACAACTTCCTCTGTTAGTAAATCCATTAGCTGCACCTCAATGTCACTCACGCTCTGCTCATGACAGCTCTGGGTCTGTGAGTATCCATAGCAACAGCTTTGTTTGGGCTGCTCTGCTCAATGACGAGACTTGAGAGCTGTTAGCTACTTCTTTTTTTTTTACTCTAAACTCAGACAAAACAAGGAACATTTTCTGTGAAATAATCTCTCCTGTCTTATATTTGGTGAGGTTGAAGCACTTCTGACACCATGTTATGATCTTAGTCAGAGCACGAGAAATTGGCTCAGCTTCAAAATGTTACAGAATAATTTGGTGATACCCGAGCATTACCCGTATCCTAGTTATTGATGAAAACTGTTTCAGAGCCCATCTGGCTTGGGTCGGGTAGCAGAGCTCTAAATCGGCGGTAATATGCTTTTTAAAAACGTTCAACTAACCCAGTGTGGTCTCAGGAACGAAAAGTAAGTGCTATGGATTTGCTCTGTAAATACGTGTGTTTTGAAAGCAATAGAGTTGTGCCCTTTTCAAAAGGGAACAACCCTCTTGTGATAAATGCCATGGATCTTTAGTGATCAAAAAGAATCAGGACCTTTGTTTTAAAGTTGAATTTTATGGACAGTAGCAATACACAGTGTGGTATGAAGGCATGCTATAAAGCTACTTCATGCACTGTATGTGTTGCTTAGTAGGGTGGCCATGAACTGTGGGATTTAGTAGCACTGAGTGAATGGCAACCATGTAATTGGAATGCGATGACAACTTATACAACTTTAGGGATCCGTAACAAAATTCACGCTCAAACAGACATACAGCACAACATATAAACACGTAGTGAATGTGTGCATGTGCCACTTCTGCCGTGTGAGCATAGTGGAAAATGGACTGATCATGGCTGAGCAGTACTCTATGGGTGTAGTGTCAGCTGCTCTCCCTGCGGATGTTACAAGTCTCTTGTAGTTCTGTAAACACCAGAAGTCCTGTACCGGGGCCCGGCCAGCAACACGATCCACTCGAGACCCCCCGACCGAAACAGAGGGAGATCACAACAATCAATTAACAAAACGTACTGGGATTGCCGTAAACAAAAGTGCATGTGTGAGTGACCAACTGGGTTCAAACCCAGGTCTTCTACATGCTACAAGACTGTGTTGGTGTCTTGAGCTAAAGCCTATGCATTAGATCGGGAAGCTCATCCATGTAGCAGGAAAGGACACACATCACTCAAGTGTGGTACATCATGGTAGAGCTGAAATTAGCTTGTTCTGCCTGGTACATTACGTGATTTTAACATGAAACTTAAACTAAATGAACAGTGCAGAGGGAGGGGTGGAAACCATTTAGTGCTTGCTTATACAACCATTCACCTTCATATGACAGATTAGAAAAGTACAAAACAGACATCCATTTACCCACTAAGGGGTTGAGTCACTTGATGTTTTGCCGTTTCTATCTGAGAGGTAATGCATCGAGTGCAGCACTCCTACGCCAACCACTCACAAACAAACCCTGAAAAGATTGATTCACAGCAGATTACGTCGACAACAAGCCCACTACACCTAGACCTACAATCATAATGAAACCACCATAACTACAATCTTACATCATTTCACATTGGACTACTTCAGAAGCTCAAAAACCCACTCAGACCAACACTGAACAAAAGAGTCATATATCTAGACCTACCCATAGAATTACATATTTCACTCTATATAGACTGATTTCTATGATTTTGGTGGACCTACTGTAGCATCATGCTGAACCACCATCACTAGAGTACACTCTCGTATCTTTTCACCTTGAGACACTTCAAAAGAATGGGTCTGAATGGAGTAGAAGAGAGAGGAGTTTGAGGGTACGGTTGGCAAGGCGCTAACTAAAACAGTGGCTCTTCACATGTAGGTGAGAGCAGCTTTGGTAATTAATGTGGAACACTGAGTGGGTAGTGGAGTGGCACTCAGGGCTTCTGGCCCCATGTGTTAACCATGCAACGAATCAGCCCAATTCATAAAATCACTTCCATCCACTGTGATGGTCCCAGGAGCTCAGTCTGGGTTTGAACTCAACTTCAAATCACGCACGCCACGCCACGGCACGCCACGCCACGCCACGGCACCGCACCTTTTTTTCCCAACAAAAAAATATAGAAAAGGAGGAAGATAAGTGTTTCCAATGACATCAGTGTGCATTGTGATTTGAAGCAATTATGAATAGTAGACTTGGCCTACTAATTGTCTTAATTGGTTGATGATGTCATTGGAAACACTCATCTTCATTTAACCCCCCCCCCCAAAAGAAAACAGAAACATGCTATTTTCACATATGTTGATGTTGGGGTGGTGCTGGAGATGATGAATATAAAGTTGAACATTTTAGAAATGTACATTTAAGAGTTTATGGAGGGGAATTGTGCCTGCCTGGTCCACATGTTCTCCTATCTGGGTTCTGGTGAAATGTGCTTACATTGCACAGACAGAGCTGTCAAAACTGATCTATTGCCTAAGAATGGCTCCCCCATTCATTTTGCTTTCAGCTTGTTTCACAAGACTTCAATGAAATATGGCTTAAGATAAGAGTGATCCATCAGTGATCAGTCTCTCGTACAGCACCAAATGACTAAATATAACTTTTGACAACTTACAACCCCCACCACTACCACCATGACTGACCACCTGTTAAATATTTTATTGTCCTTAAATGGACGGTCTTACACTCTGTTTTAAGCTGCAATACGTAACTTTTTGGGCGACCCAACCAACTTCTCATAAAAATGTGACTTATAGATCTGTCATTCTCATTGAAAGCAAGTCAAAGGAGCAGTAGATCTGCTCTATGAGCGTTATTTCCTATGCTTCCCGATCTTAAGTTTAGTTTTTACTTTTGGTTTTGTACATCAGCTTCAAAACAGCTGAAAAGACAATGTTGTTGGTTATGGAAAATATATTTCACAACGGTTTATATGGCACAATAATTCTCTACACTATTCTTGCTTGTTTTGTCACAAACTGAAATTAGGCAAACTATTCAAATTTTTGCAACCAGGAAATGGCGGAGCGAATTCTGCATTGCAGTCAACAAAGCAGTCACTGCATCACTTTTCTGGTAAATAGCTGAGGGGTGGAGCTGAATCACTCAAATTCATAAAACACTCAAATTCATCCATTGGATGAACATTATAGTTTTTATCATGTTTTGAAGCTATATAGTGTTTGTTTACAATTACATCGTTTACAAAAACAAGTTTATATTTTGGGTTCAGATGCCAGTTGAACTAAACTCGTGAGGCATTTAGCTTTAAGTTATATTCTTCAAGAACCAATGGCTATATGTCATTCATTTAAAAGTTCAAACATGTATGTATCAATCCCAGATTACCCATTTAAATTGTGGAAGGTGGCATTCGAAAGTTCAAGGGGTAAATTATGTGGAGTCAATTTCATGGACTGGTGGTGTGGCACATTAATTCATACAGGAGTATAATGAACCCAACAACACATTACTAGTGGAAAAGTCTGTAGGGGATTGAAGAAAATAAACACCCTAAAACATGTTGCAAATAAAACACAGGTAATGCATATTAGAGAATGAAAAGATAAGGAACTCATTCAGGTCTGGGCTTTGAAAGCAATTCAAATTGAGCATATTACCTCAATGTCTTCAGTAGTTTGAGTAATCTAGTTTAGTGATTACGACCACCATCCTGCACCCCCCCCCACCCCCACCCTGGCCTACCTGTCCTCTTGCGCCTCTGATCTTTCTGAAGAGAAAAGATGACCATCAAAGCACCCATGTCTACCTCCCTGTCCCGGTCTCGCTCAGTGATCCAGAAGTCCTGCGAGTTTTGACAACGCTACAGCTTTACACTTTGCTGGCTTCTGAGTAGAGCTGATGAGCTGCAACTATCAGAGTCTCCGGTCTGTGCTTCCTAGCTTCCCTTTTTTCCACCCAGGCTTGGTGAGCTGGGTGCGCAACGAGGGTGTGGAGTGGGAGTCGAGCGCCGGTGCCACCCTTTTTCAGTTTAGAATTTTGACGCGTTTCAGTCTCTCCCCCCCTCCTTTTTTCGCTGAAGGGGGCACTTCGGAGCAGAGTGCTGCTGCACTGCCTGGCTACTTTGTACGAGTTGAGCACCTAGATTAATTGAGCTCTCTCAGCAGGAGCCAGAAACTCGCTGTAGGTAATAGTAGCGCCACTCAAGATACCCCCTCACAGAGGGAGGGAACGAGGGAGGAAAGGGAGGAAGCTCAAAGATTAATATTGTTGCTTGTGAATAGGTATCTTTTAACTATAGCCTCCATGCTGTGAGAATAGGAAAACCATGCCATATCTATGACATTGACTAAAAGAACGTTGGCAGCCTGTGTAGATATTTCGATTGCAAGCGGGTCAACCACTTGACGACAACAAGGTCCATCTGCACCATATCAACCCTGAAAAGGAGGAACCAATTTAAAGGCAGATTAATGTGTCAGGAGTCATCCCTCATCATGCTGTGGGTAACACCTATTTTTCTGATTCTGCCAGCATATTCTAATTCTTTATGCAACATAGACATGTTTTTCAAAGGATGAGATCCTGGAAATTACTATGGAAGGGCATGCCTTGCTGCAAATTCCCTTCAATACATTAATCAAGGTTTTCACCTCCCTATATAAATTTGATTGAAATCAATCACAGTCGTTGAGTCCTCTAATTACAATCCTGCAATCACAACATTCACAATACAAAGGAACAGCAATGGGATGCTTGTAATCAAAAACACCACAAAAGACAGAATATTTTGATTGTTTTCCATCCAAATGCATTGATATGCAGAGTGCATAGACTACTAGTGCATCGAACATCAACAGGTTGCACAGGGAGAGAGTGGTGTGTGCAAAGGTAGACAATTCCAATTCATTGAATGTTTGTCAACACATTCAACGTCTCACTCTACCACACCAAAGCCTTTTCTTAACCTACCCATACAACCCTCAAAGTGCAACGGCGAGTTTTTAAAGGAGACCCTTCGCCTTCCTATTTGTGTTGGACACAAAAGGCTTTTTGGACTTGGTACTGGTACTCCCTGTATATATAGTACTGGTAGTCCCTGTATATATAGTACTGGTACTCCCTGAATATATAGTACTGGTACTCCCTGAATATATAGTACTGGTACTCCCTGAATATATAGTACTGGTACTCCCTGAATATATAGTACTGGTACTCCCTGAATATATAGTACTGGTACTCCCTGTATATATAGTACTGGTACTCCCTGTATATATAGCCATGTTATTTTTTCCTCATTATTGTTCTTCACTGTGTATCTATTCCTTGTGTCACTATTTCTATTATCTTTCACTCTGCATTGTTGGAAAACAACCCGAAAGTAAGCACGTCACTGTTAGTCTGCACCTGTTGTTTAAGAAGCACGTGACAGATAAAATGTGGATGGGCAGAGAAGAGGAGGGACCTTGCCATCCCCCAAGTGACTACTGAAGATCTACAGAACGCTGGCCCGTTTTCTACAGACATGGACTCCTACTTTAAAATGTATCATCACTGGCACTCGACTTTTCTCTTTCACACAACAAAAATAAAAAAAATCATTCCGTTCCCACTGCCACCCCTGCAGAACCCTTAGCAGTCTTTTCAAAGAACATCCAGGTCGGCGGTCCAATTTACAACACGACCGCCCGCAATCAAGTACCAATTTCCCCACACCATTATCCCGCTTCCTGCCTCTACGGTGTGCCGGTCGCCGTTCTGGGGCCTCCTACGGATAAAAGTCTAAGGAAGAAACTAGTAAGTGGGGCTGGGGATGATGAAAACAACTTCAGCATGGTATGAGCAAGGCTTTAGAGAGCGGGATGGAAGGGCTAACATAGACATCTACCTGGAAGTGTGTCATCATGACCATCCTGAAGGTAAAAAGCCCTTTGTGTGTCAGCCGCTGCACTGGTTCTACATTGTAATTTGGTTTCTCTTAAGGAGTCCGAGTCCAGTCCACAAGAAGCAATCACACCTGCCTGACAACTAAATTACAACCAGAACCACTCTGACCAGTATGATAAAATACATGGCTTTGTTGTGGTAGGATCCGGGAATAGGGCTACTGTCACTTGTTACAAATATGTTTTTCTGCCTCCAGTGGTGCTTTCAAAGCATAGGTCACAACGGGAGAGAAATTGCAATTTGCTGGCCAATATCTTGGTTAATCCCTCAGCTATAAAGATCTCCATGAATACAATTCTGGAACGTTTGCATTGCAAATGGATTAGGCTTGGTACAACATCTGATGAATGTACAATGCGTCAGAGAATTTTACTGGGGGATGTCGGGTAATGTATTTATTTAAACACCACATCCATAATTTTAGTCCTGTGCGAATGGGCCAGGTCAGTAATTTTTATATAGCGGGGCAAATTCCAAGGTCCTCTGATAATATTAATCCCGTACCCGACATCCCTGTGTTTCCAAGAGGTTAGAGTTTGACTGGTGCTGTTTTCAGTTGGAGCAAGAAAACGGATAAATTGATGCTTAAAACTAAGTGCTTGCGCATATATTTCTTCAGAATGGCCTACATTAATCAACTTCCACAGTGAATACTTATTTAGGCTGTGTTTTGTGCCAATGAATTTCAACATCGCCAAAACTCAGAATAATGTCCAATAAAAGTATTGTGCCAAGGCCAATTTAAATTAAACCCTCGCTGTAAAAGTAGATAATATATCGCAAATCAGGACATCCCCAATTCCTCAGTGAGCTAAACTTTTTTTTAAACCGTTCACTTTCTCATTTTCATATTATTATTTAGACATCTTCGCGCCTAGAATAAAAACCTCCAGAATTCCGTCCTCATCGAAAAATTTTTTGGACAATACATCAGTGTTTCTGCTGCAGTCATTTAGCTGTGGCGCTGCACCACGGCAATATTTTGCAGCCACGGCAAAAAAATATGTAACATGAAAAAATATTACTGCAGTTGGACACATTGAAGACGCTAGAACAGTTCACATTTGCTTTTCCTCTGCAAACAAAGTATTGAATAGAAAAATCGGACAACCCCATTGTAGAATGGTTTAGCAATTTACCTAACTTCATTGGAGTCCACCTGCGGCAAACTCAATTGATAGGACATGATTTGGAAAGGCACACACCTGTCTATATAAAGGTCCCACAGTTGACAGTGCATGTCAGAGCAAAAACCAAGCCATGAGGTTGAAGGAATTTTCTATAGAGCTCTGAGACAGGATTGTGTCCAGTCACAAATCTGGGGAAGAGTACCAAAATAATTGTGCAGCATTGAAGATCCCCAAGAACACAGTGGCCTACATCATTCTTAAATGGAAGACGTTTGAAACCACCAATACTTTTTGTAGAGCTCACCGACCTGGCCAAACTGAGCAATCGGGGGAGAAGGGCATTGGTCAGGGAGGTGACCAAGAACCCGATGGTCACTCTGACAGAGTTCCAGATTTCTTCTGTTGAGATGGGAGAAACTTCCAGAAGGACAACCATCTTTGCAGCACTCCACCATTCAGGCCTTTATGGTAGAGTGGCCAGATGGAGGCCACTCCTCAATAAAAGGCACTTGACAGGCAACTTGGAGGACTCTCAGACCATGAGAAACAAGATTCTCTGGTTTGATGAAACCAAGATTGAACTCTTTGGCCTAAATGCCAAGTGTCACTCACATCTGGAGGAAATCAAGCACCGCTCTTCACCTGGCCAATACAGTCCCTATGATGAAGCATGGTCGTGGCAGCATCATGCCGTGGGAATGTTTTTCCGCGGAAGGGACTGGGAGAGTAGTCAGGATCGAGGGAAAGATGAACAGAGCAACAGAGCAACAGATGAACAGAGCAAACTACAGAGAGATCCTTGATGAATACCTGCTTCAGAGCGCTCAGGATCTCAGACTGGGGCGAAGGTTCACCTTCCAACAGGACAACAACCCTAAGCACACAGCCAAAACAATGCAGGAGTGGCTCCGGGACAAGTCTTAATGTCCTTGAGTGGCCCAGCCAGAGCCTGGACTAGAACCCGATCGAACATCTCTGGAGAGAGCTGATGCTCCGCATCCAACCTGACAGAGCTTGATAGATTCCGCAGAGAAGAATGGGAGAAACTACCCAAGTACAGATGTGCCAAGCTTACGGTGTCATAGCCAAGAAGACTCAAGGCTGTAATTGCTGCCAAATGTGTTTCAACAAAGTACTGAGTAAAGGGTCTGAATACTTACAGTACCAGTCAAAAGATTGGACACACCTACTCAAGGGTTTTTCTTTATCTTTACTATATTGTAGAATAATAGTGAAGACATCAAAACTATGAAATAACACATATGGAATCATGTAGTAACCGAAAAAGTGTTAAACAAATCAAAATATATTTTAGATTCTTCAAAGTAGTCACCTTTTGCCTTGATGACATGGCTTTGTACACTCTTGGCATTCCCTCAACCAGCTTCACCTGTAATTCTTTTCCAACAGTCTTGAAGGAGTTCCCACATATGCTGAGCACTTGTTGGCTGCTTTTCCTTCACTGTACGGTCCATCTCATCCCAAACCATCTCAATTGGGTTAAGGTCATGTGATTGTGGAGGCCAGGTCATCTGATGTAGCACTCAATCACTCTGCTTCTTGGTCAAATAGCCCTTACACAGCCTGGAGGTGTGCTGGGTCATTGTCCTGTTGAAAAACAAATTACAGTCCCACTAAGAGCAAACCAGATGGGATGGCGTATTCCTGCAGAATGCTGTGGTAGCCATGCTGGTTAAGAATGCCCACACCATCACATCACCTCCTCCATGCTTCACGGTGGGAACCCCACACGCGGAGATCATCCGTTCAACTTCTCTGCGTCTCACAAAGACAAGGCAGTTGGAACCAACCATCTCAAATATGGGCAGATTTCCACTGGTCTCATGTCCATTGCTAGTGTTTCTTGGCCCAAGCAAGTCTCTTATTCTCATTGGAGTCCTTTAGTAGTGGTTTCTTTGCAGCAATTCAACCATGAAGGACTGATTCAAGCAGTCGCCTCTGAACAGTCTGGGTCTTCCTTTCCTGTGGTGGTCCTCATAAGAGCCAGTTTCATCATAGCGCTTGATGGTTTTTGCAACTGTACTTGAAGAAACTTTCAACTTTCCAGATTGACTGACCTTCATGTCTTAAAGTAACGGACTGTTGCTTCTCTTTGCTTATTTGAGCTGTTCTAGCCATAATATGGACTTGGTTTTTTAACAAATATGACTATCTTCTGTATACCACCCATACCTTGTCACAACACAACTGATTGGCTCAAACGCATTAAGAAGGAAATAAATTCCACAAATTAACTTTTTTTTAACAAGGCACACCTGTTAATTGAAATGCATTCCAGAGAATGCCAAGAGTGTGTAAAGCTGTAATCAAGGCAAAGGGTGGCTACTTTGAAGAATCTCAAATATATTTTGATATGTTTAACACTTTTTTGGTTACTACATGATTCCATATGTGTTATTTCATAGTTTTGATGCCTTCACTACTATTCTACAAAGTTGAAAATAGTTTAAAAATATAGAAAAACCCTTGAATGTGTAGCTGTGTCCAAACCTTTGACTGGTACTTTATATAAAATGTGATATTTCAGTTTTTAATTTGTAATATGGGCTATTGTGTGTAGATGATATTGTAAAAATGTTTAATCCATTTTAGAACAAGGCTGTAACGTAACAAAATGTTGAAAAAGAGAAGGGGTCAGAATACTTTCTGAATGGACTTTATAAACTAGATGACTGGTAGGGCGCGCTGTGTTGAAGACACCGTGCCGCCATCTTGACACTCACCCACCATTGTCAAACATGTTGGAAGCTATAGAATACATAGTATCAGTAATCCAGGGTTTACAGTGCCTTCAGAAAATATTCACAAGCCTTGACTTCTTCCACATTTGTTGCGTTACATGAAAAAATACTAATATTTCTTCATTATATAAGTAGTCAACCCCCTGAGTCAATACATGTTAGAATCACCTTTGGCAGCGATTACAGCTGTGGGTCTTTCTGGGTAAGTCTCTAAGAGCTTTCCACACTTGGATTGTGCAACATTTGCCCATTATTGTTTTCAAATTTCTTCAAACTTTGTCAAATTGGATGTTTATCACTGCTAGACATCAATTTAAGGTCTTGCCATAGATTAAAGTCAAAACTGTTACTTGGCCACTAAAAGGCTCTAAATGGTCAATCCGACTTCTGCAGTGGCCACACAGAATTTAATGCTTTGTGGCCTCAGCAGAATTCAGAGCATTCATACTTCTTGCGCTTTATAGAGCTGTCATACGCATGCAATAAATTAGTCTGCACTGCACCACTCATAGTGATTCAGAGCTAATCTCTATAGCCATCCAGCTAATTACAAGCAACTGGCTAAACGAAAATACCTTCCCTCTTCTGAGATGTTGGAGTCCATTTCCTGGTGCTGGACATAGGAGCTCAGTCAAGATAGCATGAAGTAAGAAGGCTGCACCATTTTTCCACCTGCATCTCCACCCTGAATCACCCCAGCAAAATTTGACGACATTTAGGTTATTGTTTACATACTGAACAAAAATATAAAATGCAACATGTAAAGTGTTGGTCCCATGTTTCATGAGCTGAAATAAAAGATCCCAGAAATGTTCTATATGCACAGAAAGCTTATTTCTCTCAAATGTTGTGCAGAAATGTGTTTACATCCCTGTTAGTGAGCATTTCTTCTTTCCCAAGACAATCCATCCAGCTGACAGGTGTGGCATATCAAGAAGCTGCTTAAACAGCATGATCATTACACAGATACACCTTGTGCAGCGGACAAAAGGCCATTCTATAATGTGCAGTTTTGTCACACAACACAATGCCACAGATGTCTCAGGTTTTGAGGGAGCGTGTAATTGGCATGCCGACTGCAGGAATGTTCACCAGAGCTGTTGTCAGATAATTGAATGTTAATTTCTCTGCATGGTCCAATATGTTATTCAGCTCATTCCGGTAGGTGGAAGTTATATTTTAGATGGTGTCAGCATCATTTTATTTGAATTCATTTAGGAGTAGAATGCCCTTAATGGTCACCAGAACTTAGCTCAGCTCCTCACTGTCTCGAATCACAGATGGCTACTAACTGCTCAGAACTACTCAATAGTGAAATCCATTAATATAAAAAACCTCACTGCGACTAGGCTCACTCTATAACCCCAAACTGCAGGAGATACAATAATCACACAGGCAGGATGAAAGGATAGACAGATCCTCACAGTGGCAGAGAAGTTTTGGGTCAAAAACACTTTAAAATGGTACTCCCTGTTTCAAAGTTATTTCCTGTGGCCTGCTGGCACAGATCTGGATTACCTTCCCTAAACCTAATAATCAGGGGGTCAAAACAAAAAACTGGCCATAGATCAGGGGCAACCTGACCCTACTCCTATTTTGACTGCAGCTACCTCTTTGGCTGCATTAGCTCGGGCAACACTTCAAGCACCCTGCCAGCCACTGAGCCTGTGGATTTAAAAATCCGTGAGACTAGCAGTGTAAAATTGCATATCCAATTGAGTCTGCCCTCAAGTTACAATAGCCCAGCAAGGATCAGTCCCAAACGCAAAGTCATTATTTTGACACTTTCATGTCTTCCAATATTAAAAGTGATTAGATACAACCCGTATTCTCCGAACCATCATTTCATCTGCAGTAAGGCTTCCATCTGTGTGCAGAGATACCATGTAAGAATCATGCCCCATGTGTTTTAACTGGCACACATCTGAAATGGCATTCTGTCACAAGCTGCTGTCCCTACTTGTAAAGCAACCTACATTGCAAGAGCATAACAATTACTGGCTGTTTATCACTGTCCTTTGTAAGACAAAACCATTGGTTATTTGTTTTTAACACAGTCTGGACCTCAATTTAGACAGTGGCAAAATCACCTTCTCCTTTCTCCTATAAAAGTAGCGTGATGTGATTTTTTTCTGAGGAAACTAAATCAAACCGATTTCGATATCAAGGAAAGAACATATACATCATAGGAACAACGTGAATTGTGTTTTGATTGAATTTGGTCCTACAGTCAGAAAAAAGCAAGGTGGTGAGTTTAAACCGAGTTCACTCCACAGACAACTCAATCAGTCGGCGCCTCACGCACTTGATTTACAGAGACGTTTGTCAGAAACACCCATTACAATCTATCACCGTTTCCAATGTACAAGCAGGGAATGGAAAGCTGGCTCATTTCATCATGCTCAATGAGCTGACTGACTCAATGCGTGGCTTTTCTGTATCTCACAATGTTCATTTTACAGTCCCAGATATGTGTGTCTCTCAAATGGCATTCATATAGTGCACTACTTTTGACAAGGGCACATGTGGAATACAGTGTGTCAAATAAACAAAAATGATTCAGTTAAACTCATTCATCTAACCCTTCTTATCAGAAATGACTAATCTTATGTCAAATGGAACGGCAGGTAGCCTAGTGGTTAGAGCGTTGGTCTAGTAACCGAAAAGTTGCAAGATCGAATCCCTGAGCTGACAAGGTAAAAAAACTGTTGTTCTGCCCCTGAACAAGGCAGTTAACCCACTGCTCCTAGGCTGTCATTGAAAATAAGAATTTGTTCTTAACTGACTTGCCTTGTTAACAAAAAAAAAAAATATGTTAATGAAACCAAATGACATTGATTGCTTCTTGCGCGCAGATAAAACTGAAGAATTGAAAAGCGTACTAAGTGCAGCCTGTGTTGCACTGTCAAGTATTGAAAAAAATACTTTAGAAGAGTATAGAAGAACTAGTATAAATGGCTGTTATAGGACATTATTTAGACCAAAGCTTTGTCAATCGCTGTTATAAAGGAAATCTGTTGTTAGGGGGTTGGTGAGGACATTAGAAGTAAGGAGTGTGGGTGGAATTAAGTCAAAGAATGTGTCAGTGAGCCTTCATGTGTGAGTGTGAAAGAGAGACAGCGAGAGTGAGAGAGAAAAAGCGAGAGAGTGGGACAGCGAGAGAGAGAGACAGCGAGAGAGACAGCAAGAGAGAGAGAGAAAGACAGCGAGAGAGAGAGAAAGACAGAGAAATACGGAGAGAGAGAGCGAGAGCGAGAGAGAAAGACTGAGAGAAAGACAGCAAGAGAGAGAGAGGGCGAGAGAGAACAACGCTGACACATACAGACTTATACACACACCTGATCTCGCTCTCTTCTCTCAATCTCTTTTCTCTTCTCTTCTCTTACTCTCTCTCTCTATTGTCGAGAACTGTTTTATAATTTCATGTTTCTTGTTTGTCTATCTTTTTTATGCATTGTCTACAAGTTTATATATGTTTACAACAAGCAAGTGGAAGATATCAGAATAGGGGCATTGGGGAATCATAACATGTTGTACGAAATGAGCCAAATTCGTCGTAGTGAAGCTGTCTAGAGTAATGCAAGGTCTCTCTCATGATCATGTGAAACGTTAATTGCCTTGGAAATGCTGGGATGTGTTTTTCAATGATGTTAAAGGTAAATATGATGCAACTATAACAGTGATACGCTATGGATTACAATTATCATCATGGATATTAAGGATATAAACACTACATGTTACACACAGACACTCAACCATGCAAATTGGCGGAGTTATTATTTATTTGGACAGCATACATTATAGTCTTACCCTTATACAGACATCGTACACACTCACTAAATCACATCCAATATCATACACACCAACCTACTCAGGTTAAACTACGCACATAACATCTTGTCTCAATTTTCTAACATCTGTGGCATTGGCTCACAGGCAAACAGGCAAGGGAATAAAACAAATCTTGCTAGAACCTATTTCTTGAATTCTAAATATCAGACATTTGAAAGCTCTAAGTTTGACCGTCATAATACCTCTGATGATGGCAGTAACTTTACAAGCACTAATTATGGTCAATTTAGACTGAGAATAGTATCTAGTTATGGTAAGGGGTGAAATAAGTATAGCCAATTGTAATTGTAACAGTTTAGCAGATTATAAAAAAAGAAGATCAGTCTTTACGTGGCTAAAAGAAAAGGAATATAACATATACTGTTTACAGGGAAATCACTCTACATCCTTAGATGAAGTTGCGTGGGAAAAGGAATGGGGTGGTGAAAAATGTTTCTGTCATGGACAAAGGAACTCAAGGTGTGATAATATTCATTAACAAAATTTTCGAACTGAATGTGCAAATAGTCAGGAATGATTCGCAAGGAAGGTGAATCTTTTTGAATATGAAAGTGGACGAAAAAGAGATTTGGCTCAATCTATATGGTCCAAATCAGGAGGATCCATACTTCTTCTAAAATATTTATACCAATTTATTGAACTTACAGGCAAAAAAATGGCGATATCATTATGGTAGGAGACTATAACACAGTGTTAAGTATCTCAATGAACCGTGAACTATCAAACTATCATCACCGTGCCTTTAAGGAAATCACAAATATTATGGACATTAGAAATAGTGGATATTTGGAGACTAAAAAACCCAGACCTAGTGAGATATACAACGGAGCAAAAAAGTATTTAGTCAGCCACCAATTGTGCAAGTTCTCCCACTTAAAAAGATGAGAGAGGCCTGTAATTTTCATCATAGGTACACTTCAAATATGACAGACAAAATGAGAAAAAAAATCCAGAAAATCACATTGTAGGATTTTAATGAATTTATTTGCAAATTATGGTGGAAAGTAAGTATTTGGTCACCTACAAACAAGCAAGATTTCTGGCTCTCACAGACCTGTAACTTCTGAGGCTCCTCTGTCCTCCACTCGTTACCTGTATTAATGGCACCTGTTTGAACTTGTTATCAGTATAAAAGACCCCTGTCCACAACCTCAAACAGTCACACTCCAAACTCCAATATGGCCAAGACCAAAGGACACCAGAAACGTGGGATAACTTGCACAATTGGTGGCTGACTAAATACTTTTTTGCCCCACTGTACATGGAGGAGACTTAAGTTAGTCGTCTTGACTACTTTCTTGTCTCTTTCTCTCTTGCATCAAAGGTTAAAAAAGTTTTAATAGGAGACAGAATGCGATCAGACCTAATTGGCATTCACATAACTCATAGATGTTCCACATGGACGGGGATATTGGAAATATTATCAAAGTTTACTGGAGGACAACTTATTTTTAACGAAGACAAAATAATTTATAACTGAATTTCTCCAGTATAATATAGGTTCAGCAAATCCCCTTATTGTTTGTGATACCTTTAAATGTACATTCAGAGGTCATTCAATTCAATATTCATCAATATTCCTGGACTAACAAGGGAAATCCATGAACTAAAAGTACAGGTAGATAGCAATGAAAACGATACTACAGAGATACAAAATAAGTTAGAGGAAAAACAAAAAGAACTATGAATCATCTACGAATCTCCTAATGATATTTTAAAAGAGGAAGCTAATTTTTTTAGGCAGATGTTCTCTTTTCCGTCCCATCCTCTCCCACTGAATGAAGATTACGGTAAGGAATTCTTTCCAAATAATATTTAAAAAAAGGAAAATTAGCAAATATACAGAAAGATCAGTGCGAAGGCCAAATTACAGAGGAAGAACTTTGAGGTTATTAAATCCTTTCAGTCTGGAAAAACCCCAGGGCTTGATGGCATACCCGTAGAGGTATACTAAAAGCTCCATTTTGATTTACTAAAAGCTCCATTGTTAGATTGTTTTAACTACTCCTATAGAAATGGTAGCCTGTCAGGTACTCAGCAAGAAGGTCTGATTTCTCTATTATTAAAACAAGATCCAGATGGAAAATATAAAGACCCAGTCTATCTAAAAAACTGGAGGCCCCCTTACACTACAATGTTGTGATGAACAAATACTAGCGAAATGCATAGCACTCAGAATTAAAAGGTTTTAGCAGGTATTGTTCATCCCGATCAGACAGGTTTTTTACATGGACAATACATTGGAGATAGTATACGACAACTACTAGAAATAATAGAACAGCATGAAACATCTAAGAAGCCAGGCCTGGTATTTATAGCGGATTTTGAAAGGGCATTTGATAAAGTAAGACTGGATTTTATTTATATATGCCTGGATTTTATTAATTTCGGCGATTCTCTAATAAAATGGGTAAAAATAATGTATAGCAACCCCAGGTGTTAGATAGTAAATAATAGCTACTTCTCAGAGAGTTTTGAATTGTCAAGAGGAGTTAAACAAGGGTGTCCAATGTCACCATATCTATTCACTATGGCCATCGAAATGCAAACTATTAAAATCAGATCCAATAACAACATTAGAGGATTAGAAATTAGAAAATGTTTAAAAACAAAAGGTGTCCATGTATGCCGATGACTCAAGTTTTATAATAAGTCCGCAAGCTAGATCCCTGCAATGTCTCATTGAAGATCTAGATTACTTTTCTGTACTCTCTGGACTAAAATCTAGTTATGATAAGTGTACAATATTATGTTTTGAATCTTTAAAAAATACAACTTTGACATTACCCTGCAGTTTACCTAGAAAATGGGCTGATGGTGAAGTAGACATACTTGGTATTCATATCACAAAATATATAACTAAGCTCTCCACAATGAATTTCAATAGACAACTTGTAAAAATAGACAAGATCCTGCAACCATAGAGATGTAAATACCTGTCTATTTATGGAAAAATTGCCCTGATGAACTCCTTAGTCATATCTCAGTTTAGTCACTTACATATGGTGCTGCCTACTCCTGATGATTCGTTTTTCAAATCATATGAGCAAAAAAAAGTCACTTTATTTGGGACTAAACCAGATAAAATAAAGCGTGCCGATCTATATAATGAATATGAATTGGGTGGGTTGAGATTATTAAATATAAAACCACTAAACCTCTCTCTAAAAGCTTCACTTATTCAAAAGTTTTACTTGAACCCGAAATGGTTCTCAAGTAGATTACTAAGAAAAACTCATCCATTGTTTAAAAAATTGCCTTTTTGCCTTTGTGCAGATTGATACTTTTTTCAAAGTATCTCTCTTTTTCAAACAAGCATTGCAGAGCTGGCTACAATTTCAATTTCATCCCCCTGAAAAGATAGAACATCAAATATTACGGCTGAACTGAAATGTGCTGGTTGATAAAATACATGTATTTATGGGAAAATGTTTGAAAAGGGTATTTTGTTCTTAAATTATATTGTAAATTGGGATGGTAGAGTTATGTCCTTCATGGAGTTATGAGAATTGTATGGGAAGGTCTGCTCAATGCAAGTGTACAACCAATTGATTACAGCATTACCCCAAAAATGGAGGAAGCAGGTGGAAGCGGGAGGAGGTAGGGAACTGGTCTGTCTACCCAATATATCAAAGGATTGGAGGAATAAAAATAGCATAAACAAGATGTTGACAACTGTGCCATACAGATTGCAAAATTATTTGGAAGATATTTTTTTATGTACCGATTCCATGGTAAAGGGTGTATGAGTTGATATACACTGCTCAAAAAAATGAATCTGAATGAATGAAATATTCTTATTAAATACTTTTTTCTTTGCATAGTTGAATGTGCTGACAACAAAATCACACAAAAATGATCAATGCAAATCAAATTGATCAACCATGGAGGTCTGGATTTGGAGTCACACTCAAAATTAATGTGGAAAACCACACTACAGGCTGATCCAACTTTGATGTAATGTCCTTAAAACAAGTCAAAATGAGGCTCAGTAGTGTGTGTGGCCTCCACGTGCCTGTATGACCTCCCTACAATGCCTGGGCATGCTCCTGATGAGGTGGCGGATGGTCTCCTGAGGGATCTCCTCCCAGACCTGGACTAAAGCATCCGCCAACTCCTGGACAGTCTGTGGTGCAACGTAGCGTTGGTGGATGGAGCGAGACATGATGTCCCAGATGTGCTCAATTGGATTAAGGTCTGGGGAACGGGTGGGCCAGTCCATAGCATCAATGCCTTCCTCTTGCAGGAACTGCTGACACACTCCAGCCACATGAGGTCTAGCATTGTCTTGCATTAGGAGGAACCCAGGGCCAACCGCACCAGCATATGGTCTTACAAGGGGTCTGAGGATCTCATCTTGGTACCTAATGGCAGTCAGGCTACCTCTGGTAGCCTCTGGTAGAAATGCCACCCCACACCATGACTGGCCCACCGCCAAACCGGTCATGCTGGAGGATGTTGCAGGCAGCAGAACGTTCTCCACGGCGTCTCCAGACTCTGTCACGTCTGTCACATGTGCTCAGTGTGAACCTGCTTTCATCTGTGAGGAGCACAGGACGCCAGTGGCGAATTTGCCAATCTTGGTGTTCTCTGGCAAATGCCAAACGTCCTGCACGGTGTTGGGCTGTAAGCACAACCCCCACCTGTGGACGTCGGGCCCTCATATCACCCTCATGGAGTCTGTTTCTGACCGTTTGAGCAGACACATGCACATTTGTGGCGTGCTGGAGGTAATTTTGCTGGGCTCTGGCAGTGCTCCTCCTGCTCCTCCTTGCACAAAGGCGGAACTAGCGGTCCTGCTGCTGGGTTGTTGCCCTCCTACGGCCTCCTCCACGTCTCCTGATGTACTGGCCTGTCTCCTGGTAGCACCTTCATGCTCTGGACACTACGCTGACAGACACAGCAAACCTTCTTGCCACAGCTCGCATTGATGTGCCATCCTGGATGAGCTGCACTACCTGAGCCACTTGTGTGGGCTGTAGACTCTGTCTCATGCTACCACTAGAGTGAAAGCACCGCCAGCATTCAAAAGTGACCAAAACATCAGCCAGGAAGCATAGGAACTGAGAAGTGGTCTGTGGTCACCACCTGCAGAACCACTCCTTTATTACCACCTGCAGAACCACTCCTTTATTGGGGGTGTCTTGCTAATTGCCTATAATCTCCCCCTGTTGTCTATTCCATTTGCACAACAGCATGTGACATTTATTGTCAATCAGTGTTGCTTCCTAAGTGGACAGTTTGATTTCACAGAAGTGTGATTGACTTGGAGTTACATTGTGTTGTTTAAGTGTTCCCTTTATTTTTTTGAGCAGTGTATAAAACAACACACGATTCAAGACTTTATTCTTTTCAGCTAAAATTATTATATAGAATTCTTGCCACCAACAAAATGTTGAATATTGGGGGCATATAATCATTGAAGCTCTGCAGATTTTGTGGTGAGGATACAGAATCAATAGACCATTTATTTTGGTATTGCCCTCAGGTAGCCTGTTTCTGGTCTCGGGTCCAGGAATGGCTGAAAATGCATAGCATTGATCTAAAATTGACCCTTGAAATAGTACTGTTAGGAAATCTGGAGAGATCGGGTCAGTCAATTACAAATATTCAAATAGTCTTAGCAAAAGTATTTATCTTCTACTCGCAATCTGTGGATTCTATTCGATTATATAGATCGAAATTGTACATTAAACATCACAGCATAGTTGAAAGATATATGTTGCGTAGAAATCCGAAGAAAGTGGCCAGCAGAGAGAGGTGGGATGGGCTGAGGGAAGCTGAGGGTTGGGATGTGGAATTGGAGACAAGTGGGAGTGGAGTTGCTGTGCGGGAGATAGAATGATGGTCAAAGATAAAAGTAAAAAATAAAACATAATAAAAAGTATGTTTGAATGACAATGAGGGGCAGTGTTTTTACAGCTAATGCCGGTTTGCCTGAGGCTGATGCCATGCATATACACACATTCAAATAAATGCATACAAGAACACACACATACATGTAATAGTGCTAGACATGCACACAAACATATACAGTTTGCATTGCTGTTATGATTTTAGTTGTCCTTCGTTTTTTTCTTTTTCCTCTATAGTTCATTCTCTTGTTTGTTGGTGCATTGGGGGGTTCTTGGGGGTGGGAAATGGAATTAATTTGATTTGGATTTTTATTCCGGTGGGGGGGACTGTGGGAGGGGTCTCAAATGGTTGAGGTACAGCTGTTGGGGAACTGTGAGGGGGATCTTGGAGGGTTTGGGTTCACATTTTTTGGCCTGGTGGGAGATCTGTCAATGTGCCCTTGAGCAGGGCATTGACCCTAGATGCTTCTTTGTGTCACTCTGAATGGGAGTCTGTTGGATGACTGGTATGATGTAGTTGTTGAGCGGCTTCACTGCAAGTATATTGTATGTTTCGGATATTCAATCAAATTAAAAATTAAGCAAAGAAAAACAATTCTGGCCAATGAGCTTCAGCCCCTCACCATTTGAGTGACAGCTAGCAAGATACACACACAGCAGAGAGAGCGCGCAATGACGTGGTGAACATATCTGCATGTATGTGACATAGTACGGAATAGCCGGGGATCACTTTTGGTTCGTGAGTGCTACTTTCATAACTACTGGATAAGAAGTATGCAAAAGTACCAGAGAATCTCTTTAATGTGGTACACAGCCATTAGGTAATACACCCCACCTTTGTTGATGTCCAGACAGGGATCCGCCTGAGGTACAATAGCACCAGTGATGTGGTGCTGATGTTTGGACAGCAGAGGGCACTACAGGCTTCTATAAGAGAAAGACCACACAAACCCTCTCAGCTAAACCTGTTTCCCCATTGTCAGGATGGCCTATGGTCTCATGGTGTACACCATCAGCTTGTGCACTTCATTCTGCAAGATTAACTCCACTATATTACACCACATGATAATCTTCTTGTAAGAACAAGAGATCTGACTCATCATCCGAGTCACGAAATACAATTTCTTAGTGTCGTTGAACAAGAATAACTAGAACATTAATGTACCGTATCATCTATCTATGAAAACATTACCACCGTCTAACACCCCCAACATGCCTTTAAAGACTGCTTTGCTCTCTTCAAAATCAGAAGAAAATGTTCATTCTCCAAAAACGTTGAACCGTGACCGGGGATCGCACCCCCAACCGTCCAATCTTGTGACCACCCTGAGATTGAAAGCCTGAGATGTCGAAAGCAAAAATAGGACCCGATGCCACTCTGCTTAGCACACAGCATTATGGAGATGAATTGGGGGTAAGGCTCTGTGACAACCTAGCATCCTGTCCAGGGGGTGTACATGTATATCAAGCTGCCTCACAACACAGAAACAGGAGATGGTCTCCTGCCCTATGGGCTGCTCTGGTTCAGACAAGGGAGGCTTAATTGTCCAAGGCTTACCTACTTGCTTTTACTACACTTAGCTTAGGGCCTAGAAGGATATAAAACAGAATATAAATAGTGGAGAACAGACTCAGTAAAAGTGTTATCATAAGGACAGCAACAGATCAGTCTCCCCTGCAAACTATAGGCCTACAATCCTGACTGTCTATTCTTAACATTAGAAGTTTGGCTCAAGACAGAACGCCAACCACCTAGGATACAGGTCAGTTACACGGCCTGTATTCTAACTCAGCCTAGACTTTTTTAAAAGGTGGCTTTGTGTTTAGGCCATTTGGGGAAACTACTGGCCTCTTTGGATAACAGAGGCAGTAGTGTGAATCAGTGATTGAGAGGATAGTAGGACAACACTGTAGCTAAAGAGATTTTTGCAAACTGCAAGCAGAGCCATCCCACTGTCAGAGGAAGCCAAGTGAAAATGCCTCAGGAATACTAATTTAGCATTTTCAGCAGTATGACAGGGAGGTTTAAGAAAATTGCAGAGTAAAATCGAGGAATAACAAATAGTCTTTTTTTCGACAGGCAAATAGCCAGAGGGGGGCCGGGGGATAGAGGATGTAGAGCAACAACCCAAGAAATAAGATTTTTACAAAAGGACTAAACAGCCAGAACATTGTCAACAGACACAGATTAGAAACCACATTATGAGTCCCTAACACAAGAATCAGGTGCCTGCTTAATAAGTAATGCCACTTCTGTTCCATCTTACCCAACTCTGTGGTGTGAAGACAAGCTATCAACTGATCTAGAGCTATCAACTGATTCAGGGATGACTTGTGTCTTACCTATGTTTGGGAAGATCAGGACCGCTGTACAGGTGTAAAGAAAACTGATCTAGAATCAGTAGTTGAGAATAACTAGAGCATCCAGGTAGGCTACAGAGCTTACATGAGCAGCAGTTGGTGAGAGCATGCAGTCCCCTAGAATGCCATGGCGCAGATGCACATTTGCAGACGAGTCTGCAACCTGCTGTTTTTAATTAGAGCCCAATTAAGACAACAGCCTTATGAGGACAAGGGAGGCACCGGGTGCGGGCAAGCGATAGAGTTGTGTTTGCGTTGTCATGGAAGAGAGCAGACGGCGCCGATTAGAGGGTGCTCATCTCTGTGTGTGATTGAGTGAGAGTGAGTGAGTAAGAGATTGAAGGTCTGTACTGTATGCTTCGTGTCTGTGGGTCTGTGTATCTCTCTGTGTGTGTGTGTGTGTGTGTGTGTGTGTGTGTGTGTGTGTGTGTGTGTGTGTGTGTGTGTGTGTGTGTGTGTGTGTGTGTGTGTGTGTGTGAGAAGGAGAATTGGCATATTACAGAAGGTTGCCAATCCTGCCATGTACTCCTGTCCTTCTCCCATGTTTTTTTTTTTTTAAACAACCACACAAGACAAAAAGGGCACTTTGCCAGATGGTACACTTGTGGAATCCATCAGTGGGCATGGGGCCACACGATGTGTGATATTTGACATCATCAATCACTGACAAACAAGCGCTTTGCTCCTTCCAAAGGGCAGTACAGTACAGAGTCATTAGAGTGTGAATTACAACCTATGGGCCTCCTTTAGCTTCAATACCCCACTCATTGAAATGCAATATAAAGACAGAGGACACTGGATTCGTTAGCACCATGGGGATGGAAGCCTTTATCCTTTCCCACTGTTTAAAGAAAGACAGGTCTGTCAGGTCAGGATACAGCTCAGGTCCATGGGGAGTAGGTAGCAGTTGGCCTTAACGCATCCGTTTTTAACTCAAGAGTAAGAGAGAGGGTAACAATTAAAGTACCTTCTATGATTGTTTTCAATTTACGTGGTCAAAAATAAACAAAAACTAGCTTCTAAGCAAAGACAATTTCTCAAGCAAGAATTTTACTATGTCTGGAAGTGGTCAGAGTGGGGAAGGGAAAACTGAAAACTAGCTGTTATTGGCACAGAGATTTGGAACTCTTTCTTATTAGTCTATTAACTAATTTACCCCATGGTGACGTCACCATGGAAGGCCAAAACTTCCTCCCACCAAAATGGGCTGAAATTTCAGGCGGTCTTTCCAAACAGCTCTTACACTAAAAGGGCATTATCATAATTTTCACAATTTCACAGTATTATTCCACACAAAGTGTGGAAATATATTTTAAAAAACACAGGACAACTCTGCTTTTGACTGCACTGGGCCTTTAACTACTGGACCAGGGTCAAATATAGTTTAACCCCACTAATATTCAATGTTATGATTGGGTATACGGTAACATGATCCTAGATGTGCAGTGAACGTCCATCTCAAGCAGTTCATTTGACCCAATTTTCCCATCATGGACCAGTGGTTATGTGGGACTGGGTAGCGTGGAAAGGCCAGGCAGCAGGACCAGTTGGGCGCCCAGCCCAGTAGCACCTGCTCCGGTCTATATGTACTGTAGCTGATTAGCACAACCCCACCTGCTGCCATTCTGGCCCCTGGAGTCAAAGCCTTTGTCAGTTTCTGTTATCACACTAAGTCATGCTGCCAAGAGCTGACAGAGAGCCCACCAATATGGGTCATCATGTTACAACACAACAAGCTCTAAAAAGGCACAACTCCAACAGTGTGATATTCATGACAATACAGACTACTATAATACAGGAAATGCAGAGCTAAAATATGAGTAGGTTTGGCACAGTCGAAATTCACACCGTCTTGTCCAACGGACCTCAAATCATGGCAAAAATGATCATTTATGATACATCTGCAGTTGATAACTGTGCAGCATACTGAATCATTTGGCTCTAGGTATAACCGTGAGGTATAAACTTTGAAAATGAGGGGCAATAACACTCCACCAGTAAATCCAATCAAAGTTATTTGGGAACACAAATACAAGTGGATATCAAAACGCTAGCAGGAAACACAATTTATCGGAATTTTGCATAAAAGAGCAGTCCTAATCTCCAAGGCAATATACATTTTCACTATCTTACTCTTTCACTCCATACATCTCTACTGTGCAATCTAATATGTTTAACCGATTACAAATGCTGACCCCAAATGCTTTGCATGAAGGAGGTGAGAGTTGGCGGTGTATTTGAATTAAATCCCCACACTGATATCCCCTTTGGCTCTGGAGATGGTTCTTGGCAAGAGAGTATCTTTGCATGTTTAAAGTGCTCAGAGATGTTGAGATTACGTCAGAGTGATACATCTCTACTTCATTTGACGTGCTCCTGCATACCATTACCTAAGCAGGCTGAAGATGAGATTAAGAGCTTTGGGATGAGGATTTATACAAATTAAAACTCTGCCGATTTAACATTATTGAATTATGGGCATTCATTATTTCATTTCTTCAAAACTAGAGAGCTCACCAGAGCCCAGATGGGTGACGGTATCCGTCGCTCATGTTGCGTTGTCATGGCGATGATTCATCTGGTGCGCTTTTGAGCATATTACTTAAATCCTTCTGCGGTGTGTCAGACTCCAAACTGATTTACTGTCTCCTCTTGAATCATTCTTTACATTATATGTATCTGATATTCTTAAAAGCACTGGTTCGAAATACAGGTGCTGACAGCGGTTTGCAGTGCTTTTAAACTGTCACAGTGTGGGTTTGCTTTTTGGGTGGTCCTCATCAATGAATGTGGGTGTGTGTGTGTGTGTGTGTGTGTGCGCACAACATGTTCCAGAGGGATTCAACCCCTCTAAGAGACCAGCTTACAGAGAAGTGAGTAACACACCCAGAGACACCAACATATTGCTTGAATTGCACAAACCAACTCCCAACAGTAGCAGTGTGTGGCTCACACGTTCCAATTCTTGAATCTTATTAACCATATCTGTGGGGAACCAACTGAGAACCAAATAACAAACTGCAATACCTGCTCAGTGCTCACACCACTGAAATAACCATATTAAGTATACTTGGAATACAGAACATAGGGATGTCCCCCCTAATCTTGGTCAACCGAGAGTTGTCTGTTCTTTCGACCAATCAATTGGTCAACATTTTTTATTTTTTTATTTACCCCCTTTTCGTGGTATCCAATTGTTAGTAGTTACTATCTTGTCTCATCGCTACAACTCCCGTACGGCCTCGGGAGAGACGAAGGTCGAAAGCCATGCGTCCTCAGAAACACAACCCAACCAAGCCGCACTGCTTGGTTGGGTTGTGGCGGGTGGCGCAGAGAACCCTAATTGGTAAACATTTTAAATGTCTATTTTTACATAGTGTATTCGGAAAGTATTCAGACCCCTTGACTTTCTCCACATTTTGTTACGTTACAGCCTTATTCTAAAATTGCTTAAATAAAAAAACAATCCTCATCAATGGCTAATGGTGCTGGAGGGGAAGGCGGCCGTTTGTGCTATAACTGTGCTATTTTGTGTGTTTTTTCACATTGTAACTTATTTTGTACATAATGTTGCTGCTACCATCTCTTATGACCAAAAAGAGCTTCTGGACATCAGCACAGCGATTACTCACTTCGAACTGCACAAAGATTTTTTCTTTAACCTCTACCTCTAGTGTCCCTATACCAGGACATAGACATGTCTTATATGTGCAGAAATCTTACATTCTTGTTAATCTAACTACACTGTCCAATTTACAGTAGCTATTACAGTGAACAAGTACCATGCTATTGTTTGAGGAGAGTGCACAACAAAAAACTTTTATTATGGCACTTGGTTTGATACATTCACCTCTGTAGGTAAATAATCTACTTAAATTCAGTAATCTTGCTCTGATTTGTTATCCTCAGGATCCCAAAGATAAAATGTAGCGTAGTTTTGTTTAATAAAATGAATTTTTATATTCAAATGTAGGAAATGGGCTCTTAAATTTGAACCCCTGCTATTTCTGGAGGTAGACTACCAGTCAAAAGTTTTAGCTAACCAACCAGGTTCAATGTTAGCTAGCTAACATTAGGCTATAACTAGCCAAGCAAATGGCTCTGAGATAAGAATAATGAGATCATACACAAGGTTAGCTTGCGAGCCAGCCAGCTAACATTCCAACTTGAAATGAAAACGACTGTCAAAATTACAAACGTGTAATATCTGAAAATTTTGCGAGCTAGACTATCTTGGTTGGATGCTTCCCCCTGTCACATATACCGTAGTTGCAGAGTTTGAAGATGGAGAAAACACCTGTCTTCAGATTACATCTCCTTAGCTATCATACTCTAATTCAACTGATTTCAAAACACTCATTATCTCAGCCAATAATTACTAGCGGGAAGGTTGCCATCTTTTTCTGTGGCTAAACCAAGTAGGCACCGTAATTGAACAATTTTATTCGTATTTCCAGATGGAATTCAAGTTTGATATTAAGGCACATGAAAGTTCACATGTTCGAGAAGGCATTTCTGACAAAAATGCATATTGCTAAAAACATTTTTTGATTATGTTCAAATAGCTCTCGTGTGATGTAGTGACCAGAGACATGCCTAGTTTACTGAAACGGGTCACATTTACATAAGTATTCAGACCCTTTGCTATGAGACTCGAAATTGAGCTCAGGTGAATCCTGTTTCCATTGATCATCCTTGAGATGTTTTTACAACTTGATCGGGGTCTACCTGTGGTAAATTCAATTGATTGGACATTGATTTGGAAAGGGCACACACCTGTCTATATAAGGTCCCACAGTTGACAGTGCATGTCAGAGCAAAAACCAAGACATGAGGTAGAAGGAATTGTCTGTAGAGCCCCGAGACAGGATTGTATTGATGCACAGATCTGGGGAAGGGTACCAAAACATTTCTGCAGCATTGAAGGTCCTCAAGAACACAGTGGCCAATCAGGCCTTTATGGTAGAACGGGCAGATAGAAGTCACTCCTCAGTAAAAGGCACGACAGCTCGCTTGGAATTTACCAAAAGGCACCTAAAGGACTCAGACCATGAAAAACAAGATTCTCAAGATTTCAAAACATGTATAGCCTAAAAATCTGGCCTTATTATTAAGACTAAACAGTACGCGACAGACCTACATCTCGATGGTGGTTATACAAAGCCAGTGGTGTAAAGTCGAAAATAATAATACTTTAAAGTACTAAAGACGTTTATGGGGTATCTGTACTTTACTATTTATATTTTTGACAACTTTTACTTAACTACATTCCTAAATTACAGAATGTACTTTTTACTCCCTAAATTTTCACTGACACCCCAAAGTAGTCGTTACATTTTAAATGCTTAGCAGTACAGGAAATTGGTCCAATTCAGGCACTTATCAAGAGAACATCCCTGTGCATCCCCACTGCCTCTGATCTAGCAGATTCACGATACAACGTGCTTAGTTTGTAAATTATGTCAGTGTTGGTGTGTGCCCCTTGGTTATCCGTAAATTTGTTTAAAAAAAAGAAATAACATTTTTGCCGTTTGGTTTGCTTAATATAAGGAATTTTAAATTATCTGTACTTTTACTTTTGATACTTACAGTAAGTATATTTGAGCAATTACATTTACCTTTGATACTTATATTTCAAACAAAATCCTTTTAGTATTTTTCTAGGTGACTTCACTTGAGTAGGACAATTGGATACTTTTTCCATCACTGCACAAGGCTACTACTATAAGAAGTCTACTAATGATAATGACATTACTTTTTATAATGATGATCATAAAAATAATTGTAATAATAATGAGATCAAGAAAAAGGAGGGTATAGGACCGAGAACTGCATGCATATTGTGTGTGACAAACGGGTGCTGTTAGATTACAGTATTTTCTTTCTGCCTGTTTGGAACAGTGTAAACACAAAGATATATATATATATTTTTTTACCAGAGTCTGTTCTAAAAAAAAAAAAAAATGTAAAGCCTTTATTACAGCATAGCAAAGATAAAAACAGCCAAATTTGTGAAATGGTCTTATCCAAAATATTGCGGTTGCATGAGGCTTGGTGCTCACGGACAAAATGCATGTTATAAAATAGTAAATTTATTAGTGTTGCACCATTAAACTTTCATAAAATAAGTATTTACAATTTCAGTAGCACATGTCTTATAATGATGGACTGCCATCAGACAAGTGTCTTGTGTACCATGAAAAAATATATATATTTTCGACTGCTCGACTAAAGAAATCTCGGTTGACCATCAACCTATTGACCAAACCACTGGACTAAATGGTGTCAAGCCCTAGAACACAGTGCTTGTTTTTACATTAAGAACACCGTGCTAATATTACGTTGCACCACGCCCCCTTTGGTCCTCAGAACAGCCTCAATTATTCGGGGCATGGACTCTACAAGATGTCAAAAGCGTTACACAGGGATACTGGCCATTGTTGACCCCAATGCTTCCCACAGTTGTGTTAAGTTGGCTGGATGTCCTTTGGGTGGTGGAGCATTCTTGATGAACACGGTGCAGGTCTTGACAAACCGGTACGCCTGTCACCTACTACCATACCCTGTTCAAAGGCACTTAAATCTTTTGTATTGCTCCTTCACTTTCTTGAACGGCACACACACAATCCATGGCTCATTTGTCTCAAGGCTTAAAAATAATTTTCTAACCTGCATCATCCCCTTTATCTACACTGATTGAAGTGGATTTAACAAGTGATATCAATCAGAGATCATAGCTTTCACCTGGTCAGTCTGTCATGGAAAGAGTAGGTGTTCATAATGTTTTGTACACTATAGCCATCATGAAAAAAAGGTATAGACTGTCATCTATGAGTAGTACTTCAGACCATGTTCTGTCAGTCACATTGCAAAGCCATTACCGCCACTCTGATGACAGAAAGTCAACAACACTAACAGGTGAAACGTTAGCTGTCATCAATATTAACATTAGTGGGTAACGTTGTGGTACCTGTTAATGTGAAGACTATTTCCCTATTCATAGTCAGCTGCTACTTGAGAGTATAAGGGAAACCCTTTCCCTGAGATGGCTTACCTGCTGAAAACATCCCCCAACCTGACCTAAGGACTGTAACAGAGCTAGCAATGCTATCTCGCATGTAACAGAGCACAAAAATTATCGCACCATGCCCACGGTTTTCCACGTGACTGTAGTGTAGTGTGTATTACATCACATTGTTCCATCAGTCACTTTCTGGGTTTAAAGTGGAAGTGGATGGTGTGATTGCCAAGTAATCAACAGTGTCAGTTCCCTTTGATAGTGATTGGTACTAATTCACCCATAGATGCTAGGCAGGGCACTTAATTACCAAAAACTGACTGCCTTTCTTGCTATTTGTCTTTACTCTTTTGTGAGAAACACAAATCGGTTTATATGAGCTACTCAGAGTTAATACAATATGGCTTAAGACCATTTCCATCGGCACCTGCAAGATTCGCTGATGGACAATTGCGATGCAAAAGCTACACTAAACCAAATTAGTTAAGATGTCCATTCAGAGGGTGACCGGGAATTAAAGTGCTTTTGGCCAAGGTTTGTCAGCAGAGTTGGTGATGTGTTCTTTTCCGCTGTCAGCCTAATTCAATTACAAACACTACAACGTAGACACTCGGGGACAAAAGAATGATTAATGGCACTGGTGGCTTCACAATGATGAAACAGCAGACATGTTTTAGTCGATTGGCCCTGTGAATACTTGCTATAAAATGTCACAAACGAAGGATATGGGATTGAGCAGTAAACCAGGATACATCTTTGTCACCAAGTACTGAAGTTAGATCTGATTGGGTCTGGATGGTAAATGGGATAGTTCACGCCAACATACAAGTCTGTCATACATTTACAGACACCAGAAGTGGTCGATTAATGTTGAGATGAGCCAATGTTCCATGTCATCTTGTCATATATCAGTTGTGCAGAGGTGAGGACGGAGTCAAGCGCAGGACACAGAACTGAGTAAAATAACATACTTTACTCTGAAAAATAAATCAGCCAAAATAATCCACGCAGGGATAACAAACCCGAACACAAACGACTAACACAAACCAGGAATAATCACGCACAAAACATAATGGGAACCAGAGGGTTAAATAGGGAAATAATAATAACTTAATGGGAACCAGGCGTGTACACTCGAGACATAACAAATGGAAAAAGAAAAATGGATCGGTGGCAGCTAGAAGGCCGGTGACGACAACCGCCGAACGCTGCCCGAACAAGGAGAGGCACCAACTTCGGCGGGGAAGTACCCCCCCCGATGCGCGGCTCCAGCAGCGCGCCGACACCGGCCTCGGGGACGACCAGGAGGACGAGGTGCTGGGCAATCTGGGTGGAGACGATGAAATTCCTGCAGTAAGGAAGGGTCCAGGATGTCCTCCACCGGCACCCAGCATCTCTCCTCCGGACCATACCCCTCCCACTCCACGAGGTACTGAAGGCCCCTCACCCGACGCCTTGAGTCCATTATGGCTCGCACAGTATACGCCGGGGCCCCCTCGATGTCCAGAGGGGCGGAGGAACCTCCCGCACCTCAGACTGCTGGAGCAGACCAGCCACCACCGGCCTGAGGAGAGACACATGGAACGAGGGGTTAATACGATAATCAGGGGGAAGCTGTAACCTATAACATACCTCGTTCAGTCTCCTTAGGACTTTAAATGGCCCCACAAACCGCAGACCCAGCTTCCGGCAGGGCAGGCGAAGAGGCAGGTTTCGGGTGGAGAGCCAGACCCGGTCTCCCGGTGCATACACCGGAGCCTCACTGCGGTGGTGGTCGGCGTTCGCCTTCTGTCGCCTGATGGCCCGTTGCAGGCGTACATGGGCAGCGTCCCGGGTTTCCTCCGAGCGCCAAAACCATTCATCCACCGCAGCTGCCTCGATCTGGCTCTGATGCCATGGTGCCAGAACTGGCTGATAACCTAGTACACACTGAAATGGAGACGGGTTAGTGGAGGAGTGACGGAGAGAGTTTTGGGCCATCTCTGCCCAGGGGATGAAAGCCGACCACTCCCCCGGCAGGTTCCCACATCCTGGTTAACTCTCTCCAACTGCCCATTACTTTCGGGGTGAAACCCTAAGGTCAGGCTGACGAGACTCCCAGACATTCCATGAATGCCCTCCAGACCCTTGACGTGAACTGGGGATCTCGATCAGATACTATGTCCTTAGGCACCTCGTAGTGCTGGAAGACGTGTGTAAACAGGGGCTCCGCAGTCTGTAGGGCCGTAGGGAGACCAAGCAAAGGAATGAGACGGCAGGACTTAGAAAACCGATCCACAACAACCAGAATCGTGGTGTTTCCTTGTGACGGAGGAAGAGCCGTCCAAATAAGAAAAGGGTGTTTAGCTCCCTCAAGCCAATGCCTCCACACTTTCAGAGCCCCGACAACAGCCAACAACTCCCGGTCCCCCATATCATAGTTTCGCTCCGCCGGGCTGAGCGTCTTCGAAAAGAAAGCCTAGGGGCGGAGCTTTAGTGGCGTACCCGAGCGCTGAGACAGCACAGCCCCTATCCCAGCCTCGGACGCATCCACCTCAACTATGAACGCTAAGGAGGGATCAAGATGAGCCAACAAAGGAGCCGAGGCAAACAGAGCCTAAAGTTGACCAAAAGCCCTGTCCGCCCCAGCTGACCACTGCAGTCGAACCAGTCCCCCCTTCAGCAAAGAGGTAATGGGAGCCAGTCAAGACATAACAAATGGAAAAAGAAACATGGATCGGTGGCAGCTAGAAAGTCGGTGACGACGACCGCCGAATGACACCCGAACAAGGAGAGGCACCAACTTCGGCAGAAGTCGTGACACATCTGTTGCGTAGGGCCTGCATCTTGATATATATCTCAGGTTTGCTCTACACAACAGAAACAGATGGCGTGGGACAGTGTCAAACATTAGATCACCTTTGAGGTTTGATGATCTTGGACAGCATCTTAATTAAATGTTACCAACCATGCTGTGCTCTGTTTCAAGTGTCCTCCCCTGCAACCCCAGATGTGACTGACATGATGCTGAAATCGTATCAATTTGAATAAACATTTCCTTACAATTCTTCTAGTACCCTACATGTGCACAATGCTTTTGGAAAAACTTAAATCAACAAAGACTACGTGGAGGACTTCCAGGTGACATGCTGCACTTCAGATAATGGAACAATCAGTTAATCAGACAACAATGTATTGTAATTTATAGTTACGGCTGACAAATCTATACAATAAATTACTCCAGCATCTCCCTACATTAAATGGAATGGGAAGGCTACATCAAAGTAATTCTAAATGTAGCTGTTTATCGAAAACATTTGAGACTTATTTATCAATGCACGCCATTGGGTCATATGCCCTATTTAATAAAAACCATTCAGAACCGTATATATAGTATGACATACAGCATGTATAGGACATGTTCCTAGAAACGGATCAAACATGGCACGTACTGTATGCATCAACTATGTTGTTGTGTTTCCACGTTTACGATCATAAATCATGCATGAGCAACTTGACTGGCAGAAATGTGTACTGTACCTGAATTATGCATTGCATATATCAATATTGAGCTCAGCCGGTGCTTCATTTCATTTTACCACTTTGTCGAGACGATTCCGCTCAATTTAATCACGAGTCTAACACTCCCTCGGGAAGCAAAGTTAAACGGTAAGCGTTGTCTATGGGTATTGAAAGGCAAAGAAATCATCCATATTAATGCAGTGAAGTATGGTTCTTAATGACCTGTCACATGTATTTTTATGACATCTATCCATGCATGGTTCATTGATATATTTTATTTTTTATTTATTTATTTAACCTTTTTTAACTAGGCAAGTTAGTTAAAAACAAATTCATATTTACAATGATGGCCTACCAAAAGGCCTCCTGCTGGGACAGCGGCTGGGATTAAAAATTTTAAATTAAAATTAAATTAAAATAAATAAAATTAAAATATAGGACAAAAACACACATCTCGACAAGAGAGACAACACAACACTACGTAAAGAGAGAAATAAGACAACATAGCATGGCAGCAACACATGACAACACAATATTCATCAAAAAAAAATTGTACACAGGTTAATGATTAGGGGACATCGGTCCAAGCACGTAGCTAACTTGACCTATATGTTGTGGATGTTATGTCAAAATGAACCTCCATGTTGAGGACAGTTACTTCACAGACGTTTTTTTCTTTCTTCCTGCTATAAAGAGCTTCAGACAAACACACCAACTAAAACACACAACACTGTTCACAGCCTACCTGGGATTCTAACGCATGACAACGCTACCAAAGTCAGAAGCGACAGTACTTCAGGTCGGCAGTGGCAAAGCTAACTTGGCCATCTGCGACACACGTACGCATGTACACAGCGCCATCACCCACTACACACACACCGAGGAAGCTACGGCGTTCACGTTTCTCAGTGCTCCAGGGCTACTCTTTTAATTCACTCTGTGACTGCTGTGGAGTGCCATCCATATCAGGGTGACGCATGGTCAGCTCATCGCCTCTCAGCCTCCGCCAAGACCCTACCATTTTCACTGCTCTCCGGGAATAGACACCCACAGGGAGGGCTGACCAGAGTTTAGGAACCACTGGAAATAATATATTTTAACATTTGCATGAATTGGAGACCACTTTAGATGTTTAATTGGGTTATTTCAGACGGCGCTATTCACTTTCTGCAACACAAGTGCGGTAATACACTTCACATCATCCAGATTAATCAAATCACCAAAATGATATCCTCATTGCCCTTCATCATAAACTCACAAGTCACTCTCCTACCAGCATGTTAGTGCTGTATACAGTGAGATCAAATACAGCAGACACCAGGAGCCGCCATTCAGTCTATTCTACTGAGGAGCACTGAGTGTGTCATAATGAAATCTCTCATTGCCAAGGAGGCCATACAACTCATACTCTGTCTGTGTGGCTGGGGGTCAATACCAGAAATCAATGGAATTCATTTCCTGGCTTCATAGTTCAGGAGCTGAAATTGACCAGGCTCATTGGAGACACTATTAGAATTTGATTAAAATCTAATTAAGGGGAAATGGCCCCAGATATGAGGCAAATGTGTGCTAAGAATAGCCTGCCTCCAATGCGTAAAACTCAGCAACAGAAAATAATGCACACAAATGCACAAATACTAAACTTTGGATATTACATGTACACTGAACAAACATAAAAAAACGCAACAAGCGACAATGGGCCTCAAGATCTCGTCACTGTATCTGTGCAATCAAATTGCCATCGATAAAATGCAATTATGTTCATTGTCTGTAGCTTATGCCTGCCCATACCATAACCCCACCGTCACCATGGAGCACTCTGTTCACAACGTCGACATCAGCAAACCGCTCAGCCCCCACGATGCCATATACGTGGTCTGCGGATGTGAGGCCGGTTGGACGTACTGCCAAATTCTCTAAAACAACATTGGAGGCGGCTTATGGTAGAGAAATGAACATTAAATTCTCTGGCAACAGCTCTGGTGGACATTCCTTGCCAATTGCAAGCTCCCTCAAAACTTGACATTTGTGGCATTGCGTTGTGTGGCAAAACACATTTTATTGTCCCCAGCACAAGGTGCACCTGTGTAATGATCATGCTGTTTAATCAGCTTCTTGATATGCTACACCTGTCAGGTGGATGGATTATCTTGGCAAAGGAGAAATGCTCACTAACAAGGATATGAACACATTTCTGCACAAAAATTGAGAGAAATAAGCTTTTTGTTTGTATGGACAATTTCTGGGATGTTTTATTTCAGCTCATGAAACATGGGACCAACACATTACATGTTGTGTTTATATTTTTGTTCAGTGTAGTTCACATGAAGTTCAATTATTGGGAGAGATCCATTTTCCATCCAGTGTTCCTTAATATAATTAGGTAGTGCTCTTCAGTTGAAGAAAATTTCATTTCTCTCAGTCCCTACAAAACATGCCCCAGTATGCTTTAACTGTGCTATTAACCCGGGTGCAGAACGCACAGTAATATTCACATCCTGACATGTACTGAATTAATAATGCGAAAGAAGCCGAGTGCCTTTCAGACATACATTGAAACCCTCCTCGTGTATGTTGACATTACATTGCCCTCAAGTTATAAAATGCCACATCTGGGGCTGAAATAACCATGAGAATAAAAGATGTGAATACAGTAGTGTTTACAGTGAAGTTGATGGGTGTTTCTATGCACACATCAAAACATAGGCTCTGAACAAGACATTAGTTAGCGGCACTTTCTATTGGAGAAAGTTTAAAAATGTTCCTAAACTTAAAAACCATATTGAATATGAATATTTAAAAGTAGAAAATATCTGAGTAGACATTAGCACGGTAAGAAATATTCAATATTAAGTGAATGAAATGAAAACTACGGTGTACTCATTGAAATGTAAAAATATAGATTTAAACTGTAGCCATTGTTTCCCAATCCAGAATGCCAGAACTTTGGCTGCTGTAGCTCAAGAGTAACTCATAGAATATGGGCAGCAGTCTAGCCAACAACTGAAGCAATTCTATCAATTAGTCGTCATGGCAGAAGTTTAAATGATGCATTTCGGGCCACAAAGCTTGTCAACACTATTGTCAAAACACAAGTGGCCCTGTCAACATGATACAAATCTACGTACCAGCCCTTTTATCACAATGACCGGTACCACATAACAATGATATGGCAACCAGTGTGACCATCTGCTATGGAAACAGACTCACACCGCTTCTTGATGTCAGTATGAGGGGAGTGCAAGCACCCCCTCTGACGTACGCGCAGACAAACACGTGGCTACAAATGACCTAATACAGCTTCTACCACCAGGTCAGACTGTTGAACAACTAACCCTCGCCATCCACCTGCTCAGACCAGCACCGTAGAGACTATTTGCACCTCAGATTGTCAGTAAAAGACTCTCCACACACAGTCAACTCTGCCGTTCTATAATTAAGCAATAAGGCCCGAGGAGGTTTGGTATATGACCAATAAACCACCGCTAAGGGCTGTTCTTATGCATCGTGCATAAGAACAGCCCTTAGCGGTGGTTTATTGGTCATATACCACAAATCCCTGAGGTGCCTTATTGCTATTATAAACTGGTTACCAACGTAATTAGCGCAGTAAAAATACATGTTTTGTCATACCCATTGTATATGGTCTGATATAGCACGGCCGTCAGCCAATCAGCATTCAGGGCTCGAACCACTCAGTTTATAATATACTATTAATTCAACTGTGCGACCAAGACACTATCCACTTGATATTTGTTAACGTGAAATAGCACATTCATCATTTACACTGTATATCCTATTGTGTACATAGTTTCATTACGATGCTACCTTTCCTCTAAATATATCTATTTTTTTACTTGATTATTATTGATATTGTGCTGTAAACTCTACATGACTAATACAATTTCATGCACAAAACAGATACAACAGAGACACAAAACACATGGCTACAAAAGGGGCTAAGACACACACACACACACACACACACACACACACACACCACCTCCATCTCCCCAACTCATCCTTCACTTTGATTGCCTATTATGTCACACAGATGAAGTTCTCAGACCTTTAAAGCAGAGACCCGCTGCATCACCATGGGTTATTATTTCAATACAGGGGTCATAAAACTCTTGTGGAAGGCAATTAAAGAGGCCAACACGTGAGGTGCCTGCATAGAGCGATCAAGGCCACAAACTTAAGCGTCTGTCGTGTCTTTACTATCCTTAATGTGATGGCATGCTATTTTATCAAATTGATTACCTAACGTTTAATTGACTACGTGATTGAATTAAACCATGCAACAATTAAACCATTAATAACCTGGGGCACCACGGCAGCATTAATTTATATAGAGCGGTTATCTCCCGAATCCACTCTCTTAAAGATCTGAAGATCTTTTATATCAATAGCAGTCAATTATTAATGACCTTCTATCAGTCTCATCTGAACGTATTAAAATTGGTTATCTGCACAGGCCCAAGTTTCCATAACGAATCAGCGATATACAAATTGGCTTAATTATTGATTTACTAGCTAAATAATAACAGAAATACAAACAGTAGATATTGGTTACTAACAATGATAGGAAAATCCCTAGTGGGCTAAGTCGATATAACAGCTTGGTAGAGAAAAGGAAATGGGTGGGACTGAGAGAGTGGGGAAGACAAATGGATTCATCACACACACACACACACACACACACACACACACACACACACACAGTCTATAATTATATTAATTGAAATGCTAATCCTTTGCACATGAACGGCCGCTCATTTGAGAATAATTGCACTGTATATATATTTATGTATGTCGTTGTTGTCTTTTCTGCTGGAATCCTCGATCGTCCTGTAGGGTTCATCAGAGTCTCTGGTTAACTTTCATTGAAGTCAAAGTATTGTGGTTGTAGGTGGTTAGAATGAATATTTCAGAGTACCATTCAGAAATGTTCTCATAAAACAAATGCTTCGGCGGTTGTTGGTATTCTTGTCCTAGGTTTACGTAATTTCTAGCTGCAGTCAAGTAATTTGTGTCGTCTAGAATTTCTCACTTCTTCTGTAGTGAATCAATAGTCTCTGAGTTGAACCATTTCCAGCCGTGTAGCCAATGCTCCACGTGGTATAGTCTTGTCCTTTAGTAGAGCTGTAGTTTAAACCACTTCACACACCAGCGTCACATGGCATGTTTTGGTCTTAGAAATGCAATCAGTTGCAACCTTAGCTTACACAGGGTTTTGCGTGATCTGGTGTGAATTTCATCAGGAGTGGGTTTTATACATTTCAGTAATAAAGGGCGGTCCATGACGCCTAATGTGATGTCTGGGCTCACGGGGGTGTGGCCACTGACTAGTTAATCTTCATATGAAAATCCATACTCTCATTTAGAAGGTTAATATCACATTACATATTTTCACAAATAGTTTTATGTTTAAACACATATGTTTCACAATACTTAGATGTAAACCTGACAGCTGGGAAAGAGATAACATTGAGTTTCCTGTCCTTCATGAGATCACCAAATTAAACACACTCGTCATAACTGTCCCTTAAGTTTCCACGGACTATTCCCACATCTCAAACGTAGCAATATTGTTTAAATTCTCCCATTTTGGGGATTTAGGGGTTTGGACAAGTAAAGTCATTTGTTCTCTCTTTGTGCTCTCTCCCTCTCTTTCTGCATGACCAGGGGGAGAGAGTCTCTGCCAGGAATATATGACCTGAGAAAACAAACCTGGGTTTAGGAGAGAGAGTGAGAGAGGGGGGAACCACGATCTACACCCAGAAAGGTCCACGTCATGACACGTCTACAGCAGCTACTCTACAGGCGGACCGAGGTCCGGCTCCGAACCCAGAACGGGGTCAAAACAGACCGCTGTTCCAATTTTAATTTGTTAGGAACTCAGTAGTGCTTTCAATTTAATGTGATTGAGAGTTGTAATAGAACACACAAGGTATAATTTTGAAACTTGGTAGTGCATGGGCAGATTCCCTCTCATGTCATTCACTGACAGACCTTAGAGAGCCATTTATTACCTGTCAAAAATGTCCAGTTGATCAACTAGCCCATTTTAGCGAGATAGCTGGTACCCTAACATACGGAAAGTATTCAGACCTCTTCAATTTTTCCACTTTGTTATGTTACAGCCAAATTCTAAAATGTATTGAATTGTTTTTGCCCCCTCATCAATCTACACACAATGCCCCATAATGACAAAGCAAAAATAGGTTTTAGAAATTTTTTGCAAATGTATTACAACTAAAAACCTTAAATATCACATTTACATCAGTACTTTGTTGAAGCACCTTTGGCAGCGATGACAGCCTTGTGTCTTCGCAGGTATGACGCTGGAAGCTTGGCACACCTGTATTTTGGGAGTTTCATTATTTTTTGAAGATCCTCTCAAGCTCGGTCAGGTTGGTTGGGGAGAGTCGCTGCACAGCTAATTTCAGGTTTGTCCAAAGATTTTCAATTGGGTTCAGGTCCAGGCTCTGGCAAGGCCACTCAAGGAGATTCAGAGACCTGTCCCAAAACCACTCCTGCATTGTCTTGGCTGTGTGCTTAGGGTCATTGTCCTGTTGAAAGGTGAACCTTGGTCCCAGTCTGAGGTCCTGAGCTCTCTGCAGCAGGTTTTCATCAAGGATCTCTCTGTACTTTGCTCCCTTCATCTTTCCCTCAATCCTGACAAGTCTCCCAGTCACTGCCGCTGAAAAACATCCCCACAGCATGATACTGCCACCACCCCCATGCTTCACCATAGGAATGGTGTCAGGTTTCTTCCAGACGTGAATCTTCGCATTCAGGCCAGAGTTCAATCTTGGTTTCATCAGACCAGAGAATCCTGTTTCCCATGGTCAGAGTCCTTTAGGTGCCTTTTGGCAAACTAAGTGGGCTGTCGTGCCTTTTACTGAGGAGTGGCTTCCGTCACCTCCCTGACCAAGACTCTTCACCCCCGATTGCTCAGTTTGGCCAGCTCTAGAAAGAGTCTTGGTGGTTCCAAACTTCTTCCATTTAAGAATGATGGAGGCCACTGTGTTCTTGGTGACCTTTAATGCTGCAGAAATGTTTTGGTACCGTTCCCCAGATCTGTGCCTCGACACAATTCTGTCTCAGAGCACTACGGACAACTCCTTTGACCTGACCTTCTCAAATAGCAGTTAAGTACCCTTGGTTTATTGCCTTCTAAAGCCAGCGTGTGATGACATCCGAATATGGACACCGTAGGAGTGACTTTCCTTCTTAGGGGATAAAGCCGCCCTAATATAGACACCGTAGCAGTGACTATCAAAGGGATTCATAATATGGACACTGTACCAGACTTTCGTGTATATCAGAAATTGGTCACACATAGCCTAGTGGTTAAGAGCGTTGGGCCAATAACTGAAAGGTCGCTGGTTCAAATCCCTAAGCCGACTAGGTTAAAAATCTGTCTGTGTGCTCGAGCAAGGCACTTAATCCCAATTGCTCCTGTAAATCACTCTGGATAAAGCTTCTGCCAAAATGACTCAAATGTAAATAGTCTGGACAGTTCACGTGTAGGTGCTGAACAGATAGTTTGTTAATAGTATGACCGACCATCTGTTGATAAGCAACTGCTTCCTCAGTTTAGGTTTAGAATAAGGGCTAGGGTTAAGTAGATAGTCTAAATGTTTGTCGAGCATCTACAGATGGACTATCCAAATAAAGTGTTACCCAGAGCTGAGAGCCTTTTTTATTAGGCCCGTTTTGGCGCCACTGTCCTGGGAGTTCGATGCGAAGGATTGGCCCATCTTTGCCAAGCAGATCGATCGCTTTGTTAAGGGACAAGTAATTCACAAATAATTCTCAACTTACCTCTGGGCTGCTTCAAGAGCAATTTGTCTGGGCATCACTCGGCCTGGGGGCTCCAGCATAGAGGGGGAAGACTGAGGGGGGATGCTGATGGTAATGTGATCTCCTCATGATGTGTAGTGAGCTCTGACTGGTCTCCCTCCTTGTCTGTCTGTTTTGGGTGTACTGGGAAAGTCAGTTAGGAGCCTAGCGCTCTGGTCGAGGGTAAGTGAGGAAGGCAGCTGGAGGTCTTGGGTACTCCAGTATTGCTGATCCACTTTCTCTCCCCAGTTTAACAGCGGCGAGATAAGCTTGGTTTTCTGATGCTAACATTCAAGAGGAGCTTGTAGCCATTTCATTTGCTGTCATGAGATGTTTTAGCCTAGGCTAGTGTTGCACGGTATACCGAAACTTTGGTACTATTTTGATACTAGAACATGAAAAACGGTTCAGTACTACAATGTTTGTTACTTTCAGTACTTTATCAAGGTGGCTCACTTCGTCGACTGCTTGAGAGAGCATCAAGTCTGTATCAATGCAGCTGACGTCCCATTCTAGCGTGAGAGCACCGTGCCCACTCCACTTACACGTTGCTAGCTCTGTCCTGAGGAACCACTGCACTGGGATTCTGGGCTGCATCATGTTAGCTCCCCTCTCACGCTGCACAGGCATTAACACACTTGCAAAGTGCAACACGGCATGTAGAAACAGTGCAACTATAATTACTGTTCGCCTGTCCATTACAGGCTAGAACACTTTACAATGCAAGAAGATACTGGTTGAGTCCAGTTTTGTAGGCTATCTTTCCTTAGCTTACAGCTGAAGCTAACATCAATTCACCACCAAAGTACTTTGTGATCCCATAATGCAAAATATGCTGATTGTTACCAAAAACCAGTCATTGCCAAAAACGTTTCATTCACTTTGTCTCCCTCTCACTCACTGTGTGTACGACATTCATAGGTCTTAAAATAGATGGCTTCTTCTATGCAAATGTTGATCAGTACAATAGAATAAGTCCCATAGGATCAGCCAAAACAAGCTCAATAACAATGCATGCACACACTCCTATTGAATACGCATTCAACTGTATTGTGAATAGGCTACATCTTGACTTACCCAGTTTATCAAGAGATTACCATTCAAATCAATTATTCTGAACATTGTTATATAGTTAGATTGGTAAATACACAGTTAAATTGATTGTATACTGGAAAAAAAAACGCAACATGCAACAATTTCAAAGATTTGATTGAGTTACAGTTCATGAGGAAATCAAGTCAATTGAAATAAATTAATTAGGCCCTAAATCTATGGATTTCACATGACTGGGAATACAGACGCATCTGTTGGTCACAGACACCTCACAATGGGCCTCAGGATCTCATCACTGTATTTTTGTACTTTCAAAATGCCAACCAATAAAATGCAATTGTGTTAGTTGTCCATAGCTTACTCCTGCCCATACAATAACCCCACCGCACACCATGGGGATAGTCTGTTCACAACGTTGACATCAGCAAACCGCTCAGCCCCACACACGTGGTCTGCGGTTTGTCGCTGAGTGAACGTAATGCCAAATTCTCTAAAATGACGTTGGAGGTAACTTATGGTAGATAAATGAGCATTACATTCTCTGGCAAGTCATTATGCCAATTGCACGCTCCCTCAAAACTTGACACCTGTGGCATTGTGTTGTGTGACAAAACTGCACATTTTAGAATGGCCTTTTATTGTCCCCCGCACAAGGTGCACCTGTGTAATGATAATGCTGTTTAATCAGCTTCTTGATATGCCACACTTGTCAGGTGGATGGATTATATTGGCAAAGGAGAAATGCTCACTAACAAATACATTTTTATTAGTCACATACGCCGAATACAACATGTGTAGACCTTACAGTGAAATGCTTAACTTACAAGCCCAAAACCAACAATGCAGTTTAAAAAAAAGTTGAGATAAGAATAAGAAATAAAAGTAACAAGTAACTAAAGAGCAGCAGTAAAATAACAATAGTGAGACTATATACAGGGGGGTACCGGTACAGAGTCTATGTGCAGGGGCACCAGTTAGTTGAGGTAATATGTACATGAAGGTTATTAAAGTGACTATGCATAGATGATAACAACAGAGTAGCAGGGGTGTAAAAGAGGAGGAGAGGGCAATGCAAATAGTCTGGGTAGCAATTTGATTAGGTGATCGGGAGTCTTATGGCTTGAGGGTAGAAGCTGTTTAGAAGCCTCTTGGCCCTCTAATAGGGATGGCCCTCTAACAGGGATGTAAAGAAATTTGTGTACAACATTTTAGAGAAATAAGCTTTTTGTGTGTATGGAACATTTCTGGGATCTTTTATTTCAGCTCTTGAAACATGGGACCAACACTTTACATGTTGCGTTCATATTTTTGTCCAGTGTATAATTGATTCAACGATGCATACATGGCTGTTTCCGAAAAATGTACAACAAACAATGATATTGAACTCAAAACATCTATCAGGATCAAGTGCCATTCTGTGACCTTCGCTATTATGCCTTTTTTTTGCTCTGGTATTGTTTCTATATTGAGTATCATGATAGTAACCTGGTATCGAAGTCAAAATGCTGGTATCGCTACAACAATAGCCTAGCGAACAGCCTAAAACAACAGACAGTACAGCTCGAGCTCTGCAGTGCCAAGTAAACGCAACATTAGAAAGGCGTAGCTTCTAAAAACAAATTGGTGCCACTTCCTGACAAGTGTCACTTTCAACTAGGAGAGCACCCTATGAACATGTCTGCTGGCACTTCGCTTGACTAAAGTCCATGTAGTCAAGCACTTGGCCCTCCAAAATTACATCAAAGTGAAGGTGCCAGTACCATCCTCTCCTATTTGAATTTATGATGGGTAGACGACATAAACCAGCGTAACGAGGCCTTCGGTGCAGATAACAGCACCGCTTAGCAGTCACATACTATTGATAGCCATCTCACTAAAACAAAATATACACATCGTTAATGTATTCTCTGGTGTTTGTTCGTCACCTGTGGACTGAAAGCTATCCTCATCCCATAGGAGCGCATCAAACGCATATCCAATACCGCATTCAGTCAGATTACCTTCATCATCGCTCATGTGAGTATCATCCCTCTTTATGGAGTTTCATTGCGGTGCTGTAGGCTCTAGATTTAGCCACCCATTTTTCATGTCTAATGGTTTCCTTCATTAAAGAGGAACCTGGAGGTATGGTAATTTAGCCTGCTGTCATTAAGCAGAGACCAAAAGATGCTTCTGGAGATACGCTCTTTGAGCTCAGTGTCTCGTGATAAAAGGTTCAAGATGGGAAGAATATACTTTATCTGAAAGGTTAGATAGGATAAATAGACATCAACTGAATTATTATCCATAAAATACACTTTTTCATGGCCTCTCAGACCCATTGTTAAAAGATGATTGGGTGGAAATAGGATGTTAATTTAAAGCAGGGATGGGCAACTTTTTTGAAATTCAGTCAGGGTCTCAATTTATTGTTGAGAGTTAGAATAGTAGAATACACAACGTGCATTTGGTTGTACATCAGCAGTTTCTCTTGTCAGTCACTGACAGTCACTCAGTGGAAATTGATCATGTCAGCTAATATTTTTTAGATTGGTAAATTAATCTAGCCAGCTCAGTGGCGATTTCAGCAAGTAAATATTGGTGGGGGGGGGGAGAAAAAAGTGGGCTGCAATGCAGCAAGGCCACTACACAACACGAAACAATACATGAATTGCACTATAACGGTGCCCACACACTGTTAGGGCCTACATAACGCTGTCCCAACAGCAGAGTCCCAACAGCAGTCCCAACACCTTACCACTGCTACACATGTGTCGTGTCTTTGGCATCGTTAAAGGTAAAGACTGTTATTTTATCAAATCAATTCTCTGTAATTATTATTACGTGATTAAACTAATCAAGTAAATGTAATTCACTCGGAAGTCAGGGCACCAAGGAAAATCTTCAGATTACAAAGTTATAATTTTCCGAATATAACGCTTCAGATATTTTTATATCTGATCAATTAGTCTTCTATTAATGAATTATTCTTTACCTCACGTCAGTCTCATTCCAAACGTCGTAAATTGTTGGTTATCTGCACAAACCCAGCCTAAACTATGTATCATCCATACACCAATTGGCTTAATCATTTATTTACTAACTAACTAAATAATCACAGAAATGGATAAACAAACAAACAGTAGATATTGGTTACTAACAATGACAAGGAAGATTTTCTAGTGTGCTAAACAAAACAGTTTGGTTATAACACGATAGATTCAGAGAAGAGAAGTGGTTTTGGAAGGAAGGCTAAGGAACATTGGTCTTTATCGGACCTGGAAAGCTATTCTCACATAAATACATATGCCACTAACGATCGCTCATTTTATGGTTATGAGGCTCTGGTTTGTCCTGTCCTTTGTGGAATCTTCCGGGTCATCGTGTGGTCACGTGGTCTGAGAGGTTCATCTCACTCTGGAGAGTACTAGATTTGCTACCTTTCCAGCTGCAGTCTGTTAGGCTGTCATCTAGGACTCACTTCTTCTTGGGTGATCAATAGTTCAGAGTTCATACCATTTCACATGTAGTGCAAGCTCTCACGTTTCCTGGCCTGTAGGGTTGAAATTAGAATTAGCCCTTTTAAAATGTGAGGACAAGACCTCCCCTTATTTGGAACTTTGGGTCACGGGGGCTTTTATAGAAATGTAGGAAAGGGGTCGGTTCATAATTTCCAACAAATGCCTATTCACTTGGGCATGGCTCCTGACAGTTAAGCATTACAATGAAGGTCAATTGTCTAATTTGAAAAAGGTTAACATCATCATTTCACAAATAGTTTCATCTCTACTCATTCATTTATTACAATAATTAGATGCAAGCCTCATAACTGAGGAACCTGTATAAACAGAGTTAGGATAATGTGGCTGTACTGTCTTTCATGAGGTCACAAACATGAAACAAAACGGACCGGGTCGTAGCTGGCTTCTCCACCCACCGTTTACACATTCTGCAAAATATGGATATTGTTCAATTTTCAAAACTCTGGAACGTAGTAGAATTTGGCGGGAGTTCCTTTGTTCTACTGTGAAACCCTCTCTCTCTCCATACTGCATGGCCAGGGAGTCTCTTTACATAATTTACGACGTGGGGGTTAAGTTGTAAAACTGCCCCTCTCCCTAACTGGAGAGGGAGGATGTTTACAACTCTGCTAGCCATTTCACTGTTAGGGCTAACGTCATGACACCTGGCTTTCAGCGGAGCCTTGTCAGGCAGCGAAACAGTTCATTCAGCCTCATTTACTGCCCTTTAAGGAACATGGCTGGCTTGCTTAATTAATCAAATGTGGTTTCTACTGACAATTGAGATGTTCAAACTCTGGCATAAGGGAGAACAAGCGGATAAAAGGCAATTTGTAATTTTGATTAAGACAATGAGCGAGCGACGACGGAAGTAGTCAATATAACTATTTGTTCAGCACTTTTGAAGTACAGCGACAGAATTAAAACATGGGCCGTTCTTACAGTGTACTCCCTGTACAAGTCAGAACTGTAGGATAAATAAAGGGGGCATATAGACAGAAATTGAAAGCGCATACAATATTTGATGATTACATTTGTCTAAAAACAGGTTATAGGCTACCTGTGCACAACAGTAGGTGAAATTGAACGCCATTAGGGTCTTTACTTGTCAAAAAGATGCATGTCTTAGAAGACTATTTGATGCATCAAATAATACCATTCTATTATAGAATGTTGTGTGTGCTGAATTTGTACTTGCAAGCCAGGTGCCACTACTACCATCAGTAGCACTGTCAAAACAACAGTGTGTACAATAACGCATTGGTGAAAATAGACCAAATTATTAGGGTGAGGCACATGGGCTACTAACAGCTTACACCTAGTATTATTTTCTTAGCTACAGTATACATATCTCCATTGCATATTTCATAATTTATGCAGTAACATAAAATACATTTTTGGACTCACCTTGTGAAGGTGGCGCTGCAGTCCATTGTTGGAAAATTTTGTTGCCAAACTTGGTCATCAAAAGTCTGGCATTCTCTGGATTTATGGTGGGAACTCAAAGAAAAAAAAACACAGCCCCACCATTGAATAGCAGGCTAACGTTAGTGGTTGCTTTGCAATGCTTGCAGTTAGACACGGATTCCTTCCAAACGACTATTGTTGAATTTGCGATCTCATGTCCAATGGCCGATGAGCACCGATACGTTTTATGTATTATTTCTCTGCATATGACAAGGATTGAAAAAGATTTGCTTGTAGATTATCGACTTGATTCAATGTGAAAGTAAGATGTTGACATGTACGGTCCAATCAAAGCTACTGTACATAAGTGATTTGACGTCATTTTATCTGCAGCCAATGACCTTCAGCTTTCTTGGAAGGGCACTTGTAATATTACTATGGCAGGTCCTAAAGGGCTGAAATGTTGGATGTCTACCTATACTAAGGACTTACTAAGCGACAGAACACTGAGCCAATCACGGCGCAATGCTCCTATTTTCTGCTGGCTCGCCCCACTATCACAGAAAGCACTGAGCGAGACTGAAACACCTGCATTTTGGAGCTGCCTTACTCAAGAAAACAAAAAAGAGACCATGTGTGTATTAGCTTTATTAACTGAATTACATGTATTTATTTATTTTACATTGCTTGTAAACTGATGTGACACATATTAATGCCAAAATAACATGCAAAACAGGCAAGCCCCCCAAAAAATGTGGGGCTCACCTGCCCTGAATGACGGGATGCCACTGAGCCAGCTATCTAAACTTATAGTAAATCATGGGACGAATTACCGACAGGGGGGCCCCCATTGATTTTGTTAATCACTCACTTAGACATTAAAAACTGTAAAGATCTCTCTCCGCTCTATGGCAAAATTTGTAGAATTGCAGGAAATTAGCTGTAAAACTGCACATTTCTCTCTCCACCCCATGGCAAAATGACTAGAATTGCATGAAATGAATTATAAATTGCAACATTTCTACACCACACGGCAAAATGAGTAGAAATGAACTAAAACATACATTTTTCTCTCTGCTGTCAAGAGGTGGGCTGCTAAAATGTTTGGATTGCAAGGTGGGGTCGCCCCCCCCAACTAAATTTAAGGGCCGGATCTGACTGCATGTGTGGGTCAGGATGTCGATATGCAGACCCGCAAGCCACTGCAGCACCACATGATGAGTTCAGATTTTTATGGCCCCAACCTCCACCAAAGTTTCCCATCCTCGATTTAAAGTATAGGCCTATGTGTTAGCAAATTTATACTACTGATTGTGATATACTGCTTGTACACGGTGTAAAAAAAAACTCTTCATAATTTCTAGCATTAGAACTGCTTATTGATCAAATGGCAATTTCATATGTCAATCAATACTTTGAAAAGGGTTGACAAGAACCGTGCTTCAGGCATCCCTTTTGGACTATCCATAGGGTCAAAGCTTGTCACACGGTGAAGTCAACCAAGCTGATCACAAAGGAAGGACCTTATAGGGGAGCACCTTGTCACCAAACCAATTAACGTAAAGCCATATCAACTTAAATCATACGACCAAAAGGTAGAGAAGGTCCTAAGCTCATACCAAGATGGCATAGCAGTCAGATGTCCTTTGTCCTCATCTTGTCATGTCTTGTGTATATATATATATATTTACATCTTTCTTCGCATATCTTTTATATATTTTATTTTCCAAAAACTCCACTTCAAAACTCTCCTGCAACCTGCCTCACCAATTAAAATAAAAAATAAAAAGTATTATTTACCTCAAATCTGAAATCCACAATAAAAGCTAGCCAGAAGCTAACCAGAAGCTAGTCAGAAGCTAGCCAGCAGCTAACCAGAATCTAGCCAGTTTACTGGCTAACATTTGTATTCAGCTAACCACGGTTTGTGGTCATCAGCTATCCTTTAGCCTTTCGAGCTATCGGCAGTTTTGTACAACGCGACCAGAACATACCGGACCTATTTTTCTCTACATATCCCCGGATTTCAACCGCAAGCCCGTGACATTTACACCTGGATCTCACAGCTAGCTAGCTGCTATCCGTGTGACTACTGGCTTACGTCGATCCCGGAGCAAACATCAATTATTTCGGAGCTAGCCAGCTGAAGAGTTCCATCAGCCACTCCTGGGCTACAATCACCTATCTGGACCCGACTGGCCCCACCGGGCCTTCACGACTGGACTACCGACGTTATCTGCCAGAGGGAGTTATCCAACTGGCCCCTCCGTCGTGACGTTACCTGAACGGCCATCTGCGGCCCGCTAATCATTAGCTGTCTTATCGGCTGATATCTGAATAGGTCTATCGGACAATGTTTCTTGGGTCACTATAACTATATCTATTTTGCCAATTGGATTGATCCCCTCTACCACACGGAACCCCACTAATCTACCAACTAATCTACCACTAATCTACCGGCTAGCTGTCTGAATCGCCGCGACCCCAACCAACCTCACTACTCACTGGACACTTATGATCACTTGACTAAGCATGCCTCTCCTTAATGTCAATATGCCTTGTCCATTGCTGTTCTGGTTAGTGTTTATTGGCTTATTTCACTGTAGAGCCTCTAGCCCTGCTCATTATACCTTATCCAACCTCTCAGTTCCACCACCTACACATGCGATGACATCACCTGAAATGATGTTTCTAGAGACAATATCTCTCTCATCATCACTCAATACCTAGGTTTACCTCCACTGTATTCACATCCTACCATACCTTTGTCTGTACATTATACCTTGAAGCTATTTTATCGCCCCCAGAAACCTCCATTAACTCTCTGTTCCAGACGTTCTAGACGACCAATTCTCATAGCTTTTAGCCGTACCCTTAACCTACTCCTCCTCTGTTCCTCTAGTGATGTAGAGGTGAATCCAGGCCCTGCAGTGCCTAGCTCCACTCCTATTCCCCGGGCGCTCTCTTTTGATGATTTCTGTAACTGTAATAGCCTTGGTTTCATGCATGTTAAAACATTAGAAGCCTCCTCCCTAAGTTTGTTTTATTCACTGCTTTAGCACACTCTGCCAACCCGGATGTTCTAGCCGTGTCTGAATCCTGGCTTAGGAAGACCACCAAAAATTCTGAAATCTCCATCCCTAACTACAACATTTTCAGACAAGATAGAATGGCCAAAAAGGGGGTGGTGTTGCAATCTACTGCAAAGATGGCCTGCAGAGTCCTGTCCTACTATCCAGGTCTGTACCCAAACAATTTGAACCTCTACATTTAAAAATCCACCTCTCTAAAAACAAGTCTCTCACCGTTGCCGCCTGCTATAGACCACCCTCTGCCCCCAGCTGTGCTCTGGACACCATATATATATATATCATATATATATATATATATATATATACACTGATTGCCCCCCATCTATCTTCAGAGCTCGTGCTGCTAGGCGACCAAAACTGGAACATACTTAACACCCCAGCCATCCTACAATCTAAGCTTGATGCCCTCAATCTCACACAAATGATCAATGAACCTACCAGGTACCACCCCAAATCTGTAAATACAGGCACCCTCATAGATATCATCCTAACCAACTTTCCCTCTAAATACACCTCTGCTATTTTCAACCAAGATCTCACCGATCACTGCCTCATTGCCTGCATCAGTAATGGGTCAGTGGTCAAATGACCTCCACTCATCACTGTCAAACGCGAGCAGGCCTTTCTAATCGACCTGGCCGGGGTATCCTGGAAGGATATTGATCTCATCCCGTCAGTAGAGGATGCCTGGTTATTATTTTTTTTAAATGCCTTCCTCACCATCTTAAATAAGCATGCCCCATTCAATACATTTAGAACCAGGAACAGATACAGCCCTTGGTTCTCTCCAGACCTGACTGCTCTTAAACAACACAAAAACATCCTATGGCGTTCGGCATTAGCATCGAACAGCCCCCGTGAGATACAACTTTTCAGGGAAGCTAGAAACCAATATACACAGGCAGTTAGAAAAGCCAAGGCTAACTTTTTCAAGCAGAAATTTGCTTCCTGCAACATAAACTCAAAACATTTCTGGGACACTATAAAGTCCATGGAGAATAAGAACACCTCCTCCCAGCTGCCCACTGCACTGAGGATAGGAAACACTATCACCACCGATAAATCCACTATAATTGAGAATTTCAATAAACATTTTTCTACGGCTGGCCATCATTTTCACCTGGCTACCCCTACCCCGGTCAACAGCACTGCACCCCCCACAGCAACTCGCCCAAGCCTTCCCCATTTCTCCTTCTCCCAAATCCAGTCAGCTGAAGTTCTGAAAGAGCTGCAAAATCTGGACCCCTACAAATCAGCCGGACTAGACAATCTGGACCCTTTCCTTCTAAAATGATCTGCCGAAATTGTTGCAACCCCTATTACTAGCCTGTTCAACCTCTCTTTCGTGTTGTCTGAAATTCCCAAAGATTGGAAAGCAGCTGCGGTCATCCCCCTCTTCAAAGGGGGGTACACTCTTGACCCAAACTGCTACAGACCTATATCTATCCTATCCGCTATGCAATCTGGTTTCAGAGCTGGTCATGATAGAGTTCAGTGTGTCAAATCGGAGGGGCTGTTGTCCGGGCATCTGGCAGTCTCTATGGGGGTGCCACAGGGTTCAATTCTTGGACCGACTCTCTTCTCTGTATACATCAATGATGTCGCTCTTGCTGCTGGTGAGTCTCTGATCCTCTAATAGCCTCTAATACCCTACTCAATAAATTGGATGCAGTCTATCACAGAGCCATCTGTTTCGTCACCAAAGCCCCATATACTACCCACCACTGCGACCTGTACGCTGTCGTTGATTGGCCCTTGCTTCATACTTGTCGCCAAACCCACTGGCTCCAGGTCATCTACAAAACCCTGCTAGGTAAAGTCCCCCCTTATCTCAGCTCGCTGGTCACCATAGCAGCACCCACTTGTAGCACGCGCTCCAGCAGGTATATCTCTCTGGTCACCCCCAAAACCAATTCCGCCTCTCCTTCCAGTTCTCTGCTGCCAATGACTGGAACGAACTACAAAAATCTCTGAAACTGGAAACACTTATCTCCCTCACAAGTTTTAAGCACCAGCTGTCAGAGCAGCTCACAGATTACTGCACCTGTACATAGCCCATCTATAATTTAGCCCAAACAACTACCTCTCCCCATACTGTATTTATTTATTTTGCTCCTTTGCACACCATTATTTCTATCTCTACTTTGCACAAATCAAATCAAATTTATTTATATAGCCCTTCGTACATCAGCTGATATCTCAAAGTGCTGTACAGAAACCCAGCCTAAAATCCCAAACAGCAAGCAATGCAGGTGTAGAAGCACGGCTGCACATTCTTCCACTGCAAATCTACCATTCCAGTGTTTTACTTGCTATATTGTATTTACTTCGCCACCAAGGCCTTTTTTTTTTTTTGCCTTTACCTCCCTTATCTGACCTCATTTTGTATATAGCTCACATTGTATATAGACTTATTTTTCTACTGTATTATTGACTGTATGTTTGTTTTACTCCATGTGTAACTCTGTGTTGTTGTATGTGTCGAACTGTTTTGCTTTATCTTGGCCAGGTCGCAATTGTAAATGAGAACTTGTTCTCAACTTGCCTACCTGGTTAAATAAAGGTTAAATAAAATAAATATATAAAAATAACATGACAATTGGATCTAGGTCCAATAAAATTACAGTATTTCCCCTGGTTTAGATATCCTCTGGTGTAGTATATTCTCTTAATTTCATTAGTCAACAATGAAGAATAAGCCATACTTTCAGATTTTAATCAGGTTGTTAATATGAATTATAAATGACAAGCCATTTCATGATAGGCTGTGCAGTTATCAGGAAAGTAAAACATGGAAATATCCATTGTTGTACTTATCAGAAGTCAGAAGCAGTCTGCAAAACATTACCAAAGGAAAGGCATTAAGGTGAAACAAGGTTTGTGTACGTAGTATCTTAACAACATTCTCTGGAACACCATTACAGGTTACAGTGTTTGTACCAAATGTGCTGCAGCAATATGCTTTTCCTCCTAGTTTGAAACTTCACACCACACCTCCTGTGGAATTGACTACCACTTTACGACCCTCACATAAAAAGACCTTGGGGTTGATAGCACTGTCCTTTCGAACATTCTTCAATTGCAGTCAGGGAGCTCAGTTTGACGCACTCACTCATTGTCCTGTGGTTATGGAGTCTCAACTCCTCTCCCAGCTATACTGGAGGAGATAGATTTAAATGGAAACTCAAATAGAAATGCAAAGTGGACGATCCAAAGGCAAAAAGAGTCCATGTCAACGTCACTAACACGTTGGTGAAACGAAATCGTACATAAACGTGCCACCCCTCATTAAGTTATAACAGAGTTATTGTAGCCTATAGTACATTAAAGCAGATCTCAACCTGACATGCAGAGAATGGCCATGAACCAATTAAATACTACCATGCACAAACGTATGTTATATAATCCAGTCATGAAATTTAACCTCTGACAACATGTTCTTAAATATGGTACACATATCACACATACAGTGGGTTTTCTTTATTTTTACATTGTAGAATAATAGTGAAGACATCAAAACTATGAAACAACACATATGGAATCATGTAGTAACCAAAAAAGTGTTAAACCAAAATATATTTTAGACTCTCCAAAGTAGCCAACCTTAACCTTGATGACAGCTTTGCACACTCTTGGCATTCTCTCAACCAGCTTCACCTGTAATGCTTTTCCAACAGTCTTGAAGGAGTTCCAACATAAACTGAGCACTTGTTGGCTGCTTTTCCTTTACTCTGTGGTCCAACACATCCCAAACCATCTCAATTGGGTTGAGGTCGGGTGATTGTGGAGGCCAGGTCATCTGATGCCGCACTCCATCACTCTCCTTCTCAGTCAAATGGCCCGTAGACAGCATGGAAGTGTGTTGGGTCGTTGTCCTGTTGAAAAACAAGTGATAGTCCCACTAAGTGCAAACCAGATGGGATGGTGTATCGCTGCAGAATGCTGTGGTAGCCATGCTGGTTTAGTGTGCCTTCAATTCTAAATAAATCACTGACAGTGTCACCAGCAAAGCAGCATCACACCTCCCCCTCCATGCTTCACGGTGGGAGCCACACATGCGGAGATCATCTGTTCACCTACTCCGCGTCTCACAAAGACACGGCGGTTGCAATCAAAAATCTCAAATTTGGACTCATCAGACCAAAAGGACAGATTTCCACCGGTCTAATGTCCATTGCTCATGTTTCTTTATTTGGGCTGCAATCTGAGGTGCAGTTAATTCTCATTAACTTATCCTCTGCAGAAAAGGTAACTCTGGGTCTTCCTTTCCTGTGGCGGTCCTCAGAAGAGCCAGTTACATCATAGCGCTTGATGGTTTTTGCGACTGCACTTGAAGAAACATTCAAAGATCTTAACATTTTCCAGATTGACTGACCATGTCTTAAAGTAATGATGGACTGTTGTAATATGGATTGTCTTTTACCAAATAGGGATGTCTTCTGTATACCACCTATACCTTGTCACCATACAACTGATTGTCTCAAACTCATTGAGAAAAGAAATTCCACAAATTAACTTTTAAGAAGGCACAAATGTTAATTTAAATGCATTCCAGGTGAGTACCTGAAATGGTTGAGAGAATGTCCATAATGTGCAATGCTGTCATCAAGACAAAGTGTGGCTACTTTGAATAAAATATATTTGGATTTGTTTAACACTGTTTTGGTTACTACATGATTCCTTATGTGTCATTTCATAGTTTTAACATCTTAACTAATATTCTACAATTTAGAAAAAGAAAGAAAGAAAAACCCTGGAATGAGTAGTTGTGTCCAAACTTTTGACTGGTACTGTAAATTAAATGTAACCTCAAGGACAGAGAACTGTATTGTTGCAATAATTAGCATACTACACAAGAACCCCCCCATACTGTGAAAGGGAGGGTAATGAGAAGTGCACCAGTGCTGATAAAAGCATTTAGCTTCTACTTAGTTTGAAGTCCCTTGACTGGAGCTCCGTTCAAATGTATTTTTAATAGCCCCTTTAATGGCAGTGCGTTAAGTAGCGAATGCCATGCTGCTCACTCAAGAGAGTTGAAGCTGCAGCAACTCCCTCTCTCTTTGTCACATATACACAGTGTACAAAACAGGTGAAAGCTATGATCCCTTATTGTTGTCAAATCCACTTCAGTGTAGAAGAAGGGGAGGAGACAGACTAAAGAAGGATTTTTAAGCCTGGAGACAATTGAGACATAGATTGTGTATGTGTGCCACTCAGAGGGTAAATATGCAAGACAAAATATTTAAATGCCTTTGAACGGGGTACAGTAGTAGGTGCCAGGTGCACCGGTTTGTGTCAAGAACTGCAACGCTGATGTTTTTTTCTTTCTAGTTCGTATGTATCCAGAATGGTCCAAAGGACATCCAGCCAACTTGACATGACTGTGGGAAGCATTGGAGTCAACATGGGCCAGCATCCCTGTGGAACGCTTGACACCTTGTAGAGTGCTTGCCCCCACAAATTTAGGCTGTTCTGAGGGAAAAAGGGGTTGCAACTTAATAGTATGAAGGTGTCCTTAATGTTTGGTTTACTCAGTGTATACTAATGAGCACACATATACAAATAGATCTGTGCACCGCCAAATGTGCATGAAGCACAGCAGACAGACATAAACGTTCCACTACACATGTGACATTAACCTGGGTAAAGTTTCTCTGGACACAAGACAGTGAAGGGTCTTCGGCAGAAATACGATACGCATATTCCATTGACAAATGCAATAAATCGGGATGAACCCGGATATTAGCAGTCACGTCACACAGAACAACCACCATTTTCCCCCATAGAGAAACATTTAGGATACAAATATTACATGTATGCAATATGAAAAACAGATGCCAAAGTCACTCAATTGTGTCTCTAGTGGGACAGTCACGTTTATTTCATGTGTGGCTTTTGGCGAGACGCTCTCATCCCTTTGCTAACAGGCACTGAAAGTTAGGATGGGAGAGGGAGGAGAGATAAAGAAATCCCATTCGGAGGGCTCTATATCCTGTTCTGCATCTGTCATGGAGATCTATGGCTGTAATTCTCATTATTAAGCTGTCAAGCAGGGGCACCGATTGCCTGCCTGCGCCGAACGTCGCTGATCGCAACAGTGATTTATTCCCGCAGATCCCCGGAGACAGATTCCGGTGTGTCAACGCTAGGGGTGATAATGATGTTTCGCCCCCTGTTGATGTTTCATTTGTGGCTTGTAAGATCCAGCGGGTTCGAGGACAGGGCCTGGTTCAAACCGGGTCTGGCTCGCTTTCGTCTGTATGTTGCAAGGTGCATTTTTAACATTAGGGTAAAAAAAACATTTGCTTAGTATGTCTCAATCTCAAACACACACGCACACAGATACCTATAAACCTCTTGGCTCCCTTGCTACACACTGTAGCCTACAAAGTGGGTATCTCCAGTAGTACTGTTCCACTGATAAAGGAAGGGCCTCTGGTGGTGATGTATGACACCTCCAGCAGTAACAACAGACAACCCTGTCAGGTGCCATTAGTCAATAGCCTGAGCTACACAACAAGAGAAAAAAACACTACACCATCCTGGATTACAGGCTCTATCCACATTTCATTCATTGTTCAGTTCACTGGATGGAGGACAAAAAAGAAGACAGGGAACACCATCATGTGCTCCATGTCGCTGCACATCAAGATGAGCTGTTCTGTGTTGAGCTCTGGTGTAAAAACCCTGCATTTCCTCAGGACATTGTTTAATCACAGACAACTAAAGCAAAAACAGGATGGACGGACCTTAGAGTAGATATAAGTCTGAATGCCCGCTCAGCAAGGAAGAAGCCACTGCTCCAAAACCACCATAAAAAAGCCAGATTACATTTTGCAACTGCACATGGAGAAATGTCCTCTGGTCTGATGAAACAAAAATAGAACTGTTTGGCCTTAATGACCATCATTATGTTTGGAGGAAAAAGGGGAACGCTTGCAAGCCGAAGAACACCATCCCAAACGTGAAGCACGGGGGTGGCAGCATCATGTAGTGGGGGTGCTTTGCTGCAGGAGGGACTGGTGCACTTCACAAAATAGATATCATCATGAGGGAGGAAAATTCTGTGGATATATTGAAGCAACATCTCAAGACATCAGTCAGGAAGTTAAAGCTTGGTCACAAATGGGTCTTCCCGAATGGACAATGACCCCAAGCATACTTCCAAAGTTGTGGCAAAATGGTTTAAGGACAACAAAGTCAAGGTATTGGAGTGGCCATCACAAAACCCTGACCTCAATCCCATAGAAAATTTGTGGGCAGAACTGAAAAAGTGTGTGCGAGCAAGGAGGCCTACAAACCTGACTCAGTTACACCAGCTCTGTCAGGGGGAATGGGACAAAATTCTCCTAACTTATTGTGGGAAGCTTGTGGAAGGCTACCCAAAACGTTTGACCCAAGTTAAACAATTTACCAAATACTAATTGAGTGTATGTAAACTGGGAATGTAATGAAAATAAATAAAAGCTGAAATAAATAATTATCTTTACTATTATTCTGACATTTCACTTTCTTAAAATAAAGTGTTGATCCTAACTGACCCAATACAGGGAATTCTTACAAGGATTAAAATTCAGGAATTGTGAAAAACTGAGTTTAAATATATTTGGCTAAGGTGTATGTAAACTTCTGACTTCAACTGTACCTACTCCGGATGGCCCAGCTCATTGATTGCAGCGGACCAAACCAACCCTAAACACTTTACATTTTTGAATATGTTGCTTTGCATTTAAATAGAATATTAAGCAGTGGCAATGGTCCATGGAAAGAAGAATTTCCTAAATGTTCCCGGGTCCTTGAGGCCAATGTCCAACATCTTTCCTCCTAACTGCTCTACAGTGCGTACGCACACACACACACCACACACGCACACACACAACTGCGTGGTCCATAACCACCGCACAGAACAAGTCAGTCAATCTATGGCACATCCCTAACACATTCATTAACTCAGTTTCAGACATAACCTCGTCATGAATGCGTCTGGGGGGGGGGAATCTAGGTGTGATCCTGTTTTGATCTGCCTTGTTCATACACTGTGCCATGAAAGTAATGGGTCAGGACCTCGCTGGCTGTCTGCCTCCTGAATGGTGGAGAAGGTGCTCTATTTTCCACATGACGATCTATGACAGGATCTACGACAGGATCCACGAGAGAGAGTGGCGGATCGTCTGGATCTAGAGAAGGTGTTTCTGGCTAGGATTACTTGTGTCAGAGCGGTAACTGAGCCCCCGTTGACCACTAGTCTTAGGTTGCAGTGTCCGTCACATCCTGCTGGTTAAGACAAGGTCACAGTCGGACTGCTCCCTGAACGCACACATGCTCACTCACACACATACTTACGCATATCCCCAAACCTGCACAGTCTATACGTGCAGACATTGCATACCAAAGACAACTATACACCCCAGATAGACTCACACATAGCATCCCAAAGGAGAGCAGACCACACATGGGCCCAGTTCTCCCAAATGAAGTAAATAACATCCCTAAACTAGGTTAATTTAAACAGCCCAATTTCTGGAGCAGCTGTGCCACTTGGACAGAATGAGTCTGCTCAGATCCAAGAGTAGAAAATGCACCAAAAAAAGAAGAGTAATATTCCTATGTTAATCTATTACCTTCTCAGATGGGACTTCATCCTCGACCTGATGATATTTATAGCCTACCGGCCTTCCTTAAATTAAAACATTAAATAAAATGTTGTACAACATTTGGCAACATACATTTTATCACACTCCCAATCTATTTGTTTAAGGCTATAATCAAAACTGTATGGTGCAGACGTTATGATTGAGATAAGATAATATATTTATCGTCAAGATCAGATTAAAAAGGGGTTGTGGGCATCAGGGCTATCTTCTCTATTTACTCACTATTCGCAATAGCAAAACATAGGAAGGCTAAAAGGTTATGGCAACAGGCAGACTGAACATCCATTGCCTTGAATTCACAGCGGGTTTCTCTCAAACACTTGCCAAGGCTGGTGGATTTTGTCATGATAATGTCATTGGATTGGAAAGTCTCAAGAGCGAGGTGACTAAAGGGGTTCGTTCACATGCTTCCCAGCCAAAACAGTTCGGTAGAGTTGGTGAAACATGACATTTTGTGATGTTTTTATTAGTTTTGGACTTGGGTTTTTCCCAGCTGTTCAGGCACACAACATTTTTTTTCTGGAGGCAAGGCAAAGTTAGGTGATTGGTCAACAGTAGGGATTCTTCAATAAAATCTGTTATTATAGTAGAGATTAGTGGTTTTCAGGCAAAGAAATGTCTTTGAAAAATACTGCAAACATCTTAGATGTAAAATTGCGCAATTAAGATATCTTCAGCAAAAACATCAAAATGAATGACAGACTTAATCTAAGAAATCTAACTATTTTGAGGAAGTGTATACTGGCTATCGAATCTCAAAATGGACAAACAGTACTATCGCCGCTTTCTTCATCATTTTTCAAGCGAAGGTCTTTTAAGGAAGTATGCCAGTAAATTTGTTTGGTTCATCTAGGTGCCAGCCAAACTGAAGCACACTGACTCCTTTAGACTAGAGGGGGAATTCTATCTGCACCCAAAGGCAATACTAAGATGTGCACAGCAGGTCTGGCTGGGTGTATTTTGCTGGATGTTATAGAAAGCTGACCTGTAACTACACTGAACAACAATATAAACGCAACATGCAAAGTGTTGGTCCCATGTTTGAGGTGAAAAAATTAATTACTCAGAAAAATCCATATGTACAAAAAGAGTATTACTCTCCAATTTTGTGAACAAATTTGTTTACATCCCTGTTAGTGAGCATTTTTCCTTTGCCAAGAAAGTCCATCCACCTGACAGGTGTGGCATATCAAGAAACTGGTTAAACAGCATGATAATTACACAGGTGCACCTTGTGCTTGGGACAATAAAAAGACCACTAAAAAAAATTGCTGTTTTTTCACATAACATAATGCCACAGATGTCTCAAGTTTTGAGGGAGTACGCAATTGGCATGTTGACTGCAGGAATGTCCACCAGAGCTGTGCCAGATGAATGTTCATTTGAATGGCATTGTGTGGGCGAGTGGTTTGCTGCTGTCAAAGTTGTGAACAGAGTGCCCCATGGTGGTGGTGGGGTTATCATTATCATCTCTCAACATGATAATGCATGGCCCCATGTCGCAAGAATCTGTACACAATTCCTAGACGCTGAAAATGTCTCAGTTCTTCCATGGCCTGCATACTGAGACATGTCACACATTGAGCATGTTTGGGATGCCCTGGATCAACGTGTACGACATCGTGTTCCAGTTCCCACTAATGTCCAGCAATTTCGCACAGCCATCAAAGAGGAGTGGGACAACATTCCACAGGCCACAATCAACAGCCTGATCAAAACTATGTGAAGGAGATGTGTCACGCAGCGTGAGGCAAATGGTGGTCACACCAGATACGGACTGGTTTTCTGACCCCCGACCCTACCTTTTTTTTAAGGTATCTGTGACCAACAGATGCATATCTGTAAACCCAGTCAAGTGACAGCCATAGATTAGGGACTAATGAATGGATTTCCAATGACAGATTTCTACATACGAACTGTAACTCAGTAAAATCTTTGAAATGGTAGCACATTGCGTTTATATTTTTGTTCAGTGTAGATGAGCCTTCAGCCACGCCAAGGACCGTAAAAACTGATTTAATTTTTCCCCCTCTTCATAAATCTCTGTGTGTGTGTGTGTGTGCGTGCGTGCATGTATATATATATATGTGTTTGTGGACTGCATTTGAAGCCAGCTGGGGATGAATCTTGCTCAATGACGCACCAAATGAGAGAAAATAACATTAGACTGATAGACAATTACAAAGGTAACAGAGGATGTAATTACAAAACAACAGTGTTTCAACATTTATGCTTACCCTCATGTTTCCCATAGTACAGTGCACACCATAACAAGGATCACTGAAAAAAAAAAACCTACAACTACTGAGATTACATAGTCTCTGCATACAATTACTGCTGTGCCATCTCAAACAGCGGCTGGCCACGAATGCGAGCGACAATGTATGATTTGAAACACCATACGATAATGATTCTACATATGTTGCCTACCACCTGCCTACAGACGGACATTAGCCCTTCAGATGATTGATGGGCTTTGTCCCTGACAACTAAATCAAATTAAATAAAATGGAGAGAAAAACAGTCACACATTAATCCAGAAATGAGAGTTACATCTAATTCAATATTGCCTACAGGCAGCTCTCTGTAAGCACATGAAGATTCCACCTCTGTCACCAATGGTGAAGTAAAGCTGACTAACAGAACCCTCCAAGATATGATGGCACAGGTGCAATAGCACATATGTACAGTGAAGCTTCCTGATCATGCTCTCCATGTTAGTCAGAGTTCATATGGGAGGAGAATTGAACCCAGGTCACACACATGACAGTGGTGATGTTATTAAAGAGGCTCAGAAAGGAACATCCAAATGTCATTCAATATGCCCTCCTCCACAGGGCATGCATTCATTTGACATTTTAGTCATGTAGCAGACGCTCTTATCCACAGCGAATTACTGTAGAGTGCATACATTTTTGTATTGGTTCCCTGTGGGATTTGAACCCACAACCCAGGCGTGGCATTGCAAGCACAGTGCTCTACTAACTGAGCCACACGGGACCACACTCAAAAAGGGCTCTTCTATTCTGTCCATCTCTCCATTGCCCATTTATTTAAAATCCTGGACATCGTCATTCATATTTTATGGATTTAAATGAACAGGGTCGTTCCATTACAGAATTCAATTTAGCGCAAATCTAAGACTTGAAAGCATTTCCAGGAAATGGCTACATTCAAATCAGTGAAATGGGGTGTTGCTTTTTGTGTTTCTCAAGCACAGGCCAAACAAATGCAACATTAAAAATCAATAATTTAAATGATAAAATAACTATACATGAGAAGGTGCCTCGACGTTCACATTACTGAAACCCCATTCCTACCCAACCCAGCGTAGAAAACCTCTGATGAAACATTCCATTATCTTAAGGCCTTAGTGCTATACTAAAGTTATTCCAGTTTCCAAGGGACTCTGTTCCATTCTCTCTCCCATCAGGGTGTATTGATTCCCCTTTTGTTGCAGGAAGAGGCAGAGGACTTCAGTGCTGGTAATTGGGAGTTAATCGTGCAGGGAGGACAACGTCTCTCCTGTCACAAGCCGTCTTGGGCAAGAGGATTCATTTCAGGAACACCAACCACGTTTCCGCCCACAGTTCTCATGCGAATAAAGTCATATGTATAAAACATAATTTGTTAATTCAACATGTCACTTCTGAGCCATATCTTGGATCTATGACCTACTCTTTTGCCAGGTAGCATGCATATAGCCTAGCCTCTAAGTCGAAGGTATGTTTGACTTTTACGGCAGGGCATTTTCTTCCCGTTGCCATTCATTTTCTACTCGGCGTTATTGGACTCAATAACAACTAACTGTCTTGTGTGGTTGTCATTTAAGCTACACATTTGGGAGGTCCTTTTAATTTGGCTAGATGGCTAGCGTAGTACTGCACGGCTACAATTTCAAGCATTTGCAGAGCTTTCTTTGTTTGATTTCTTCTTTTTCATTTAGATACTTACTGAAGGTCTTTTCACCACTTTATTACGCCCTATTGACCATTCGTACATGTACAGACACTCGGCCCCTTTTCTTTTTTGGTAACAGGGTAACATACTGTGGGACACTTATTTGGCCATCCTTAAGACACATTGTACGTGTTGCACTGATTGAAGAATCTCTGACTCAGGACAGTTCAGTTTCACTGTTATGGGGTGTAGACCTAGTTATGGGGTGTAGACCTAATCACCGTTTTGTGAATGCTTTTTCAAATGTATTTCACCACCGAGCTAGGACAGGAAGGTTCTGTTTATATGCACCGAAGCCGCACAAACTTCAACCTGCTGTCTCCATTCGCTGGAGAAGGAGACGAGGAGTGACCTTTTTCGGTCCTATTTTTTTATTTGTTGCTTTTTTCATCAGTTCTCTGTTATCTTTGCAAATTATATTAATAGTATTATGGGAATAGGTAGGCCTAATCTTATAAAGGTTTCTATCTTGGAATACTAAGGCAATGAACAATCCTGTCAAGAGGTCTAGGATCTTCTCTCATTTGAAAAAGCTAAAAGTAGATTTTTTTTTTTACACGAGACCCATTTACCCATTTACGCATTTCAGATCACTCAAGGCTACAAAACTCCAGGTTTAGTCAGGTTTTCCTTCCAGACTTTAACTCCCAAGCCAGTGGGGTTGCAATTATAGTTCGTAAAATAATACCTTTCTCTACTACTAATGTTATTTCAGACAGTCATGGGAGATATTTCATCATAACTGGCACCATTTGACACACACCTGTAGTATTGGTCAACGTATGTGCTCCCATTTTTGATGATGTTGAATTTGCCAATGGGTTGCTGGGGAAAATCCCTTCTCTGAACACCCATCTTTTAATAGTTGGCGGGGATCTGAATTGTGTTACTAACCCGGCTTAAGACCGCTTCAACCCAAGAACTATGTCTCCTTCTGTTATGTCAAAGACCTTCTCAGATTGTATGGTTCAGAACGGGTATACAGATCCCTGGAGATTTCAGAATCCCCAGGCAAGAGAGAATTCTTTCTTTTCATGTGTACACCATTCTTTTTCTCATCTTGACTATTTCTTTATTGAACATAAGTTACTTCCAAAATGTCACCTCTTCTGAATATTTACCCGGTGTCATTTCTGACCATGGAACTTTAGCCCTGGCCATAGTCCTATCAGGACAAACTCGTACTCCTCTCTGGAGATTCAATTATCTTCTCCTGTCTGATTGCAGACTTCTGTCATGTTATCTCCACTTCCATTGATCATTTTCTTATTTCAAATCAGGCAAACTCAACCTCTCATTCTTGCTTATGGGAATCACTTAAGGCCTATCTTAGAGGATAAATTATTTCTTATTATTCTACCTTCTACTATTAAACCTGGAAAGCTAAACTAGAAGAACTGACTAAAGGCATCCTTTTGACAGAGCTACATAAGCAACGCTTGAACTTACAATCTGAATTAGATCTCTTCTCCACTACAGATGCAGAACGTTTACTATTGCATTCACGTGGTAACTACTATGAACATGGTGACAGGGCAAGTCGTCTGCTCGCACACCAATTAAAACGCAGTGCTGCTACCCGTCTGATTCCCCAAATTAAAGATTCCTCTCATAGATTGAATTCTGACCCTACGGAGATCAATGACACCTGCAAATCCTTCTATTCATCTGAATTTCCATCAGATACTGCCAATATGACTACATTTTTGGGTGAACTGGAGACTCCCACAGTTGAGGCTGAAACTGCAGATGACCTTGATTTCCCTCTCAGCCTTGAAGTTATTCGGTCTATCAAGTCGATGCAGAGCAGTAAGGCTCCAGGGCCTGATGGTTTTCCAGCTGAGGTCTTCAAGAAATTCTATACCAAGTTAGCCCCTTTACTTTTATCTATGTATAATGAATCCCTTGAACATGGCTTGTTGCCACCTACCCTAACACAGGCGTCAAATGCGCTTCTCCTTAAAGGTAAAGACTCCACTTCCTGTTCTTCATTTAGGCCCCCAAATCTCCTTAATGTGGATGTAAAGGTGCTGGTGAAGGTGATAGCGAGGCGTCTGGAAGTAGTCTTAGCTGGAATCATATCACAGGAACAAACCGGCTTTATAAAAAGGACAGATGTTCAATTTTTAAACATTCGGACGGTGTTAAACATGATTTATTCTAAACAATTCTCCAACTCCCCCGAGGTTGTCATCTCCCTAGAGACAGAGAAGGCATTCGACAGAATTGAGTGGGAGTACCGCTGCATCTACTATGAGTCCTATTGATAAGAATCCCTTATTCCCCACTTCTCTAATAGATAATGCTTTCTCTTACTGGACAAGGAAAGGTATTAAGTCCTTCAAAGACTTATATGCAAATATACATTTTTTCTAGTTTTCCCAACCTGGCCTCTAAAATACTTTGCCTCCATTTCACTTTTTCCGTTACCTTCAAATTAGGCATTGGGTCCCCTCCCAATTCTCTGGCTTCTCTGCTCCACCCTTTTGCCAACCCTGGTATGGCAATTGACTCTATTACCTCAACAGAAAGCAGTCATTTGAAATAAACCTGCAGCCTTGTCCCTTGATAGCGGTTTTCGGTATTCCGGAAGACTTATTCTCCTTGGACCCCAAACCATGCCCATATTGTAGCTTTTACATCCTTATTAGCTCAACGTAGAACTCTTCTCCAGTGGAAGTCTGCTCAGCCCCCCTCTACTTCAATGGCTCAACCATGTAATGTTCATCCTAAAGCTTGAGAAAATAAAGTATTCTTAGGGGTGCCAACGATACATTTGAAAGAAAATGGCAACCATTTATATTACACTTTAACACTTTAATGGCTTGCAGAGGCTCACCTCTGATGAGATGCTTTAACGTTTAAGGCATTATCAGTAGTCATTATATGATAGGTACAGTCATCAATATAATGCTATCCAGCCCAAGCAAGGTTGTCTAAGGTTTACTGATCATTTATTTATTTCTGTTTGTATTTTTAATCTGTATTGAGTTGTTAGTATACATCTCTGTAGAATGTGTTTCCTAAGACCGAATTGAGGGAGGGTGTGGGATGGGTTGGGAGGGAGGGAGGGAATCAAGGAGGGTGGACTGAGGTAGGGAAGGGACTAGGGGTTTGGGTGGATGTGTTGTATGGAGGGAGGGTGGCTGGAATACGGTAAAATCCTTGTAATTACCTTGATGTACATTCTGTTAAACTTGAATAAAAATATATACTACCGTTCAAAAGTTTGGGGTCACTTAGAAATGTCCTTGTTTTTGAAAGAAAAGCTATTTTTTGACCATTGACCAACATCAAATTGATCAGAAATACAGTGTAGACATTTATCACTAGAAAACCCTTTTGCAATTATGTTAGCACAGCTGAAACCTGTTGTGCTCATTAAAGAACAATACACTGGCCTTCATTAGACTAGTTGAGTATCTGGAACGTGAGCATTTGTGGGTTTGATTAGAGGCTCAAAATGGCCAGAAACAAATAACTTTCTTCTGAAACTCTTCAGTCTATTCTGGTTCTGAGAAATGAAGGCTATTCCATGCGAGAAATTACCAAGAAAATGAAGATCTCCCTTCACAGATCAGCACAAACAGTCTCTAACCAGAATAGAAAGAGGAGTGGGAGGCCCCGGTGCACAACTGAGCAAGAGGACAAGTACATTAGTGTGTCTAGTTTGAGAAACAGACACCTCACAAGTCCTCAACTGGCAGCTTCATTAAATAGTACCCGCAAAACACCAGTCTCAACGTCAACAGTGAAGAGGCGACTCCGGGATGCAGGACATCTAGGCAGAGCTCCTCTGTCCAGTGTCTGTGTTCTTTTGCCCATCTTAATCTTTTCTTTTTATTGGTCAGTCAGATTTGGCTTTTCCTTTGCAACTCTGCCTAGAAAGCCAGCATCCCGGAGTCACCTCTTCACTGTTGATGTTGAGACTGGTGCTATCCATAATAATCTCATCCTGTAGACTACCTACCCACACTACCTGCGAGCTGTTGGCTAGAACACGTGCCAAGACCAGAGTAGGCACATTTGCCATTTAACGCAACAGTTTGTGACAAAACTATCAATAGGGTTGAAAATGCGATCGAAAGTTTGTTTCTATTTTTTTCCGGTACATTAAAACTTGAGCGAAAACTTACATTGTGTGTGTGCACTGTGTCGTCACTCGCCGATTTTTCAGCGGTGGTGTTTCTGCCAAGTCCATTTGGTGGAAACACCACTGGAGGGAAAATGCTCATATTTGTGGATGTTAGATATTCACATGAAAATCTGTTGGGAATTAGATGGAAACCTAGCTACTGACAAGATCGACAGAGAGAAAAGGACAGAGGTGGAACTTAGAGAGCCCAAGAAAATGGTTTCCACAAGTACATAGAGTAGCCAGCCAAATAGAAACAGTAGCCAGCCAGGTTTCCAAGGACATCTATTGTGGATGGCATCTGGTACATTTTAATACCTCGATTCCATCTGAAATATACAGCAAAATGATTTAATAATGTAAAGTTTTACCTCCCAGATTGGAAAAATTACCATTTGAATGACTGAAAATGTATGAATTCAATGTATTGTTAGTTGTTTTGGATATTGTCTAGGCATACACGATTCAGGACTATTTTCTAAGTAAGAGAACATTAAACCACATCAGCAGACCACTTTTGAGGTCCGGGAAACATCTGAGAAATGTAGATTGAGGTGTAGTTACCCTTTAATTAAAGTGTGCACCTAGCAAGAGGCTGTTTAGCTGTGCTTTTGTAGCACACGTGATGGTAGAGTTCGCAAAACAAATACCCACCGGATTGATGAAAATAATCATAATATCATTCTGCCAGGTAAGCATAGGTACTTTAAAAGTTAGTCTTTCCCAAAAACATTAAATTAAGACTATCTACCAGAGGACCGTTTTCATTAGCATTATCGCTAACAGCTACACAAAGTGGTAGACGTGCGCATCACACACAGAGGCAGGGGCATTCTCGTTGCCTCTTCAGAAAGTTGCAGTAAAGACTAATCACTGATGCATTCCGTTCATGTCTTAAGATAAACTTGGGCAAATGACATTTTCAATACATTTACAGTAGTTGATTGCTGACTAAGGTCAATAAAAAAATGTATTTTCTTGAACTCAGTTTTACTGCCTGGATTCCGTGAGGGCACTAATTATCATATTTCTTCTCCCAATTGTTCCTGCAGTGATGATTCACCATATTCATTGAATGTTTTCATAATTTATAAGCAGATAATCACCAAAAAGCCTAGGCCTAACAGTAGCCTATGCAAATTAGTGATCCAAATGAACAACTCTCACCTATGTGATTCAGTCGGCTACACTGACTGACAAGAGTCACTCACTTTAGAGTCACTGTCTGGCAAGCCCCAACATCCTAGGAGATCCTTTGGTTTAGTTGTCCCTTTGCGATATGGACAACCACGTTGCATGATTGGTTTATAGGATATTGACTTTATTCAGTCAGTTTGACACCTTTTATAAACTAGTCAACACTTACATTTCAGATGTCAATCAAAGCACTAAAAAGCGCAAAATAAAATAAATGGGTGTCAAAAAAACAAAAATTAGTCGAAGTCGTGGATTTTGACTCATCGTTACCACTTTTATTACATGGGACGTGCAAATTCAGCAACCAGAGATCTATAATGACTAGATGCTCATGTCTCCAACCTAATAATGGGAGTCGTTGTCCCAAAGGCGAGAAGGCAGGCGACAAGCGAAGGTCCATAAAAATCCCATAGAAACACATTGGGCTCATTTTGGACAGATTTCGGCAACAGTGAAACCTTCCTCTGTTGTGTTTCCCTGCCATCGCTCACTTTGTGACTGACAGCCGCCTATCCTAGCAATAGATCGCTAGAAAATGCATATCATTCATTCTAGCGGGAGAGGTTTCACCGCACTAGAAAATTATTATTTAGAGATGCACCGATATTACATTTTTGGCCCATACCGATATCCAATACTTTCCTTAACAAAAAAAACGAAACTATTTAGCATTCTTGTAACGGTTTTCCTGTTGTGAAGGAGAAGCGGACCAAAATGCGGCGTGATTATATTGATTCATGTTTAATAACAAAAAGGATAAACACGAACACTACAAAAACAACAAACGTGGAAAACCAAAACAGCCCTATCTGGTGCAAAACACAGAGACAGGAACAAGGACACTAAATGACAATCACCCACGACAAACTCAAAGAATATGGCTGCCTAAATATGGTTCCCAATCAGAGACAACGATAAACACTTGCCTCTGATTGAGAACCACTTCAGACAGCCATAGACTTAACTAGAACACCCCACTAGCTACAATCCCCATACATACACACCACATACAAAAACCCATGCCACACCCTGGCCTGACCAAATACATGAAGATAAACACAAAATACTTCGACCAGGGCGTGACAATTCTAGTACAGTTAAATAGTTAAAACACACACACAAAAAGTTATTTTGTTGGAATTTACATATGTCCCTATTACCAGTAAAACATAATCAAACATAATTTATTTCACTTACTTGCTGTGCTGTTTCGTTGTTCATTTGTTCAGTCTTTTCATTCTCAACCAGTAGTGTGTACCGGGGCTCGAGGTGCTCGACCAGTCGGCAAAAGCCAACATCATCCACGACAGAGAACGGTTGATTGTCAAGGGCAATGAATTCCATTATCTTGGCGTTAATGGATTTCGTCCTTGAGCTAAAAAATTTGCTGAAATGTTCTTACTCTTTCAAATGACTGCTCGACTTGAACTTGTTTAGTTGTTGGAAGTGTGCACTTAGAACAAAAGCAGAAAAAAAACTAAAGTAGTCCAACGTCTGGGGGTGATGCACTTTCAAATTATTAATTAGGTTTGTGATAAGGAACTATTTCACTTTCTCCCCTCGGGAAATAATAGCAGCACAAACGTTGCATACGGCCGTTGTTATCTTCCTTTGAAACGTCAAAATAGATCCACACAGCAGACATTGTGGGCCAGGTTAGGAATGTAGCGCTGTATTCTTAGTGGCTTCATTACGTCATCTACCTACATTATATAGGAATGCAAGTCAGCTTTGACATTGGTTTTGCACATCTGCATTAAACTAGACATCGGGCCGATGTCGACATTTTTAACTAATATCGTCCGATTCCGATATGCTTACCAATATCCTGCATCCCTATTATTATTACATTTTTTAGATCATTGCGCCACTCGGGAGGCCCGCAAAATATTAACTTTTAATTGAAAAGTAGCCTAGTTAAATATGAGGTGAAAAATGTAACCGCCTGAAAATGATTAGCAGACAGCCGACGCTAACGTAAAACACTGACGAAAGAGTGGGAGGGAAAAGGTACATGAGATTGAGAGAAGGCGTCAGAAGACCAGAAAAAGAGGAGTGAGAACTGGGGGAGCGAAAGAGTAGTAGAGAGAAAGGAAGAGTGAGTATAAGCAACAGGGTTGACAGAGGGGGAGGGAAAGAGAAAGACGATAGAGAACAAGATGGATTAAGTGCGCAAGCAACAGGGCGGGGGAGAAGGGGGTTGGAGAATTTAGTCATCTAAATTTAAATCTAAGTTTCCAACAGTAATGATGACTTGAGGGAACACCAAAACACAAAAAGGTGCTGAGGTATTGGAATAAGTCGCTGACGTGATAAAACATGAGGAGCCAATAACACAAATCAACACCAAAACAAATTAAGATCCCTGTGTTGATCTAAAAGGGCAAAGCCTTTGTTGGCTGTTCAATGTCCTTGGGCTCTGGTCCGACGGCCCTGCCTCTTCTTCACATCATTATCTAATAATGAAGCAGGGCCATATCGCTGCAGGTTTTCAATTTGGCTCCACTCCTGCAGCAGCAGCGCTACCCAGGCATCTGTGGTCTGTGGGTCCCCAGGAGGCATCAAAAGTACAGAGGGATCCAATACACAGAGCTCAGCACTCGACCATGCCCTCCAACGCTGCTGCTAAAAATACCCTGGCCATTCTTTCTAGTGAAAGGGACTCTCATTTACAAACATTAGTGCAAATGGTAAAACTGATTACATTTTCTATAGGGGCTAGATTGGAATGGACTGCAGGCTAGGATCACTAGGAGCAGTAGACCAATGTACATCGCAGAAAAACAATGACTTCTCGGTATCCAGAGGGACTGGTGAATTCTCTGATTGTATTGCGGTCGCCACGGGCACAGACTACTAAAAAACAACCTAAGCAAATGTAAATGTCACTGACTTTTGCCGTGTTTCCTTTAATGAAAATATTTGATTTATTCAGGGAAAACCCATCTAGATCAGGGGCTCATTCCCAAGGGTGCCCTGATCACAGTAATACAACAATCAAATACAATAACAGCAAATCAATACAAAACACAGTAAGAAAAAGTCCCATTCCTCGGCTACTACGTCCTCAATCAACACCAGAAACGGCCCGAGCTGCACCAGAACATCCAACATGTAAACATCAATTCTCCCGTTTGTGAACAATTTATGAATCTAAAACAAATCAAAAGTCAACCCTAGGGTGTCGGTCATTCAAAAGTTCTTACTTGATCAAACTTGTTTCATATAAATAACTAAATCTTAATGCTGCCGACATACAACACAGATCATACTAATTTGTACAGTGCATGTATACAGTGAATTAAATATTTACACATTAACAAAGGAGTAACTAGAATTAAGCAATAAGGTCCGAGGGGGTGTGGTATATGGCCAATATCAAATCAAATCAAATTTTATTTGTCACATACACATGGTTAGCATATGTTAATGCGAGTGTAGCGAAATGCTTGGCTAAGGGCTGTTCTTATGCACGACGCAATGCGAAGTGCCTGGATACAGCCCTTAGCCATGGTATATTGGCCATACACCACAAACCCGAGGTGCCTTATTGCTATTATAAACTGGTTACCAACGTAATTAGAGCAGTACAAATAAAATGTGTCGTCATACCCGTGGTATACGCTCTGACAGCCAATCAGCATTAAGGGCTTGAACCACCCAGTTTATAAACTGTGGTAGACCCGGGGTGTGGGGGCTTACACACAATAACTCCAGCTCTCGTCCCTGGATACGGGACGCTGTAATCACTTCTCTCAACCCTGAGGGTGACATTAATTTGACAAGCTCATCATTATCTAATTACTCATTGTAAGTCCAATTAATAACAGGCTACTCAACAATGGGGGTTCTAGCTCTACAGCGACTACTAGAAGGCTGAGCCATCCATATCCACTAGTGTGTATGTGAGCTATGTGCTCACATCATAACGCACTCGTGAGGGTTTTTCGGAGAAGTTGGAGCCAAACACACACATAATCAAAGTCAGAATAACAGCTGGTTTCCCTTAACTTCTGATTTATAACGGGATGGAGGATTGCTGAAGACAAGAATCTTTTTCTTTTCTTTTAACCAGCATAATTATTTTTTGGCTTAGAAACCTGGCGGAAGACAACCGAGTAGCCAAATGAAAGACAAATTGATCATGCCCATCCTCTCCATCCTCTCTTTAAGATAAGAGTGAGCTGGATTACTTTACTACATCCATCCCAGCCCGAGGGATGAGTTGTTTGGACTGTGGACTATCCCTCGCATTGTGTCCGCAGGCAAGCAGTGCCAACTTCGGTCCAGGAAGCCATGCCAGTCTGACGGCAACAAAGCAGCGGTACCTCTGGGCACAAGGGGCCAGTGAATCAGACGTGGTAAGAGAGCTGACCTCTTCCTGGTCCGTGCTAAAAGGCAGTGAACTGTGGGAAAGGGGTTGCAATGAAAGGTCAATATTCATTGGACATGGGCCAACATGCTACTGAGATGGATACTGTCTTGAGTTTTAGCCATTTTTGTTCAATTATGTGAAGCAGCTTGATAAGATGTTACTAATGCCCTTGTCAGACACTCCTTGTCTTATGTCACCTGGTGTCATGTCAACTGGGCCTGGTTACCTGTCTAAATGAAGGATGAATTAAACAAAATGCCTTTGATCTCTAAGATCAGCTGAAGGGGGTTTGGGGACGTTCGATCACAGAGGTAGAATAAATAGCTCTCGCCTCTGATAGCGGTAATTCAATTGTCCTACTTTACTTTCTTGGCTCCGTCTGCAGCTGGGGGGGGTTGTCTGAACATTTTCAGTCTAAATTAAATCTAATTATGATGCTGCTTGTACTGTGTAGCTGCTTTGTGATATTTTGGCTTCAGAATGTCTTTGATGAGCCATGCCGGCTCCATGGACTGCATATTCAAGAAAGACAATTGCAGAGTCATTGCTGTATCATTATGAGACAAACATAAGCATGCTGCAAGCAACAGAATATCCTAGAGATACTTAATGGGCCGGTTCCCCTGTAAGAGAACAACTAGGCTTAATCTGTCGAGACTTTAGTACGTTTTCACTATAAAATATGGACCAACACTTATCTTGAGAAGAGTAGCTCTATCGGAAATAATTAGCAAATTTGCAAAGTAACGAGTCACATCAGATCTTGATTCTCTGCACACAACTCGTATATTGGTAAAAGGGTGCGTCTCAGATTCTCAAGCAGATGCCATATCAGTTCACTGGAGGTGAAAGGCAACATTATGAAACGTTCGTCAACCATCTGTCATTGTTGTATCTAAATGAAATGTGGAGTTGGGCTGCATGGACTGTATACATCAAAAACTCATGTAGGTCTGAAAGGTGTGTATCGGTTCAATCAATATTGTCATTGCTTCGCTTTTCCTTCCGATAGGCTGGGTGGAATTTTAGCCATATTGCTTAGACGTATACAATTGTTTCAGATCTACAGTGCCTAGCTGGTAAAGACTAAGGGTTGATTTGGGTTTCACTTAGCGCACAGAGTTCAACAGTGAGCCTTCTCTGGTTACAGAACAGGTAGACTACGTACTGTGAGGGCCAACAACATGCCAACGCAATCTGCAATACGGTATTAAATATTCAGTGTTTGGTCTGGGACTACGGGCTTTGAGAGCGCAGTCTACAGAGGACAGGTGGAACATAAAGCGGGGGAAAGAAGTACAACTGGTCTTCACGGGGCAGGGAAAGCCTTCACAAGCTCAGTCACATGTGCATGCTCCAGTTACAGACACGCTTGAGGGCACATCCACACAAAGACCAAAAAATAAACATACTAAGAAAATGGTGACGGTCCCGTGAATGCAGATTTTGCTCATATCTAAACACACACTGATGCACACTCAAACACAAACAACCTCCAAACAGACCCTACTTTGTAACAGACATGAGACGACGAGTGGGTCTCAGTTATGTCCTAAGCTTAGGGCTGGATCCAAACACTTGCAATGTTTATGCAAATCCCTCCCTACAAGCAACTTCCCGTGAACACATCTTCTGCTGAATCGACAGAATTCAGCCCCGACGGTACAACATTTCTCAATAAGGAAGGACGGGAAAATATTAGTCTCGACAGAATTCAAAGTAACTTCGTTGACAAGCGAAATGAAATGACTTAAATCAATGAGGGACCACTGAACCGCTTCCAAGAGAATCTAGAAGCCTGTATACACCTCTACTTTGACAGGGAGGGAGAGAAGTTGTTGCAGTCCGTTGTATGGAAACGTTCCCCAGGTAAGTGATTCAAAAACAAACAAAACAGGAGGGAAATAGGAGGTAATGTTCCAGAATGAGCACCAGGTATCTGAGCCTGTCCGGCTGAAAATGATGCATTACAGGAGCCGCTGCCGGGTGAAATCTGAATGCTAAGGGGGCCATCCGACCGGAGAGGGGAAAAATCTAATAAAAAGGAAAATGTCTGATCTCTGATTTGGAGCAAACGGCAGATTTACCGCACACTGTCTGTAGCGCAGGTAGGGGCAACGGCGGCATAGGAGAAGAGGCAGGCCTAATGTACAGGGGAGACTTGGAACACTTGTGCAGAGTCTTTGCGCAAAGTCTGGGGGGATATTGACAAGCAAGGATTGACTCGGAAATTAGGCCGCTTAGGCGTAAACACGTAATACGTACTGGTTTAAAACTTCTAATACACTTCATTAATACTTCGGTGAATATTCCCTCTTTCTTCCTCCCTCTCAATCAGTGAAAATGACTACATAAAAGGGAAATGTGTTTCCCTCAGTGCTCAGATAAATCATTGTGGTTTTTAATATATTGAGTGCTGATAGGAATGTTTTGTTTTATGGCTTAAGAACCTGTACAATTTTGATTTGCCCCCCCACCCCTTTACTCTCAGAGGCAGACCACTGCTGAAATATTTAAGGATCTACTCTGTGAAAGTGTTAACATAGAATGTGTGCCATGAATACAAATTCAACCGGAGGCCTGACTCTAGCCATTGTACTCGTCATAACCTTATGCGCTGGACATAATAATTGCTCCTCATCCACACAAATAAACTGGAGCGTCACATTCATATGATAGTTGGCAGTAAAATAACCAAATTTATATTAAGTCACAAACTGCACTGTAGGCCTATGCATAAAGATACAATCTTAGTGACTGTTTGTAACAGAAAGAGCATGCATGGACTGTGCTTTGTAAGTAAAGTCTTCAACGTCCGTGGACCCTATTCTAGAACAATGAACATCTCAATTAAAATCTTATGGTCCAGAAATTTGCATAATCAATCATTCTCCTACTAGATCATCACAGTGATGCGGCCATCGCTCTGGTCAAAAAAAAAACATATGAATCACGTCAGGTTCTATAAAATAATTGGCCGGTGCAGATTTTTCAACAATGGGTTAACTGAGGTGGAAATGCTATTCTGGCTCTAATGGTTGAATTATTAATGGTTGATATAATCATGTGGGTTTTTATCTACATCACAGGTATGACTGCTCTTCTTGTTGCATTGCATCGTATTCATTGGCCATTGGCAGTTACACCCCCTCAGCATATGTTTCAAGACCAAATACAAATGAGCAGTAGTATTGGTGGTTTACAACACATTAAGTCACTCTTGAAGAGCATCTTCTCATTCTCCCATAAGAAAAGGCTCAAATATATCAAATTGAGTAGGGCTAGACTATACTAAATAACTGATTAGAGATGGGGGACATAAGCTTAGTTTAGTGGCAACCGCTCTACACCAAATGTGCAAATAACTGGCAGAGACGGCCACGTTGCGTTATCTGGATTTTGTCGTTTCAGATAAAAGCACCACAGCAAAAGTGCAACACCTCCATATCAAACCATTGGGCTTCTTACAAATCCATACTAACTTACATACTTACATACTGTATTTAATTGTGAACACTTTGCTGTGTCAGAATCTAATTTGATGCCACCAACGGGTATCAGAGGTTAGGAGCAAGAGACAACACACACTTAGAACAGCTCAACTGGCTTTAAGTGGCCTATAACATTTTGGTTTTCCTAATTCAGTGAGCTTACAGGAATTGGGCTTCCTCCAATGGGAATTACAGCTTCTCCATTTATCCATTGTTATTAATAATTAATATGTTAGGCTTTAGCTGTCAAACAGAGAACTGCCAGAAAATACTATACCTAAGCAAAATATACTAAGTAGATTCAGCTTTCCTTTTATAAAAAGCATGTTATACTGGTGCATCCGCAGACCTGGAATAAGTCAGCCTCTGAAGTTTCCAAACACAAATGACTGACAAAAATGTACTTCATTTGGGCCTATATTATCCCCCAATTTGTAAAATGAAAGGCCAGAATAATGCTACTTTGAGAAAACAATATCTATGTTTCAATGAACAAATGCATAAACATGTTCTGATGAAGCAAGGGAGAACGACAATTGCTGACGTGTAACCTGTCCACAATCTCCTGTAGGTATGGAAACCAACATCTCATTTGGTGGAGAGATGGTACTCTCCTTGCTCCATACCACCAATGGTGATCACATCAACGATTGGTGTAATTGAGTGGAAAAGACCCTCCTGCCCAATTGGTGGAGCAATCGTGACATCTCACTGCAAGGCTGCCCATTGGTGGAGGACATCCATCATTACACATCTCCCCAAGACCACCAAGGACGAGCCTGTGGACTGTTGTTGTTTACCATGTTGACCATGTCTACAACCAGATGTCATATCCAACTAAATCCAGTCAGGTACTGAACCGCTAACTTCCCCAATGCTGAGATGTCCTCTACAGTGCATTCGAAAAGTATTCAGACCCCTTCCCACATTTTGTTAAATTACAGCCTTATTCTTAAATGGATTAAATCACATGTTTTCCTCAATCTACACACAACACCCCATAATGACAAAGTGAACAGGTTTTTAGAAATGTATTATAAATAAAACAAATAACTTATTTACATAAGTATTCAGACCCTTTGCTATGAGTCTCGAAATTGAGCTCGGGTGCATCCTTTTTCCATTGATCATCCTTGAGATGTTTCTACAACTTGCAGTCCACCTGTGGTAAATTCAATTGATTGGACATGATTTGGAGAGGCACACACCTGTCTATAGGAGGTCCCAGAGGTTACAGTGCATGTCAGAGCAAAACCACAGAGACCGGATTGTGTTGAGGCACAGATCTGGGGAAGGGTACCAAAACATTTCTGCAGCATTGAAGATCCTCAAGAACACAGTGGCCTCCAACATACTTAAATTGAAATCGTTTGGAACCACCAAGACTCTTCCTAGAGCTAACCTCTGGCCAAACTGAGCAATCAGGGAGAAGGGCCTTGGTCAGGGAGGTGACCAAGAACCCAATGGTCACTCTGACAGAGCTCCTCTGTGGAGATGGGAGAAACTTCCAGCACCAATCAGGCCTTTATGGTAGAGTGGCTAGACGGAAGTCACTCCTCAGTAAAAGGCATATGACAACCCGCTAGGAGTTTGCCAAAAGGCACCTAAAGGACACTCAGACCATGAGAAGCAAGATTCTCTGGTTTGATGAAACCAAGATTAACTCTTCAGCCTGAATGCCAAGCGTCACATCTGGAGGAAACCTGACACCACTCATCACCTTGCCAATATCATCCCTACGGTGAAGCATGATGGTGACAGCATCATGCTGTGGGGATGTTTATCAGCAGCAGGGACAGGGAGAGTAGTCAGGATTGAGTGGAAAAATGAAGAGCAAAGTAGAGAGATCCTTGATGAAAACCTGCTCCAGAACACTCAGGAGCTCAGACTGGGGTGACGGTTCACCTTCCAACAGGACAACAACCCTGAGCACACAGCCCAGACAACGTAGGAGTGGCTTCGGGACAAGTCTCTGAATGTCCTTGAGTGGCCCAGCCAGAGCCCGGACTTGAACCCGATCTAACATCTCTGGAGAGACCTGAACATAGCTGTGCAGCGACACTTTCCATCCAATCTGACAGAGCTTGAGAGAATCTGCAGAGAAGAATGGAAGAAACTCCCCAAATACAGGTGTGCCAAGCTTCCAGCGTCATACCTGAGAAGACACAAGGCTGTAATCGCTGCCAAAGGTGCTTCAACAAAGTACTGAGTAATTTACAGAATACTTATTCATTTTGAATACATGTGCAAAAAAAACAACCATAAAACTGTTTTTGCTTTGTCATTATGGGGTAGTGAGTGTAGATTGATGAGAGGAAAAATGCACTGTACATGTATTACAGGGTTGTCCACTAGTTACCACAGCCACAAAGTCAAAATGGTCTATAATCATTAACTTCATGAAAACAAATGTTTATTGATCTTAATTTAAGGTTAGGCATAAGGTTAGCAGTGTGGTTAGGTTAAATATTTTAAGAAGAGAAATTGTAGAAATAGACAGGGTTTATGACTTTGTGGCAACGACCGTATTATAGGCATGCGTGCACTAATTAATGTCCATATGCAATGAGTATGGAGCAGCTATTCATGAAGTACATTCAGTCCCACATGCCACTTCATAAGGTGCACAATTGCCTCTGCCAGTCATTAGCATTTTCATTTAGCACCTCTGAGGCTTCGGGCCACCTCATACACATAGGGAGATAATCAACCAGCCCTTCTGCTAGACAGCCAAATGAATGTACTAACAAGACAGGGACATGATGTCTACTAGCCTAAGGAGACCACACAGAGATGACAATGTACTCTGGTGATGACAAACGCCAGTGTCTTCATTATACATGAACATCATCTGAATGAGAGCGAGAAGGATAAGCAAACACTGATTAACTGAATAATGTATACAGTGAGTTACATAAATACTGCATGCATACAGTATCTATAGAACATGTTCTCCCCACCTGCTACTATAAGTGACCTTTGTTCTGTATTGTACGTAATCTAATATGTAATCTTGTTCAATCTCTTTTGTTCATTACCAGTCCCATCGCCAAAGTTCAGACGTGGGAGTTAAGCTGGTGCAGAAGTTACAATACATCTGTTAATATAGGCATACTTGGGATGAGTTTTACAATGACACCTAAATCATGCAAACAAGGCAGTGACTATAGAAATTATTTTAGATTAATTTTTTGTCCGATGTAGTATGGCTGTATAATTGACCTGTCAAGAGGTTCGCTGAGGAGCAAGCAACACGCTGACCAAGGTAACTTTGCCAACTGATTGATACTTCGTCACTTTCGATGACAAAGAACACACTTTGTCCATGAATACACTGGAACCAACAGCCTTATGAGTAAATGTTCAGGAAACTGATTAGTTTATAACCTTAAACATAAAATATACTGCATATTAAAGTAAAATGCAGTATTCTATAAATCAATTGTGGCCAGGTATGAAAGACTGTTGGATTGTCAGCCATAATGATTCTCAGATTGATCTATGACAAAACCATAAAATACCACACATTATGGGCTTCTTTGATGAAGCTGTGTAAATGGTTCTCAGTGACTACGTCACATTTTGTGTCCTGTAGCTCAGGCATGCTGGAAGGGTTGTACACTACTAGCGATCAGTGACATATATTCAGGCACCTGTCCAAGGTGGAGATGGTGGTGACTTCTTTTTCAGTCCCTCCCACACTCCTCCTTACCAATCTCTCGCTCTGACACACACACACACACACACACACACACACACACACACACACACACACACACACCCAATGACCTGGCGCATGTAATAAAGCACACTCCAACTCCGGTATTTTTCATTGTACTCCAACTTGTCATGACCGTATACATGAGCTAGACACCACAAGGCACGGCAAGCATTAAAGTGTGCTTGCTCTGTGTGGAAGTTTTATGCTTCTGTGGAAGCTGTGCTCTGCTTTGCACTGTGAAGTAAGTGACCATAAATGAACACGTTTAGGAGCAGCTTCCAAAAGTACGACAACTTAACTTCCAAGATAACAAATGTTAGGCTACAGCCCATCTCAGCAGGACTGAAAGCAAGAGAGTTACTGTACACACAAAACACAGTAGCAGACAAGGGATGGCACAAAGCCCTTCAGAAACTTTACCTGCATGAAGCGTGCCCGTGACAAGTCTATACAGGTACTGAGCGAATTTAAACATCTCCCTCTTGCACCTCTTCCTGCAGCTGCTCATGTTGGCACAGGGGGTCAGGGGTCGCGAGGGGAATGGACTCTTCTTCGGGGTGTAATCCTTCTTGTTCCGCTCTCCGGGCTCTCCTCTTCTGTCCTCCAGTCCACTGTGTGGCTACGTTTCCCGGCGTGCCCCTGGTCTAAGTGTGAGAGTGGTTGTGTTGGTGGCGGGAGCGCTTTGTGGAGAGCACCCCAGGGCTGCTCTTAATGTGACACCTTTCTCAGGGCTTCTCTGGCGCCTAGGCTCCGATCACCAGTGGGACGCTGCACAGTGAGCGCTGTAAGGGTCATTAATATTTCCTCACCGGCAGTTTACCTCAGGGTCCCCACGGTGCTGCTCTGCATCACTTGCACTCCCTCTTTTTCTCTGTACAGTGACCCTCCCTCACTTTCTCTCTCTCTCATTGAAGCTTATTTTACAGAAGAGGCTATTCTCTCTCCACCCTTCTCTTTTCTTCCCTGTACAGTGGCTCTCCACCTCTCGCTCCCCTACTACGCCAGCTGCTTACTCTACTCAGCACCATCTGAGAATGTTTTGCCCTCGATGACTGTTACCAAAGGGGGAGGGGCCTGTTTGGCCCTAGGGAGGAGGAGAGATAGCGCAAAAGGAGGAGAGAAGGAAACAAGGGGAAAGTGTTTAACTCAATGAAAGAGCAATGACCGCAGATTACGGGCCTGTCACATCACGCTGCTATATAGACCATAACTGACAGTGATAATGCAATGGAATCAGTTTCCCAGGAGAGAAAGCAAGAGGTAAGATTGAACAGGTATTTCAGGAATTTTTTGAATGTATTGTTTTATTTACCGAGGCAAGTCAGTTATGAACAAATTCTTATTTACAATGACAGCCTAGGAACAGTGGGAGAACGACAGATTTTTACCTTGTCAGCTCGGGGATTCGATCTAGCAACCTTCCGGTTACTGGCCCAACACTCTAACCACTAGGCTACATCCCACCCGATTTGAAACCGAACTGAATGAATATTGTATTTTGTTTTAAAATAATCTTTCAGTTTAATTTAACATTCAAGTTAAATATTTATATATTCAGTTTCAATAGTGTAGATATTTAAAACATTGTCTATCAAGTTTGCAAACTATAATTTAAAGTTGATCAAAGTTTCATATATCCAACTTCTCAAATGCATTCAGATTCAGTTTTCAAAAACACTGTTCCCCAAATTCAGATTCAAAACCAGACAACATCCTGGTAGTTTGCCAGGTATGAAAGTTAGTGAACAGATAATCAAATTCTCACTGTAGTAAACAGAAGCTTCTGGTAGTTTCTGAAGCCAATGTGGCATGTTGAATGTATTTGATTTATTTTCTTCCAATTAATTTGGCTCTAGCATTTGAACCGTTTTGTCTATGCGCTATTATGTCCCCATCCCTGAAAGCTAAGACTCGAGCAAGGATTTGCATTCTGTTCCCAATCTATGATGATCACAGACCTCGTTAGAAGGGAGTCATAAAAGCCGCTATTTAGCCACCATAAAAATGTTGAACAGCTCCGTCGCAGCCCTTTTATGGATTGCCTTTCTACTCCCTATTTAATCTTGCTCTTGTGACTGACTGGGTTCGAACTAGGTCTCCTGCATGTCACAAGACTGTTAGCCCACTAATACTGAACAAAAATATAAAAAGCAACAAGCAACAATTTCAAAAGTTTGCCAGTTCCAGCAAATCAATGAGTTTTATTACAGATGAATTCCTCAGCACCCCCCTCCCCAGGCGATCCCACAGGTGAAGAAGCCGGATGGACGTACTGCCACATTCGCTAAAACGACATTGGAGACAGCTTATGGTAGAGAAATTAACATTACATTTTCTGGCAACAGCTCAGATGTCACATCTGTGGCATTGTGTTGTGTACCAAAACTGCACATTTTAAAAGTGCCTTTTATTGTCCCCAGCACAAGGTGCACCTGTATAATGATCATGCCGTTTAATCAGCTTCTTGATATGCCACACTGGTCAGGTGGATGGATTATCTTGGCAAAGGAGAAATGCTCACTAACAGGGATGTAAACATTTGTGCACAACATTTTAGAGAAATAAGCTTTTGTGCTTATAACTGATTGGGTTAAAAATCAGGCCATCTGCACAACAAGAATGTGACAGATCGAAGCAGAAGGATCTGTGCACCCCATTTAATGAGAGTGCAGCAGAGGTGGCGATTATGGAATACAGGAAACGGAGGGCAGAGCACTCCCCACATTCACATCGACGGGGCTGTAATGGAGCAGGTCGAGAGCTTCAAGTTTCTCAGTGTCCACATCACTAAGGACCAATCATGGTCTAAACAGTGGTGAAGATGGCACAAAAACACCTCTTCCTCCTCAGGAGGCTGAAAATATTTGGCATGGACTCTCAGATCATCAAAAAGTTGTACAGCGGCACCAGTGAGAGCATCTTGACTAAATGCTTGGTATGGCAACTGCTTGGCATCTGACCAAAAGGCGCTACAGAGGGTAGTGTTTACGGCCCAGTACATCACTGAGGCCAAGCTCCCAACCATCCAGGACCCCTTCGTGCTGTTGTCTGTGCCCAATAATGTTTGTACCATGTTTTGTGCTGCTGCCATGTTATGTTGCTACCATGCTGTGTTGTCATGTTGTGCTCCCTTGCTGTGTTGTCATCTCAGGTCTCTCTTTATGTAGTGTTGTCTCGTGTTTTGTCCTATATTTTTGAATCCCAGCCTTCAGTCCAAGCAGGAGTCCTTTTGATACGCCGTCAGTGTAAATAAGAATGTGTTAAATGACTTGCCTAGTTAAAGATTAAATAAATAAAAATACCAGGCGGTGTCAGAAGGAGGCCCTAAAAATGATTAGACTCCAGCCATCCAAGTCATAGACTGATCTCTCTACTACCGCATGGCAGCAATACTAGAGCGCCAAGTCTGGGACCAAAAAAGCTCCTGAACAGCTTCTACACCCAAGACATAAGACTGCTGAACAATTAATCAAATGGCTACCCTGACTATTTGCATTGGCTCTCTTGCACCGGCTCTATGTACACTCACTGGACTCTACCCACAGACTCACACATACTACACTGACACGAACACAGACTACATACAGTGGTTGCTCCACTAAAAGTTGTGTGATTATGCTGCGGGACTTAGAGGTAATTTGTGGTTTAGTACGGTACCCTGCGTCACTACTTCATTGCTCCAGACAAGCACAAGGGGAAGTTAGAGCACTGATTATGCTTTTGGGTCCCAAGGAGCTACTGTGTCTTTGTAGTCCTGTAGCCTACTCCCGACCAGTCACGTTGTACAGCGCCTTAGTGAGGCAGCGGACAGCAGTGCAAGCTGTGTTGCTACAGATGTGATTCAATACCCGTATCGGCCTTGACTGGGAGATCCACGAGATGGCTGTAGATTTTTGGTTTCTCCCCCTCTAAAAACATAAATAATTCTAAATTTTAAAAAATGGCCTTATTTACTAAATTTGTAACAATGTCTCAGCCCATTTTCAAGAATGGCCTTCTTCCTCGCTAATTTTACGTTATTTGAAAACAAAATATATATATTTTTAAACAAAGCGATTATTATTATTATATAAAAGCCCCTTGGATATTCTCACAGATATATTATTAAACCTGTTATTAGCCATATTGGTTATGGCTCCCGATTGGCACACAATGGGATTGCCTTGCAGTTCTCCAGCTGTATCCACTGAAATAACGGGATGGGCCGCAGAGCTGCGCACAGAAATCGGACCTAGCCCATGGGGAAGAGAGGAGGAGAAATGGGATTGCCTTGCAGATCTCCAGCTGTATCCACTGAATGGACAGCTGATGGCACCCCCACCCCACCGGGTAGCACAGACCAACACTTTAAGGGGCATTGCACTAATAATGGCGCTGACTACGGAAACGTTCCCGCTGTTCTTCGTGCCAGTCGGCACATTCAAACTAAAACAATGTAACTAATAATGGTGCAAAAAAATGCCCCTTAGATCTGAATTCGGAGGGAAGATATTATTAAACATTAAAGCATTAGACCTCTCACTAAAGGAGTCACTCAAAAGTTACTTATATCCGAACTGGATTTAACAAAAAATGACATGAAAAGCACACATTTGTAAATCCCAAACTCTAAAAGTAATTAGAAAGGTAGATACAAATTATTTGTGATAGTGGTTACAATAAAGAATGTAAACAAGATGTAAACAAGATGCTGTGTTTTTATTTACAGTAGCGATGGACAGCTGATGGCATTTTGAAAACAGGTATTAAAACACTTGTAGCCAGATTAGCAGGACAATAGACTCTTTATAGCCCGGGTACTGTAGGTGTGAAAGTCACAATAACATCCATAATAACATTGATAATGGAATAAAGGTTCAATAAAAATGTAATAAATAAAAATGATTGTATACTAAAAATGTGAATGTGTTTTTGCAGCGCATACAACCATCCGTGAAGATCAGTGGACAAAGGGCTGGACAACGGGCCGCAACGAAAAAAACTCATGGTTGCCAAGACAGCAGTTAGTTTTGCTAGATTCTTAAAATGTGTACGCAGCATGCGTGTTGGAGTCAAGTTAAGAATTAAATGTATCTACCTTTCTATCACAGGCCACTGTAATCGATGGGGGCTCTGGGTGGTACCATTCTGCTCATCAGATGAAGGTGCACATGGATCAGATTCAAACTTTGAAGCCCGAGATCAAGTCATTGAAGGCAGACCAGCAGAAAGAGAAACATTATCTGAGGGCAGCGATACGGGCGACAGCTGATTCATTGGTCCAGAGCCAGGCAGCATTGGCGGAGAGTCAGGCGGAGAATGACACGTTGAAGAGGGCCAGGCACACCTGTGAGCTCTGGAACTCCACCTCAGACAGGAAGAGTCAACATACCTGGCGGGTTCATCAGGTCGTCGGTTCACCCTGAAATTTCCATTCCTCTTCTGACAACAGAACTTGACCAACTACTCACCAGGCACATCAAGGGTCGTCTGGACCATTATGCTGTTCTGCTATAGCCTAATAAACAAATGCAGGTGGTTTATCTTCAAAATGTTTTATTATGCAAATGTAAAGGCATATACTGTACAGTACTGTATTTCATCATCAGCATCTTTATGCTTTCGTTAAATGGTGACTGTCAGCAGTGATTTGAATATAGAATAGTTTGGAGGTGTGTGCGTGTGCGTGGCCAATTTCTGAGGAACAAATTTCTCAATGTTTTACGAGACCTACTCTGAATTTATTCATTGCACAATTAAGCTAATTGAATTGGCATGTCCAAATGTACCTCAAGGTTGAGTGAGAATGAAACATGGGACCAAAACTTTACATGTTGCATTTCTATTTTTCTCCAGTGTATATTTAAATGGACTGATTTCCTTATGAACAGTAATTCAGTAAAATATTTCAAATTGTTGCGGGTTGATTTTTGTTCAGTATATTTATTTTGTTAGATACATCTCCCTATTAATGGAAATCATATTTTTTTCAAAGCCATGTTAGCTGTCACGCTAGCTGTTCACTCTGAATAGATTCACAAATTCATAGGAATTTGTCACGAAATGCAGACGTTGACTCCCTCTGAGGCACATGTTGCTCGGCAACCCCCCTGCACTTGCCAGGGCAGGCCCGCTCCCTCGGTGTCTAGCGAGGGAGAAATATTGTGAGAACAAACTTTTGTGCTATGAAACTAAACAAATACTGCACTATAACCAACAACTTTTTATTGCCAAATTCATGATAGTGTAAGACAAAAAAAGGAAAGTGAACTTCAACCTGGATCGTTTTATTGGAATTTTTAGGCTGTTTAAGTAATGAATCAACATGGTAGAATGTGTTTTCTGAATACTGAAATGGATCTCTTAGAGAGGTCACAAGAGGTGACAGCAATCTCTCTCTTCAGTTGTACTAATTCAATATCCCACACTGCTTCTACATTTTGCATTGCTTGCCGTTTGGGGTTTTAGGCTGGGTTTCTGTACAGCACTTTGATAGATCAGCTGATGTAAGAAGGGCTACAGAAATACATTTGATTATTAGACATTCCCACACAAAGGACCTCCAAAAAAGCACATCTCATGAGATGACATTGCACTTCGAGGGTATGGAAATGAATACTCCACATTTGTCTAAAAATTGAATGGTCAATTAAACACTGTGGATTGGAACCCTAATTGACATCTCACTCGAAAGCCCCATGTGGTTGTTTCACCTCTCCCATAGTTGAACGCACATATTGAAAATCGCTTTGAATAAGAGCAACTGCAAAATGACTCAAGCAAATGTAAGATTGGTCACAAGACATGGGAAAACTGAATACCTAATATAGATAAGCATTGGTGGTATATTTATACTACATATTCAATGGGCATTTATATTGTGCTACCGATGGGAAGGTTTAATGTTGGCTAAATTAGCCACCTGAAGTCAATCATACTTGTTCAGTCTTGACAGTTAATTGTCTCATCTAGTCTCCACCTGGACACCATTGGTGTGGTATCTGTTCCGTAATTTGTGGTGTAGGGCACCATCCTGTAACCCACCATAGTAGAAACAGTTGTATTACAGTAAATCTGGGGCAGCAGCGTAGCCTAGTGGTTAGAACGTTGGACTAGTAACCGAAAGGTTGCAAGATCGAATCCCCGAGCTGACAAGGTACAAATCTGTCATTCTTCCCCTGAACAAGGCAGTTAACCCACTGTTTGTAGACAATCATTAAAAATAAGAATTTGTTCTTAACTGACTTGTCTAGTTAAATAAAAAAATTGCTTTGCTTTCCTTACTCTGATTTATCCCCCATATACATATATCCTCTCAGTGGAAAATAATTACCCTCCCTCTTAGGGTTAGCCTCTGTGGCACTATTTGTCAGGAAACCAAAAGTGACCTTGTACTGTACTGGATGTTCTGTTTAGATCGAGATTTAGGACACTGACTCAGGCAGTTCAGGCTTACTCTCTGAAAATGACATGATTTAGGCCTATTACAGATAAATTCAATGTTTAACTGGTTCCTTGTGAAATAGTTTTTGAATACAGAGTATGTCCATGGAATATAATTGGTCCAGCACGTCCATTACCAAGTTACTCTCCCTGAAAGCCACTGCCTTTAACTAGGCAAGTCAGTTAAGAACAAATTCTTATTTACAATGAAGGCCTAGGAAGAGTGGCCTTGTTCAGGGGCGGAACAAGAGTTTTTTCTCCCTTGGCACTTCAGGGATTTGATCTAGCAACCTTTTTGTTACTGACCCAGCGCTCTAACCACTAGGCTACCTTCCCTGCTAATGTCTACTTCCTCCCACATAGAGTGAGATGGATGGTGTACATTATCAGCATAGAGGGGCATCATATTTAAAGATGTTGCTGGCCTGAGGGATTGTAGGGGAAGGAGATGGGGGAGGGGTGCTTCAGACTCTATGGAAGTTTTAGTTTTTGCTCAGGCAAAATGACAGTTGAGCTCTCACTCCATCAGAGTGATAGATAGGAGGAATGGTCGTCATTATTTTCCCCATCTCTGAGGTCTTCATTGCTCTCCGTTTGTCTTTCTCTCCTTCTCTCACTTCTCTTTCACCCTCCGTGTCTCTTACACCTGGACCCTCCGACTGTTCCTTAACTCAGTTGTCAGTCGGACCCAGCAGACAGTCGTCACCAGTAATGTCATTATTCCGACTGTCTCTGAGACCTTTCAGGTTTTTTGTTTTTCCTTTTGCAGCTTCCTACACAAGAACAAGCTCTAGAAGAGATGGGTTCATATGAGAAATTATCAGTCTCTTCAAAATATTTCAGACACGTTTGGATTTCTGATTTTGTTCCGTAAACACTTTGACTGGCTCTAGACTTATCTTTTGCTTCTCCTCTGTCTGTACCTCTGTGTAATTTGGCAGGCTGACTGCTCGGTGGACAGTAACTGAAGCGAGTTTTGGCCTTTGGGATGTTTTTAGGCAGCTGTAGCTCAGCATGTAGAGCACATTTGAGACATCTGCTTTGATGGCACTCCTCCCTGCTTAAGAATGCAGTGGTTTAGAAGTGTCTCGTGTTACAGATAATGTCTACAATGGTAATCATAATAATGTGTTGCTTTACAGGGTCAGGCATAGTAGTACACTGCCCCGGAGCAAATTATGATTAAGTGCCTTGCTCCGCTAACCGGTAGGCTTACCTGCCTCCAGTAGTGAGTCATTGTTCACCACTGAGGTTGATATGATAATGCATTATTCCTTCATTCTTAACCATGTGGCACGAGTCATTGTAGATTCTATCAGCGCTTACTCACTTGAGTCACCTCTAAGCAAGTAGTATGAATAGACCTTATAGAAAGTGTGCTTATTTTGCCCACAATCATAATCCTGCTCTATTGTGACACGGCTGAAGGTATAGTGCACTACCTTGCCATTACAAGAACCCTATCTGTAAATCTACACATTAATCCACATTGGAAACATAAGTGCCCTTCTTACGTTTCCATTGTCAGGCTTCATGCGCTTCACGCTATACTTTAAAGCCCACAGATTTGCCACACCCACATATGGCCATGCATTATATGGTTTCCTGCCTTCTGTGCGATCTCTACATTTGAACACAAGGCTCCAATTTGATTGGTCTGAGCAGGCGACCTTGCCCATAATCAGTGGGCTAAATGGGAGAAGGTAGAGAGCAGAGACTATGATACCCTGTCAGAGGTGAAGGCCCCCATTACAGACAGTACAGGGAAAACAACAATGATTCACACAAGAGAAGAGTCAATGGACATTAACAGACGAAAAGACCAACAATCCCACAAAGAATAGCCGAGAATGCTTTTACAGACACGAAAACAATTAGAAAGGAGAGGCAGGACAAAAAGCATTTATCTCCCGAGTGGATGCCATGCCAAGAACTGTCCTTCTCTTGACTTTTCCAGAGCTAAAAATTTCCAGAGGTAAGAGTTGTTCATTACAGCCTATTTGCAGCATTGGGCTTTGCAAATGGACAAAGAAAGCAGAGTCTGCACTTAGTTAACTCTTAATCTTGCTGAATCGCTCCTGCAGGTGCTGCATTAGAGAACTCGTCAGGATGTCCGAAGCATAATGACACAGATATACCCTGTTCCCACAAGGATAAAGGGATTTATTGACTGCAAGTTTTTTGGTAAATCTTAAGTACCCAAATTAGCAAGTTTTGTACTATTGAGGATTGTATCAATATTTTGTGATAGAGTAACCATTTGCAAAGGAGCTAGGCGATTCTGAGACATGAAAGCAAATGCAAAAAGTTAACTATTCAATAGTCAACCAGTTCAAATGTTTGATATGAGTGCATTAGTTTGGGGTCTGTCTGCGGGACCCCAAACCAATCCAAATGTGGCATGCATCGGTCAGAAAATAAATTAAAATGTTAAAAATTGCTGTAAGCACATTTAAAAAAAAAAGATATCCCTCTATTGGTGTGGGGGCTGTGCTTTGGCAAAGTGGGTGGGGTTATATCCTTCCTGTTTGTCCCTGTCCGGGGGTATCAGTGTCTCCTGACCCCTCCTGTCTCAGCCTCCAGTATTTATGCTGAAGTAGTTTGTGTGTCGGGGGGCTAGGGTCAGTTTGTTATATCTGGAGTACTTCTCCTGGTGTCCTGTGTGAATTTAAGTTCTCTCTAATTCTTTCTTTCTTTCTTTCTTTCTTTCTTTCTTTCTTTCTCTCTCTCTCTCTCTCTCTCTCTCTCTCTCTCTCTCTCTCTCTCTCTCTCTCTCTCGGAGGACCTGAGCCCTAGGACCATGCCTCAGGACTACCTGGCAATGATGACTCCTTGCTGTCCCCAGTCCACCTGGCAGTGCTGCTGCTCCAGTTTCAACTGTTCTGCCTGTGATTATTACTATTTGACCATGCTGGTCATTTATGAACATTTGAACATCTTGGCCATGTTCTGTTATAATCTCCACCCGGCACAGCCAGAAGAGGACTGGCCACCCCACATAGCCTGGTTTCTCTCTAGGTTTCGTCCTAGGTTTTGGCCTTTCTTGGGAGTTTTTCCTAGCCACCGTGCTTCTACACCTGCATTGCTTGCTGTTTGGGGTTTTAGGCTGGGTTTCTGTACAGCACTTTGAGATATCAGCTGATGTACGAAGGGCTATATAAATACATTTGATTTGATGTTGCTCAAATTACTTCCAAGGAAAGGCACAGGGTGGCTACTTTGAAGAATCTCAAATATAAAATGATATTTTGTTTTGTTTAACCCTTTTTTTGGGTTACTACATAATTCCATGTGTTATTTCATAGTTTGTCTTCACTATAATTTTACAATGTAGAAAATAGTAAAAATAAAGAGAAACCCTTGAATGAGTAGGTGTGTCCAAACTTGACTGGTACTGTACATGTCAGCTGCAATATGTTCAAATTAAAATGCCCTTCCCTTCATGCCAAACACATATAAAATAATACCTGGAGTATCATATTGCTCTGGCACTTAATTCAAATGATCATCCATATGGTTCAGTATTGCCTAGTTATAGGTCAACATACTGTCAAATCCTTGAGTGGATACAGAACCATCCCAAATTCAAATTAGCACAAGGATGCACACCATATGCCTTTTCCTCAATGCCCTAAGGGAGCAGGAGAGCTAACATTAGCACACTGATGTCATAGCAGTTTAGCGCACTAGGAGAATACTAGGCCTGGCTCATTTCTGAAAAGGCTCGGTGCATTAAATTCCAACTATCACTGATGACACCGTTCTGCCTTGAGCTCGGCGTTACTTTTGTTACCTTCTGAGCCACCGTAGCCCAACAGCTCTCCTTCCAAGACAGTTTGATGTGCTCTTTTTATTGTTTCGGTCTCTGAAAATGTTTAATTTAGATTGTATTTTTCCCTTACCCATAGCAGCACGCCCCAGGGGTTATGGAGTGTAGGGGGTTAAAGCCACGCCATAATGAATGATACCTCAGGTGATGTTGAACGTTCTGCTCCGAGTGTAAGGGTGCCGTGATTGTTACCCTTTTGATGAAATCTGCTCTAATGGAAACCGTTTATTGGTTGGAAAGGCATGTTTGTCACAGGATTTTATGGCCTTGTGACTTTAACACCTACAATATAAAGATGGGACACCTTTTAAAGTGTACCCAAGTGTAATGTTATGTTCTCGTCAATGTTATTTTGGTTTTAGAATTGGACAAAAAAAAGGTGTGAATTACAACAAGTTGGGAGCTTGAAGGTCCAATCAGCTTATTTAAAATATCAATATCAAATCATTTCTGGGTAACAATTAAGTACCTTACTGTGATTGTTTTAAATTAAAATGGTCAAAAAGAAACAATAGCTTCTTAGCAAAGGGCAATTTGTCTGGGAGTCATGCCCCCCTCCATCCTTGACTTTTCCTAAATAAGTCTAAATAACACACTGTCAGTGTTTAGAATCTTAATATCACAAACACAACTGGCGTTATAACCATTATTAGGAGGGCATGTTTTTTTTAATGGTTTCCCCCGTTGCTCCTCCTTAATCCAACAGTAGGGCCTGCTCCACTGATCCTTCGGACAGTTGAAAGTGGTGTCCAGCTGATAATCAAATTGATAATTGCCTCAACTGAACCTAAACTATACTGAAACAAATTTCACACACATAGTAGATGAAACAAGTAAAGTGCGATAAGGGAGAATGGGTGAGTTGATGAAACAAGTGGAAGCGAACAATGGCTAATTACGTTATCGACAATTGTGAATTAACAGGGTGGACTATTCTATTGATCCACTCTAATTATCATACAATGGTATGTACCCTATATCAGTCCACCGAATCAAAGCAGTCTTATCAGCCTACTCTGGCATACTCGGGAGAAGGCTACACAGCGAGAGCGTGCGTAATTGTATATGCTGAACGGTTTTCAATATCTGTGAAAATATCCACATCTGGGCAGCAAATAAGCGAGTGTCGGAGAATGTAGGGTTGAGGCTTGTGGAACCTTTAGGTTGGCAAGGGGTGAAATGTCACCATGGACAATTTGACTGTAGTTGGCAAACAAGTTCCCAGCAAGGAAAACATGTCTGGCCGGCACCATGAACAAAGTGCGATGGGAGCTCCCTTCCCTCTGTGAAAAATAAGGCACCTGCACAGCCGTTGCAACAGTGCTGAAGAATGACAAGATGACTGGGACTCATTAATGGGAGAACCAGAGACTTATGCACTACAAATCAAATGTTATTGGTCCCATACACATGGTTAACAGATGTTAATGTGAGTGAAGCGAAATGCAACCAACCAAAAGGTATGTTAGTGTGTCAAGCAAGTGAAAGTTACAAATTGTCAACCTTTATGGCAAGGGATAAAATATAAAGGCAACATGCAACCATTTCAAAGATGTTACTGAGTTACAGTTCATATAACTAAATTGGTCAATTGAAATAAATAAATTATGCCCTAATCTATGGATTTCACATAACTGAAAATACAGATATTCATCTGTTGTTCACAGATACCTTAACAAAAAAGGTAGGGGCGTGGATCAGAAAACCAGTCATTACCTGGTGTGATCACCATTTGCCTCATGTGAATTGCTGATGATGTCAACTTTGTGAACAGTGTCCCATTGTGGGGTTATGGTATGGGCAGGCATAAGCTGTGGACAACAAATACAATTGCATTTTGAATGCACAGAGATACCGTGACGAGATCCTGAGGCCCATTGTAGTAACACTCATCCACCTCCATCACCTCATGTGTCAGCGTGGTAATGCGCGGCCCCATGTTGCAAGGATCTGAACACCATTCCTGGAAGCTGGAAATGTCCCAGTTCTTCCATGGCCTGCATACTCACCAATGTCACCCATCGAGCATGTTTGGGATTCCCTGGATCGACGTGTACGACAGAGTATTCCAGTTCCTGCCAATATCCAGCAACTTTACACAGCCATTGAAGAGGAGTGGGACAACATTCCACAGGCCAATCAACAGCCTGTTCAACTCTATGCAAAGGAGATGTGTCATGCTGCATGAGGCAAATGGTGGTCACACCAGATACTGACTGGTTTTCTGCCCTGTTTCTGCCCCTACCCTGTTTTTAAGGTATTGCATCTGTGACCAACAGATGCATATCTGTATTCCCAGTCATGTGAAATCCATAGATTAGGGCCTAATTAATTTATTTCAATTGACTGATTTCCTTATGAACTGTAGCTCTGTAAACACTTTAGAAATTGTTGGATGTTCCATTTGTGTGTGTGTGTGTGTACGTACACTATATATACATAAGTTTGTGGACACTCCAAGTTAGTGGATTCGGATACTTTATAGTTGTGGTTTGAAGGAATGTAAAAACATGTGGAAAGAGAATAGCATAGCTTAAACGAGAGCTTCAGCTTCACACGCTACAGTTAATAATTCAACTCAAAGGCTTGGCTCTGTTCCATCAATGTTTAATTGGGAAAGTTGGCACTTCATTTCATAATAGTTGAATATAAACCAGTGCACTGATGGAAAATTATGCTCTTTTAGTTTTGGGCCAACATGTTTATTTTTTTGTCCTTCAAACAAACCTCTACTTCTGCATTTCAGACAAAAGAATCCATGTTTCCTTTTAAAGCGCTCTCGTCCCCAAGTGTGGCCTAGCTGGTGGGTGATATCACCGTACATTGATAAGTGGTCTATCCTTAATGGGTTTTGTGTCGTTTGAGCATTGAGCTGAGCCCAACCTGATCGTTGAATCCTCTTTACTTTGACCAGCGCTCAATCACCTCGCTAATTCAGAGAATGCGGTCTTGTTCCACTAAGCTAAGAGCAGAAACGTCATTACTTACCATGGTTTTTGGGGGTGTTTATCATTGATAGCCCATGCTAGTAACGGTCCCTCTTAGAAAAGGCCATTGTTGGGTCTTTTTCCATGCACTCAAATATTGATCTGTCCTCTGCCTTAATGACCACATCAGTATGGTCTATTATCCTCAAAGGTTACCATAGCAGGCTTTATAGCCTTGGGCTGTCTTTTGAAGGAATGATGTTCATGCTCACGTTTACTGTGGCTTTATACGGTTAAGAGCCACTGATGTTTATAGTTGATTCTATACTATTTCAGTATTCCTTTTTCTGGATCCCATTTCTGTTTCAAGCACCTTATTCTACCAACTGAGCCACACAACTGACCTGTGCACTTTGGTTCAAATGAAAGATACTGCATGAGGTGGCCAGAGTTGTTTACTTTGTATGAAAGTTGTTGCTGATCTCTTCTCAGAAATGTGTCAGTTTTCCAGGGCTTTGAATGGTTTGCGAATGAGAAAAAGCTGCAGGTGGTTTAAGGATTGGCTCTGTGTATATCCATGCCCTGACTTTTGAGAGAGCGAGAGAGAGCGAGAGAGAGAGAGAGAGAGAGAGGACTCGGACCAACATGACATGAGAGAACTGCAGAGTGATTATCTGCTCTGCGGCAGAATATATATAGATAGATATATGTATAAAATGTTTTATATCAGTAGGCCTAGGTCAGAAATGGGCAACTTTGTGGCCCCTACCTCCATCATCATGAGGGGCCGCATTGGCCCGCAGGTCTGCGTACCCACATCATACCGACACATGCAGTCAGAGCCGGTCCTAGATTGTTGGGGGCCCTAAGCAAAATTTAGTTGTGGGTCCCCCCCACCTTGTAAGCAAAACTATTTAGTGGGCCACCTTGACAGAGTTTAAAAAATATATATGTTTTACAGCTAAGAAGTTTTCACTTTTTTAATATGACACAGTATCTGAGTGACTAACAAAATCAAATGGGGGGGCCCCCAGTCGGTAATTCAACCATCATTATTACAATTTCAGATAGCCGGCTAGACTAACCTACCAATTAAAAAAATGTTAGCTGATGGGGGTGTAGCGGTACATGCATTTGTATTGAACTGTTCAGTACAGGGACCTCGGTTCGGTCCACACTGAACCCGAATGAGTACATATTAAAAAAATAACAATTTCACCATATGGTTACGTTAGTGTTCTGCGATTTTTATTTATTTATTTATTTATTTCCAGTTGTGAATGAACTTTTAAAAGGACTCATAGTATTTTGGGAAGTTGAAATAAGTCTTGCATGGCTCAACTCTTTTCTGCAGAGGCACTTGTCATGAACTTATCTGCGATTAAGTGTCATTTTCCACAGCCAGGATTTCCCATTTCATGTCACTGTGCACATTTGGCGACGATACATCATATTTCCTTTCGCTGTTTGAGGCTGATGAATTTGTGCTCTCAGTAAGCGTTTCTGAGCACAGAGCCCAGACGCACTGTATAATCTGAAAATGACTACATCGTCGCAGAGTCTATCACTATTGTTTCCAGTAGTTTCTCCTCATACTTTTCAAATCCACTGCAAAGCGGTATTTGTTCAGCCTCATGACTCTGTGGATTTTCTCCTGTAAAAAGCAAGTGTGAAATTGGAGTTGTAGTCAAGGTTGACATACGTTAGCCTTTTCAATGCAGTATCTTTCAGATGCATTCACATTTGTTGTGGGTGTGTGCGCGCCATGGAAAATTGGAATGAGTTGAACTTGTTATTGACCCTCAGTTTGACATTAATGATCTAGTTATACAATGACACCTTTGCTAATGTTAAATAATGTCCTTCCCTTTACCTGATTGACTTGAATATCAAGGAATGGATCATTATAATTCACTTGTCATGTTTTGAATCTGTGTCACTGTTCCTAAATGGTTAGTTCATTGCTTTTATTTCACTCACACGTTTCTTTGATTTGAATTTTTACGGAATACCTTTCAGATGATTAAAAAAATAAAATTGAAATGGCATTCTATTTGGATCTAGATCAGTTTTCAAAGAGTGAAATCAAAGCTTTGCCTCAGTGGCGATGGTCAATCTCTCCCCAGGTGCTGCCTTCCATTGTTTTCAGCATCAACACACCTGTCAACATATCAGAGAATGGCAGTCACCTCACATTGTCCCCATTGCCAGAAGGCTAAATGTCAAAGTTCCTGTTCCACCTGTATAAAACATCAAACAAAAAAGAAAACTCCTTCAAACTGTTATGGAAAGTTTTTGAAGGTTTGTTTTGGTTGAAGAGGTAACGCATTGGAAATGTATTTTTCTCTTTGCTTTGTTAGTAGTTCTCTCTCCTCTCCAAGACAGTCGTAAAGAGGGCATGACAGAACCTATTCCCCCTCAAGAGACTGAAAAGGTTTTGCATGGGTCCTGAGATCCTCAAAAAGGTTCTACAGCTGCACCATCGAGACAATCCTGACTGGTTGCATCACTGCCTGGTACGGCAATTACTCAGCCTCCGACCGCAAGGGACTTCAGAGGGTAGTGCGAACGGCCCAGTACATCACTGGGGCTAAGCTGCCTGACTTCCAGGACATCTATGCCAGCTGTCAGACTCCAGCCACCCTAATCATAGACTGTTCTCTCTACTACCGCACAGCAAGCGGTACCGGAGCGCCTGATCTAGGTCCAAGAGGCTTCTAAACAGCTTCTTCCCCCAAGCCATAAGACTACTGAACATCTAATAAAATGACTACCCAGACTATTTGCATTGCCCCTCCCCCTCTTCACCGCTGCTACTCTGTTATCATCTATGTATGGTCACTTGAATAACTCTACCTACATGTACATATTACCTAGACTAAAATCGGTTCCCCCGCACCTTGACTCTGTACCGGTACCCCCCCTGTAGATCGTCTCGCTATTGTTATTTTACTGCTGCTCTTTAATTACTTGTTACGGATAAGAATAAGAAATGTTGTTTTTTTAAACGGCGTTGTTGTTTAGGGGTTCGTAAGTAAGCATTTCACTTGTATTCAGCGCATACAATTTAGATTTTGATTCCTTCACACTCTTCTACCCCACCCTCACGTTTTCTCTCTCCTCTACCTCATGGCAGAACATGTGGAGTCAGTCTGTCAGATTACAGGTGCCTACTAGGTCAGGATGTGTATATTTCAGCAACAGACCTCACCAGGTCTATAGCCCACGAGGTTCTCCTTTCCTATCTCTGCTGAAGATGGTTGAAACAAGGCTGTGCTTCAGACACCAATCCCCTTCAATAGGTTCAAGGGCATAAGGGAGGAGATAGTGTCTGGGGGGGAAAAAGCAGTCTGCTCAACGTTTGCTGCTGGTGGACTGAAAGTGATGAGCCGGCCTTGGCAAGAGACAATACAGTATTAGCCTAATTTATACAAAGTCATTCAGTACTTGCAGCATTGTGTATCTTAACAGAATTAAAAAGTCCGAAAGGAGATGTTTTTCAAAAGGTTTTGTTCTGACATACTCCTATTTGGAATACTAGTACCAGAACAGAAGCTGCCTAATACATAATCGGGCCTCACTGCAATCATCCCATGACATCAGCAGGGCTTCCAAGGCGGCACATTCCACACTAGCTCCTGTAATGATGTGAGTTATCAGCACTGTTGTAGTCATGGTAATTTCCATCAAGGCAAACATGCCTGGTCTTGAGGGAGCTGATGGTACATGTACGGGCTTGGAATGTGATGGTCATGTGTCATATACATTTTGTATTTCGTTGAACAGGAGATGCTAATTTACTGATCTATGAAAACCGTTACTTGCTCGTCTGATCGAAGATGAGCGATTGCAGTTTCTAGAACACTACAGTTGAAAAATATTGTTGTGTACACTAGTTGGTGTTATTTTGTGTCAAATTGGCTCAGGCTTGTGTGAAGGGAACCAATATCTCACTCTGTATTGTAAGATATAGGCCAGAGAACTCCATTGTCCTCATGCAGCTTGAAGCGTCGTCACAATGGATTGTCCTTAAAATACCCCAGCATAATAGCATTGAATCACAACTGCGAGGGAATTGGTTGTAGACTTTTAAAGGGACGCAATTTTTTTTAATGAAACACGGCTGGAATTGGAATCCAGGGGCTGGCTGAGAGGTGACAGAGCTGCACAGATTATCAACCCAAATTCTCCCTTGGTTAAACGGTGCAGTCTTAGAGTAAAATACAGTACACCTTCCTTCGTAATGTCTGTCCATGTACCTTTTCAGACCTTGCTGATTGAAATGACTCTATTGAACATGCCTGAGTAGGGCTGCATAACTTCAGGTACTGACTGGGAGCCTGTGACGTGGATTCTTGAGCGGGTAGAACAGCCGTTAGAGCGAGCTTGTTTTTATTTTTTTCTGAGTTTCAAGCTGACGTTAATGTGTGTCCATGTCTGGACTCCAATGTGTTTTGTCTATTTTATTTTACAAGAAAACAAAGTAAACAATGAGCTGACATGGCACATTGATTGATTATCCTACTCTGAAGCCTTGTATGGAACTAGTGGTGGTAATGTACTCTACATTTGATCAGTGGTGCTAAATATACTATATTAGACATGCAAAAGTTGTCATTCATTATGGCATATTATAATCCGGGTAGTTATGGGTATGAGGCAAAAATGCAAGTTTACTGGTCCAATTACATTGGTAAACAGTTTATAATGGCAATAAGGCACCTCTGGGATTGTGGTATATGGCCAATATACCTTGGATAAGGGCTGTGTCCAGGAAGAACTGCCATTAGCTATGGTATGTTGACCATATACCACACCCCCCGGGCCTGTTAAATCTTGCATTATTTTTATACTTATTGGAGAGACTAATTCTTAACTTTAACAACGGTGTGAATTAGAGGTCAACCGAACAATCGGAAATGGGTATTTTTGGACACCGATGTTAAAAATATATATTTTTAAACACCTTTATTTAAATAGGCAAGTCAGTTAAAGAACACATTCTTATTTTCAATGACGGCCTAGGAACGGTGGGTTAACTGCCTTGTTCAGGGGCAGGACGACAGATTTTTACCTTGTCAGCTCGGGGATTCAATCTCGCAACCTTACAGTTAACTCGTCCAACGCTCTAACCACCTGCCTCTCATTGCACTACAAGAGGAGCCTGCCTGCTACGCGAATGCAGTAAGAAGCCAAGCTCCTAGCTAACATTAAACTTATCGTATAAAAAACAATCAAACATTACTAGTTAACTACACATGGTTGATGATATTACTAGTTTATCTAGCATGTCTTGCATTGCATATAATCGGTGCGGTGCGCATTCGCAAAAAAAAAGACTATCGTTGTTTCAACGTGTACCTAACCATAAACATCAATGCCTTTCTTAAAATCAATACACAAGTATATATTTATGAACATGCATATTTAGTTAATATTGCCTGCTATCATGAATTTCTTTTAAATAGGTAAATTGTGTCACTTCTCTTGCAACAGAGTCAGGGTATATGCAACAGTTTGGGCCGCCTGTCTCGTTGCGAACTAATTTGCCAGAATTTTATGTAATTATGACACAACATTGATGGTTGTGCAATGTAACAGCAATATTTAGACTTAGGGATGCCACCCATTAGATAAAATACAGAACGGTTCTGTATTTCACCAAAATAATAAACGTTTTGTTTTCGAAATGATAGTATTTCTGTGTGTTATTATGGTATAATTAAGTCTATTATTTGATATTTGATAGAGCAGTCTGACTGAGCGGTGGTAGGCAGCAGCAGGCTCGTAAGCATTCATTCAAACAGCACTTTCGTGCGTTTTGCCAGCAGCTCTTCGCTGTGCTTCAAGCATGGAGAAATAGTCCTATAAATACTATATTAACTACAACCTAAAACCTCTTACCTTGGAATATTGAAGTCTCGTGTTAAAAGGAACCACCAGCTTTCATATGTTCTCATGTTCTGAGCAAGGAACTTAAACGTTAGCTGTCTTACATGGCACATATTGCACTTTTACTTTCTTCTCCAACACTTTGTTTTGCTTTATTTAAACCAAATTGAACATGTTTCATTATTTATTTGAGGCTAAATTGATTTTATTGATGTATTATATTAAGTTAAAATAAGTGTTCATTCAGTATGGTTGTAATTGTCATTATTACAAATTAATTTCAAAAACCATCCGATTAATCGGTATCGGCTTTTTTCGGTCCTCCAATAATCGGTATCAGTGTTGAAAAATCATAATCGGTCAACCTCTAGTGTGAATATAATCCACAGCTTTAGGTTTTGACACAAGAATGTCTACAATTTGTTCAAACACTTTTCTACGTGGTCCCCGTGCTTCTCTATCCTCAAACAATATACGTCGGTCACGCGCCAGCGAGAGCAGAGAGTTCAGAATCCTCAGACGACAACCGCACTTGCAGACATTCCTAAAATAGGCCTGCCTGCTTCGTATGCACAGAATGACCTATGGAACACTAGCCTCATTTCACAGTTGGTTTCAGCCATCTCATTTCATACCTGAAAGCTCCAGCCGACCATGTTAGTCAGACCAAAAATGAATGATCAATCAAATACTAGGCCTCACAGTACCTAGACTATCCATGGGACAGCAGGTAGCCTAGCGTTTAGAAACATTGGGCCATTAACCAAAAGGTTACTGGTTCAAATCAAGCCGACTAGGTGAAAATCTTGCCTGTGCACTTGAGCAAGGCACATAACCCTAATGGCTGATCCCTGGCTCTGACCACACTCTCAGAGGGTGTCTTGGGTCAATTGTAAGCACCCACCTTATTATCTTATAAATAATAACACTGAAAAGGCATGGTTTTTAAAATTGATGGCGTGGCATGGGAGATAATAGACTGAGTTGATGGGGGTTTGAGTTAACCACAATATCTTTTGACGGGGGACCCATGGTATGGAGCGATTTCAGTGCAAGCAGATTGTATTTAATTTTGTATTAGGATATTGAATTTAATATATTTTCATGTTTAATGCGCAAAGTGAATCATTGAATTCATAAATTGAACTTGTATTTCATGATTTGAAACTGAATTGAATGAATATTGCATTCCGTTTTAAAATAAAATGTATATTTAATTGAATATTCAAATTCAACATGTCTATATTGTTTCAGTATGGTAGATAATGCATTCATTGTCTCAAGTTAATGATCAATGTTTCATACACTCAAAAAAAAGAAACGTCCCTTTATCAGGACTCTGTCTTTGATAGATATTTGGATTTTTACGAATTAACTTCACAGATCTTCATTGTAAAGGGTTTAAACACTGTTTCCCATGCTTGTTCAATGAACCATAAACAATTAATGAACTGTCAATCTGTGGAACAGTCTTTAAGACACTAACAGCTTACAGACGGTAGGCAATTAAGGTCACAGTTATGAAAACTTAGGACACTAAAGAGGCCTTTCTACTGACTGAAAAACACCAAAAGAAAGATGCCCAGGGTCCCTGCTCATCAGCATGAACGTGCTTTAGGCAGACTGCAAGGAGGCATGAGTACTGCAGATGTGGCCAGGGCAATAAATTGCAATGTCCGTACAGTGAGACACCTAAAACAGAGCTACAGGGAGACAGGACGGACAGCTGATCATCCTCGCAGTGGCAGACCAGTGAAGAGATCCGGCTCTCAATCCCATTGAGCACGTCTGGGACCTGTTGGAATGGAGGGTGAGGGCTAGGGCTAGGGCCATTCCCCCCATAAATATCCGGGAACTTGCAGGTGCCTTGGTGGAAGACTGGGGTAACATCTCACAGCAAGAACTGGCAAATCTGGTACAGTCCATGAGGAGGAGATGCACTGCAGTACTTAATGCAGCTGGTGGCCACACCAGATAACGACTATTACTTTTGATTTTGACCCCCCCTTTGTTCAGGGACACATTATTCAATTTCTGTTATTCACATGTCTGTTGAACTTGTTCAGTTCATGTCTGTTGTTCAATCTTGTTATGTTCTTACAAATATTTACACATGTTAAGTTTGCTGAAAATAAACAGTTGACAGTGAGAGCACGTTTATTTTTTTGCTGAGTTCATATTCCGTTTATCAAATGCATTCAGATCCAGTTTTCAAATTAATTCAGTTGAATCACAAAACCAGAGAAAAAATCCTGGTACTTTGCCAGCCGAGAAAGTTAGGGGAGAAAGAATTAAACACGCTCTGTGGTAAAAGGACGATTCTTGCCGTTTCTGAAGCCCATGTGGCATGTTGAATGTATTTTCTTATGAATTTGGCTCTAGCTTTTGAACCTCTTTGGCTATTGCTATTATATAATTCCTGAAAGCTAAGACTGGGGCATGGACGCGCTTCCTGTTCCCCTCTGATGATCACAGGCTGCGCTTAGAAGGGAATGTCCGAAATAATTCATAATTTTCCCCATAAGAATATAGTTGAAATGCCACATCATAGCCCTTCCACTCCCCATTTAATCTTGCTCTTGTGACTGATTGGGTTCAAACCAGGTCACCTGCATGTCACAAGACTGTTAGGCCACTTAGCTAAAGCCTGTAGGGATAAGTTCAGGAATCTTTAGGTGAAGGACAACATGCTGCTTGCTTTATGAGTACCTCTTCCCCCTGATTCAGCTCATACAGAGACTCAAACTCAGGATATCTGCTTCGCAAACACAGGTCACCGCCCGCCTGAAGCTTCCCAACCATCATGCTATTAAAAAAAGCCTTAATTTGCACAAGAAGCGATACTTCAGGCTCACGAGTGAGATTCATAGATCCCCAACTTCTACATTAACCCCCTTAACTCACTTCACAGCGACCCCAGCGGTTAAACCAGCACAACTGTAGAGCGGAGTCCAGTGGCAAAATTGCAAAGGATTCAGCTCATATGGAGACATGAACTCAGGACTTCTGCCTCAAACAGGTGACCGACCTCCTGAAAACTTTCAAAGCATTGTGCTATTAAAAAAGGCCTTCAAATACGAATGGGGCAACAATTCAAGCTGATGAGTGAGTTTCACAAATGTACTACAAGTCTACAAGATCCAGCAAGGTTACTCACATGGTTTGGTGGTCCATGCTTATGTGATGAGAACCTTGCCTGAGACCGGAAGACATGCTAGTTTGATGTGTTAGTTTGTGTTTGACATGGTCAAGTTTCAAGCAGGGGCGGACTGGCATTTCAGGCAAATGCCAGATGGGCTAGGCCATTTTTAGCCCAGTCGGCCTGTCTACCTTGTGCTTTTTGTACAAAATTATAATCTGGCTACTAATGGGGTCCTCAAGGAAAATAATGGGCTACTGTGAGAGGGCCTGAAGGAAAAGAACGGACCGGTGTGTTAGAATTGCCATCACTGATTTTTGGTCCCATTCCGCCCCTGGTTTCAAGTCTCCGGCAAGAGTAGTCATTATAAGGATAACATGACCGACTGGGTTAAGACTGTTAGCCTGTTGAGCTAAAGCCTAGGCATAGGTCCAGTGATATGGATGGGTCACTTTTTTTAAAAGGGGGGCTGAAGTGTAACAGGTGGTTCGGTGACAACGCTGGTTTGATGAGTAACTTGAGGAAGTTGCGTTGTTCGACGCCCAGGACACCTCGGTTAGAACCCTATCAGTCAAATTAACATGTCTCTGACAGGGTTGCGCATCACATAGTGCTGCGAGTGGCCTGACTCCGCCAGCTGACAGAAATGGTTCGCTTCACGCGGTAATCAGTCTGGTAATTACGAGGCTACTCATCACATGGATGGATGGATGACACACCACCCAATTTTTTTTTTTTTTAAATACAACAGTGAAATGCTTAGTTGCGCACCGTTTACCAACAATGCAGATTTAAAAAGTATGGAAAATGTGTTCAAGACGAACTATTAACACAATAACAAAATAGTGAGACTATATACAAGGAGTACTGGTACCTAGTCAATGTGCAGGGGTACAGGGTAGTTGAGGTAAAATGTACATGTAGGTAGGGGTAAAAGTGACTTGGCAATCAGGATAGATAATAAACAGATTAGCAGCAGTGTGTGTGTTTTGTGTGTGAGTGTATACTGGTTCCTCCTTTTAAAGTTGCGTCATACTGCAGCGGGCTGCTGCAGAATTCTATGGCACATTATTTAATTGTCAGCCATTTTTACCATTTAATGCTATTTTGACCTCCAGAGGGCATCTTTGAGAAGCATTTGATAGTCTTCAATATTGGCATTACTAGAGAATTTAAAACCTTTTTTGTAAAGACATAGTATATGGGTATATGGGATTGATTTTTAGAAATTTAGCTTAAATTGATTAATATTATGATGTTTCTATTCAAAGAAACATGAAAAACGAAATCCTCAGGGTTTCCGTTAGGATGGAACGGAAAATATGGCGCTGTACAACACGATGGTCAGGAGTAGGCTACAGTACTAAGAGGATTTGAGGATTGAAAAATAATATAGGGGCATAACATTTCCACACCCTAATTGTAGTGTAAAACGGAGATGCCCAAATGGAGATTCAATGAAATTAAAAATGTAATTGATTTATCAGTCCCCATGCTCGTTTCATAACAGCGCGAAACAATGCTGAAATAGTTACTGCTTCTAACTTCAATATGCTTTTTAAATAAATAAGGATGGAAAGAAAATATGGTGCTGTACAACGTGACCGACGGGAGTAGGCTGCAGTACTGGGCTATTCAGCTAAAGAATCCGCGGGAGACCAGGGTTCAATTCCCCAGCAGGGAGGAAGGAGTAGGGTGTCCTTGTAAATAAGAATTTGTTCTTAACTGACTTGCCTAGTGAAATAAAGGTTACACTAAATGCATAACATTGCTACACCATAATTGTAGTCTAACCAATACCCAAACGGAGATTCAGTGAAAATAAAATGTCATCGATTTATCAAGACCAGTCCTCATTCTTGTCTCAGAGCAGTGTGAAACAGTGCTAAAATAGTTGTAGGCTATTGCTTCAAAATCCTATTGCTTCTAATTTCAATCTGCTCATTAAATGAATAAAACCTACACCACTTAACAGCACATTACTCAACGCTAGTGAGACTCATGTCGCCTACAGTATATTGAAAAATTTGACGTGACTCTCCGACAATAATGACATATAGAGGTTTCTAAATTAATAACAAAAGCCACGTCACGGTTCTCCCGGAACGGGTATCGAACTTGCATCTGTAGCAACGCATTTTGTACTGCGGGAGCCCCCTTCCACTCTGGAGTCCCCATCAACAAAGTATCAAAATACAGAGAGGTGTCTGGCTATTACAATACTGTAGATAGTGTCCAGGGGTCAGGATAACCAAAACATTTCTTTATTAAAAACTATCACAGAGAATGTTGGTGCTTATTTATTTTGATCCATAGCCATGAATGAGTGAGTCACTCAGCTTTATGTAGGTGCCGGGCTATATGACTCTGCCATCAACTTGATAATATTTAATATTTTGAAGGTTATTTTGGTTTCAAAAAAAGGAAAGTGAGCAATTTGTTTTCTGAATAAAGGCCAAAACATTTTTGTTTTTTAGAGGAAGAGAAACGCTAGGCCAATTGTGCGCCGCCCTATCCGACTCCCAATCACGGTCGGCTGTGATGCATAATAATAACACTTTTTGTTGTACTATTTATTTAGCCTTTTCTGGTGGATTAAACTGAAATTGCAACCAATCACGGCCGGTTGTGATACAGCCAACCTAACCAAGAAATTAATTTGATGATAGAATTCTCCCTCTACCCTCCTAGGCAAGTCTATTGTCCAGCTACTGGCGCTGTACTACATGACCATGTGTGTTAGGAAGTGCAAAATAACCCATTTCACACTGTGAATTCGATAGGGTTCAAAAACTACAAACCTCAGATTTCCCACTTCCTGTTTGGATTTTTCCTCAGGGTTTTGCCTGCCATATGAGTTCTGTTATACTCAGACATCATTCAAACAGTTTTAGAAACAGAGTGTTTTCTATCCATTACCAATAATAATATGCATATATTAGCATCTGGGACTGAGTAGGAGGCAGTTTACTCTGTGCACGCTATTCATCCAAAAGTGAAAATGCTGCCCCCTATCCCAAAGAAGATAAGGAGAAGTTTATCTATATTTCCATATATAACATGTATTTTCATCAACATTTATAATGAGTATTTCTGTGAATTAATGTGGCTCACTGCAAAATCACTGCATGGTTTGGAACTACTGAACATAACACACCAAAGTAAAATAAGATTTTTGGATATAAATATGAACAAAACAAAACATACATTTATTGTGTAACATGAAGTCCTATGGGTGTCATCTGATGAAGATCATCTAAGGTTTGTGATTAATTTTATCTCTATTTGTGCTTTTTGTGACTCCTCTCTTTGGCTGGAAAAATGGCTGGGTTTCGCCTGTGAGTTGGTGGTGACCTAACAATCGTTTGTGGAGCTTTCGCTGTAAAGCGTTTTTGAAATCAGACACTGTGGCTGGATTAATGAGAATTTTATCTTTAGAATGGTGCCTAATACTTGTATGTTTGAGAAATTTGATTGATGAGATTGATTTTGATTTTGTATTTGGCGCCCTGCAATTTCATTGGCTGTTGGCAAAGTCCTAGACAGGTTAATGACTAAGCCAGTTCCCGTGGAAGATTTGTCCATTCCATTCTCGAGGTCTGGGGAAGCGCCATCAGGATTTATTAAATGCATTGTTAAGCAGCTCTAGTCAAGCTGTCAGGGGCTATATAGATGCTACTCACACCTGACAAGTGAAGGAATCACACTAATTACAATAAGCGGCACAACCTGCAGCCATCTTCGACACATTGCCTCCGACGTGGTCCCATTCAATTTTTTTATTGGATGCGATTTGCGTTTTATGACATCTAAGTGCCGAATGCGGTGATGCCAAAGTGTCACGAGGGAAACAAAGTAAATTAGCATTTGAAATTAAATGGCTACTGGCTGATAACCACTCATTTACTCTGCATTTCACACAACCTTCAGCAGTTCATGCCAAACCAGTTATTACCTTAAAGTCTACAGTTTGCCAACTATGATAAACCAATTAAGTTGAGACATGGGTCCATGTACAAAAGCTATTTACTGAATGGCAGAGATATATTTGATACAGCCATGGGAATCGGACAAATTACTACTACCACCAACTAGCAGTACAGCACAATGATCATTAGCAATGCAACGACTGAATGTGAACCCATTGTGTTTGAAATTCATCAGTGAAAGTAGATTGCCAGTAAGCATTAAAGCATGGAGGAAAGCATTACTCAGGGGATTATGTATTGTTTTTATTTTATTTACTTTTCTGCACACCAGTATCTCTACCTGCACATGTTCATCTGATCATTTATCACTCCAGTGTTAATCTGCTAAATTGTAATTATTCACTCCTATGGCCTATTTATTGCCTACCTCCTCATGCATTTTGCACACAATGTATATAGATTTTATTTTTCTACTATGTTATTGACTTGTTTGTTTACTCCTGTGTAACTCTGTTGTTGTCTGTTCACACTGCTATGCTTTATCTTGGCCAGGTCGCAGTTGCAAATGAGAACTTGTTCTCAACTAGCCTACCTGGTTTAATAAAGGTGAAAGAAATTAAAAATTAAAAATGTAAAAAAATGTAGCAACTAATGTCCTCCCAGTTTACAAATACACTACTCCATTGACCAGGGGTTGCTGGAAAAGTCTCTGGCCATGTGCACAGCAACATTGATCACACATATCTGGCATTGTGTTTGGCCAATAGGACTCTGGTGGTATTCATGATATTAGGATTTCATCAAAGGAGACCCCTTTTCATAACGAGGCACAAGTTTCTTGCTGGTACAATGAACGTTTAACATTCGATTGTTTCGTTTTTTGCTTTGTGTCTCTAAAATGTGCCTTATCATACACCCTACTCCTTTATAAACTGAGGTGTTATCCTTTTGCTGGTTCAAGAGGTTCAAGTAAACACACTGCGAGCGCTTATGAAGAATATATGTTGGCAAAGAAAGTGTTAGTGTTCGGATGGAGTCCTGTCATAACAGAGCGTATATTGTACCACACTAAAACGGTCTGCGGGCCAGCTGAAGCATTTTCTTTTTTTCCATGACCTCATTTCTTTAGTTGAACTCTAAAAGGACTGTAGTTCTCCGACCTATATTCTATCCAATTCGTCGGAGTCGCCTTGAAGACTGAATCCACACACAGAAAGCCAGTGGAGAGATGGTACTCCTCAGGTATGGTACTCCCATTTTGTCTTGAAGCATTTTGCAAATGAGATGTTCCATTTCTACTCCACCACACCGAGGCTGACCTTAATGTGTAGTTGGGAAGCGAGAGAGCTAGGGGAAGGGATCACTGGTGCTGTGTGGGTGAAGAATTTACCAACCTAGTTCTGGGGTGACCTTACGGTGCCATGTCAGAGACTGAGTTAATTCACCAAGGGACTAATAAGCATCCATCCATCTCTCTTTTGCAGCCCTCCTGGGGGGCCTTCATTATCACACAAAGGTTATGTGGTTGGGTTTTTCTTGGAAGCTATGACAAGACTGACGGGGAGGGAAAATGCCCTTTGGCAAGAACCGCATAACCCAGGTCAATTAAAATTCCCTAGCACATGGTTAGCAATGAATTGAGCAGATGTTTTCGAAAGCAGATTTTTTAAAATCCAATCATGCTGTGGATTGTCGAGCTCGGTGAGAGCAAGCTAACCTCATAAGTTAGCACAGCTTTTTACTCTCTCTCAACGCCACCCTCCATCTCGCCCCAAAACCCACTGCCTTACCCTCTCTGCCTACCCTTTATTGCCACCTTGACTCTCTACGTCTGTTAATCCCTCTCATTCTATACCTTTCTCTCCCAGTCCAGCAATCTTTCACTCGATCCATCTTTTTACCAAGTCTCACTGCCCCTCTCTCTCTAAATATTTTTCCCTCTTTCCATCATCCCAACCTTGCCCTTTCTTTTACACGTATCTTTTTCCCACCACCGTCTGTCTCCCTGTATTCCTCATCTCCCCATCGCTTCTCCATTTCTATCCCTTAAACACAACCACTTTCCCTCTCCTCTCCAGCTCTCCTCCCCCAATCCCCCTCGCTCTTGCTCTACCTCCATTTCACTCTCACAGAAGTCCCTCTCGGTCGTCTGCATTGCTCGTAGTGACAGGCCTTTTAACATGGTCTCCTATTGTAAGCTTTGGATAAGCCGGTTCCCGATAAATCACTGACACTATACCTGGGTCTTGTTCAGGAGGGCGCAACATACTGGACTTGAAGATTAAAATATCTATGTAGAACTGACATGATTAATTGCTCTACATTTCAGATGCATGTCCACACATTCTGTTCCACACAATAGATTTCTATCAACAACCTAGAGCGTTGCGTTGTGCCCTGATGAACGTGGCCTATGCACCTCGTAGACCTTCACTCTCATTAATATTACATTTCCATTCAGACTGGGTGAGATGGCTGCCATCTCTTCCATTAGCCCAAGTGATAAAGACGAGGGTCTCGTAATCAAAGTGTAAACAAAGGTGACATTGCCTCAATTATTCATGGCGGTGGCACCTGGCGCCAAACAAATATGAAGGATTAAATATCAAGCCGCCAGACATTAAGGGGGGCTAAAATCAGAGAGCAGTGTGGAGGACTTGGAGGGCAAAGTCAGAAAGTGTACTTAAACTGGGATGTTACAAAGACATGATCTGGGTACTAAACAAACTGTCAATGGGTCAGTGTGAATCTATTTAGAGTTGCTATGGGGCAATAAAATCCAATTAAGCTTTTAAAGCAATGGTGGAGAAGTTGCATTCAGGCTATAGGTGGTTTAATAACAGGCTGTAAATGAGTTCTGCTCTGCTGGAATGAAAAGATAGGCTACTTCATCTCATCTCTGTATTGACAAAAAGTTACATTTGCCGCTAGCACCACATTGAGAAGTCAAGCTAATGTTCAAATGCCAAATGTATTTGCAGAGGGAGGGGGTATACAGTAAATGTCTTCCCCCTCCCTACTCAATCACTATCAAACGTATTCATAAAGCCCTTTTTTTAACATCAGCAGATATCAAAGTGCTTCTACAGAAACCCAGCCTAAAACCCCAAAGAGCAAGCAATGCAGAGGCACAGTGTCTAGAAAAAACTCCTTAGAAAGTCAGGAACCTAATAAGAAACCTAGAGAGGAACCATGCTCCAATGGGTGGCCTGTCCTCTTCTGGCTGTACTGGGTGGAGATTATAACAGTACATGGGCATTTAAGGCAAGATCGTTCTTTAAGATGTTAAAAATATGATGAGCAGAATCAAATACAAACAGTGGCTATAGAGGGTGCAACAGATCAGCACCTCAGGACTAAATGTCAGTTTGCATTTCATAGCCGAGCATTCAGAGGTAGAGACAGCAGGTAGAGACAGCATTCAGAGGTAGAGACGGCAGAGATATACAGTTGAAGTCGGAGGTTTACATACACTTAGGTTGGAGTCATTAAAAGTCGTTTTTCAACCACTCCACAAATTTCTTGTTAACTATAGTTTTGGCAAGTCGGTTAGGACATCTACCTTGCACATGACATTTTTCCAACAATTGTTTACACACAGATTATTTCACTGTATCACAATTCCAGTGGGTCAGAAGTTTACATACACTAAGTTGACTGTGCCTTTAAACAGCTTGGAAAATTCAAAAAAAAAAGTCATGGCTTTAGAAGCTTCTGATAGGAAAATGATGTCAATTAGCCTAACGCCTGAAGGTACCATGTTCCTCTGTACAAACAATAGTACGCAAGTATAAACACCATGGGACCAAGAAGCCGCCATACCGCTCAGGAAGGAGACGCTTTTGGTTTAAGGACAACAAAGTCAAGGTATTGGAGTGGACATCACAAAGCCCTGACCTCAATCCTATAGAAAATTTGTGGGCAGAACTGAAAAAGTGTGTGCGAACAAGGAGGCCTACAATCCCTACTCAGTTACACCAGCTCTGTCAGGAGGAATGGGCCAAAATTCTCCCAACGTATTGTGGGAAGCTTGTGGAAGACTACCCAAAACGTTTGACCCAAGTTAAACAATTTAAAGACAATGCTACCAAATACTAATTGAGATTATGTACATTTCTGACCAACTGGGAATGTGATGAAAAAAAATAAAAGCTGATATTGATCACTCTACTATTATTCTGACATTTCACATTCTTAAAATAAAGTGGTGATCCTAACTGACCTAAGACAGGGATTTTTACTCGGATTAAATGTCAGGAATTGTGAACAATTGAGTTTAAATATATTTGGCTAAAATGTAAGTAAACTTCTGACTTCAACTGTATGTATGTAAAAATAAATACACTACTCAAAAAAAATAAAGGGAACACTTAAACAACACAATGTAACTCGAAGTCAATCACACTTCTGTGAAATCAAACTGTCCACTTAGGAAGCAACACTGATTGACAATAAATTTCACATGCTGTTGTGCAAATGGAATAGACAACAGGTGGAAATATATAGGCAATTAGCAAGACACCCCCAATAAAAGAGTGGTTCTGCAGGAGGTGACCACAGACCACTTCTCAGTTCCTATGCTTCCTGGCTGATGTTTTGATCACTTTTGAATGCTGGCGGTGCTTTCACTCTAGTGGTAGCATGAGACGGAGTCTACAACCCACACAAGTGGCTCTGGTAGTGCAGCTCATCCAGGATGGCACATCAATGCGAGCTGTGGCAAGAAGGTTTGCTGTGTCTGTCAGCGTAGTGTCCAGAGCATGGAGGCGCTACCAGGAGACAGGCTAGTACATCAGGAGACGTGGAGGAGGCCGTAGGAGGGCAACAACCCAGCAGCAGGACCACTACCTCTGCCTTTGTGCAAGGAGGAGCAGGAGGAGCACTGCCAGAGCCCTGCAAAATGACCTCCAGCAGGCCACAAATGTGCATGTGTCTGCTCAAACGTTCAGAAACAGACTCCATGAGGGTGGTATGAGGGCCCGACGTCCACAGGTGGGGGTTGTGCTTTACAGCCCAACACCGTGCAGGACGTTTGGCATTTGCCAGAGAACACCAAGATTGACAAATTCGCCACTGGTGCCCTGTGCTCTTCACAGATGAAAGCAGGTTCACACTGAGCACATGTGACAGACGTGACAGTCTGGAGACGCCGTGGAGAACGTTCTGCTGCATGCAACATCCTCCAGCATGACCGGTTTGGCGGTGGGTCAGTCATGGTGTGGGGTGGCATTTCTTTGGGGGGGGCCATGTGCTCGCCAGAGGTAGGTAGCCTGACTGCCATTAGGTACCGAGATGAGATCCTCAGACCCCTTGTGAGACCATATGCTGGTGCAGTTGGTCCTGGGTTCCTCCTAATGCAAGACCTCATGTGGCTGGAGTGTGTCAGCAGTTCCTGCAAGAGGAATGCATTGATGCTATGGACTGGCCCGCCCGTTCCCCAGACCTGAATCCAATTGAGCACATCTGGGACATCATGTCTCGCTCCATCCACCAACGCCACGTTGCACCACAGACTGTCCAGGAGTTGGAGGATGCTTTAGTCCAGGTCTGGGAGGAGATCCCTCAGGAGACCATCCGCCACCTCATCAGGAGCATGCCCAGGCATTGTAGGGAGGTCATACTGGCACGTGGAGGCCCCACACACTACTGAGCCTCATTTTGACTTGTTTTAAGGACATTACATCAAAGTTGGATCAGCCTGTAGTGTGGTTTTCCACTCATTTTGAGTCTGACTCCAAATCCAGACCTCTATGGGTTGATAAATTTGATTTCCATTGATAATTTTTGTGTGATTTTGTTGTCAGCACATTCAACTATGTAAAGAAAAAAGTATTTAATAAGAATATTTCATTCATTCAGATCTAGGATGTGTTATTTTAGTGTTCCCTTTATTTTTTTGAGCAGTGCATATTAATAGTGAGTGAGTGTGCGAGAGAGATCGAAAGAGCAGGTCCGGGATGAGGTAGCACATCCGGTGAACAGGTCAGGGTCAGCAGAAACTTGATCAGCAGCATGACGAGGTGGACTGCAACAGCCAGGAGTCATCAGGCTAGGTAGTCCTGAGGTATGGTCCTAGGGATCAAGTCCTCCAGGAGAGGAGAGAGAGAGAGATGGAGGAGTTTGAAAGTGAAAAATGAGATGATAAAAGCTTGAAAATACAAGTGCATCTGGGACTACATTAGCAATGGAAAGTCAACATGTTTAATTCAGGACCACTCCTTCCATTAGAGATTTGTCATGCTGTAAAATATCCATTAAGCAACATTTTCCCTGATTGCAACCTATTGCAGAGGTTCAACCTTTTGTGGCTTAATTATGAACTGGAAGTGTACCTCCAGTTACAGGTAATTCTCCAGAACATTCTCAGTTGAAATATATCTATATCCACTACCTTTCAAAAGTTTGGGGTCATTTAGAAATGTCCTTCTTGAAAGTAAAGCACATTTTTTTGTCCATTGAAATAACCTACATTTGAGCAGAGATACAGTGTAGACATTGTTAATGTTGTAAATGACTACAGTAGCAGGAAACTGCAGATTTGTTATGTGTATCTACACAGGCCCATTATGAGCAACCATCACTCATGTGTTCCAATTGCATGTTGTGTTAGCCTTTTAAAGTGATAAACTTGGATTAGCTAATTGATCATTAGAAAACCCTTTTGCAATTATGTTAGCACAGATGCAACTGTTGTTCTGATTAAAGAAGCAATAAATCTGGCCTTCTTTTAGACTAGTTGTGTATCTGGAGCATCAGCATTTTGTGGGTTCGATTACAGGCTCAAAATGGCCAGAAACAAAGCACTTCCTTCTTAAACTCGTCAGTCTATTCTTGTTCTTAGAAATTAAGGCAATTCCATGCGAGAAATTGCCAAGAAACTGAAGATCTTGTACAATGCTGTGTTCTATTCCCTTCACAGAACAGCGTAAACTGTCTCTAACCAGAATAGAAAGAGGAGTGGGAGGCCCCGGTGCACAACTGAGCAAAAGGACAAGTACATTAGAGTGTCTACTTTGAGAAACAGACGCCTCACAAGTCCTCAACTGGCAACTTCATTTAATAGTACCCGCAAAACACCAGCCTCAACATGAACAGTGAAGTGGAGCCTCCGGGATACTGGCCTTCTAGGCAGAGTTGCAAAGAAAAAGCCATATCTCAGACTGGCCAATAAAAATACAATATTAAGATGGGCAAAACAACAGACACTGGCCAGCATCCCGGTGTCATCTCTCCACTGTTGACATTGAGAATGGTGTATCACATGTCATCTTCATAGTGACAGCTTTTTGATCCAAGCCACCTTCGCCAATGGCAGGTTGATGAAACCACCTGTCTGGGCATTCACATGCCATGTGGTGAAAGGTTGGGACATGGGGAAGCCTAACATACAGTCGGCTGCATGACATTGCAATCCGTGTACTGATGTAGGCATCTATCAGATTCCGATTGGCATTAAGCTGCATTCCAAACGAATGCAAGTAACCATGTGTACAGTGTAAACATATACCAGCCAATACAATTACATAGTTTTAAAGGAACACTAACAATACTGGGTTCCCTGGTTTAAATGTAGTGTATAGAAAGGACTCAAATATAACAACAAAAATACAGTTCAAATCATGAGAACTTTGTGTGTGCAATAATGTGCTTATGTGGAACTCCAAGGCCATCTTCTAAACACCTTCTGTTGCTTATCTCGCTCGCTCAGCTGCGGCAACGCACCGCTGTCATTTGACAGAGGCAATACATTGGCACGGGGACAGGTGTAAAAGCAGACAAAGCATGTTTCCATCCACAGAGTAAAGTCATGGCGTAAAAAAAAATGGTGCTGGAAAGTGTCGGGACAATTTTATAAACGTAAAAAAACGAAAAAAAACATTGGACATGCAAATTTTAGTAGTCGCATGAAAATCTGTTGCCAATTGGAATGGAACCTAGCTACAGATGCATATAATGTCACTTCTGGCCACGGGAGCAGACTTTTACTGTTCCTAGTATCAATCACAGTGGCTATTTTTAGCACAGCCAGGCTGTCATGTAAAAATATTCCCAGCGTGAAATAGTTCAGTCGCTCTGATTGTGATATCATGCTGCAAAATTTCTCCCAGCGTGAAAATGTTCCCAGTTCAATAACTACATGCGCATCTCTTTATGTGGATGGCTGAGCTTGTACGGATGTTTCGCACACTCTCCCTCGACCTCAAAACTTCTGTTGATAGTACACGTATTTGCTTCACACATCTGCCAATCAAATGGTGGCTAGGATATTGACTCTGACCAATCAGTTGAAGTGCTGCGATTTTTTGAGATTGCAAAGACTTGGGCACAACGTTTTCGATTGACAATGCATATATTTGTTTGATAGTTAGCTATACAAACAAGTTAAAACTGCACACCTCTGAGAACAAGCCATCAACCAATTTACAGCTAATAATGCTATTTAGCTGGTTAAATCAAGGCGGGTGGGGTGTGAAACATCTGCACAAACTCAGCCATCCACACAGACGTGCATGCAATTATTGACTTGGGAAAATGTTTACAACATGATGTCACAATCAGAACACAACGAATAGGAACTACTTCACGCTGGGAAGATTAAGTGACCTCTGGAATACAAACACAGCTGAAGTATGCTCGTCTATAGAGAGCGATACATATTATCTACAGCGGCCATCTTGGAAATACAGTAACAGCTGATTGATGACAGAGAAAATATTTGCTAATGGCAGAGATGCATTTAAAGACCTATGAAAAACCACTATGAAGGAAGGTTTTCATTTGAAAGTGAAATTAAACTCTACCTCCACTCTCTAAAAGGCTGACGGAATGTTGGATATCTTGGATTAATTCTCAGTGAATTAGAGTTTCTGGCGGCCCTTGGAACAGCCTGAGAATGACCTATATCAAATATGAAAACTACTGAGATACTACTGAGTACCAATAGCAAATTTCAGTAGTTTTCATATTTGATATAGGTCATTGTCAGACAGTCCACTGAACCTACATAGCAAAATACACTGTTACAGAGAATGAATGGAAAACAATGGTATGTGGTTACAGATGCAGCTTTAATGATGTAGGCATATAGAATGAACACCACCTACAGAAAGGACAGACTAGCACGGCGGGGCAAACCAACGAGTGTCACGTGCTCGCGTGGCATCTCAGTTGACGTATCCCATGACAGTTACGAGTCCTATTGTATATCACCGGGTAACTTTGAGCCGTTTTGCAGAGGGCTTCGTTAGCAGGGGTCGACCATTCTGAACGAAGCACTGGCTGTTAGCCACATTTAGCTGCTAATCCTGTTTACCATCACACAGGGTAGGGTTCTGTTGAGACAGGCTCCAGCCAAGTGGGGTAAAAGACTGAGTCTCATTATGGATGAAACATTTGTAACTAATACTCAAGTGTGCGTTTTTTGGCGTTTTTGCACAACAACTTCTCACACCATTGAGTAATAACACTAAATGTGTCACCCAATGTCATCATAGGGGCCTTTTGGGCCGCCAATCTCAACGTTGCCATTATGAATGGTGCTAACTGCAAAAACAGCTCGTAGTTCGCCTGATCAAGTAAGAAAGCGAGTGTGGCCTTTTCATTTAAATCGACACAGATGGAAAAAGTAAAGGGGTCATGACTAATATTCACTGCAAGCCAGGTGAATAATGATGACTGAAATCAAATCTATCAAAATAAATAATTTTTTTTGTCCAGCCATCAGCATGATAATGGTCAAATTGATTTGAAACGTAAGTCTTTGGGCACATGTGGCAAGTGTTTTCTCCTCTCTAGCAATTTCTAGCCATGTGACAATGGTCCGAGGTGATGTAGAGGCAACCCCACTGTGTGCTTCCCAGCTTCGCAAGTGACACATTACAAAATATGAATCAACAAGATGAAAAGGGAAAGGGGCAAGGGACACGCAGGCACTTTTTGGGCAACTACTCTTCCTCCCCTTTCCCCAAACAGCTGCTGCAAGTCTCACTTTAATCCATCAAGGCCGACACAGAGGACCCCCACTCCGGCAAAGTGGGAAGGACAAAAACAAGTCTTTAAACCAATGAAGTGTGACACAGTATGTACTCAACGACAGTAACTGATCCATAGGGGAAATGTCTTGTCTGTACATGGTCTGTCCACTAACAACTCCATTGGCAGTAATGAAATGAAATGCTTGCAAGTCTAAAACATATTCACTAGTACTTAATTTTAAAAAATGATAAGAGGGGATGACTGGCATTAATCCTCAAGGTGAAGAGGCCATTTCAGCAGCATCACTCAGCGCTACATCAAAACCGCTAAGCCTACATCTCGTTCTGCGACTGCACTTTTCCTCCAGCAATAAACTCAATAACAGTGCAAGTCAGACTGAATGAGTTCACCAAAGAATAGCTAAACAAAAAAAATCCAATTGAGAAAATGCTTCCTTTTCATGCTCATGTAACAAGAAACTGTTTCCGAGTGCTTGACTTGCTACCCAGGGGAATTGGAGGATATGACCCTGACATGTAATCTCATGGTGAGGGACTCTGCATCTGATGGAGGGATAGGCAGAGCCGTGGAGAGCATTGGTGCCCCCTGTGAGGGGGAAAAGCATAGAAGTTTAGTTGGAGCAGCGCTTTCACTCATTTAAGGTGGAAAACCTGGAGTGGTTGTGTTTTTTGTTCTGTGATTCTTAATTTAATTCGTAATTATAAAGACAACTTAAATTAAGTGGAATTCTTTGTGTGTTTTCATGTGGCATTTAAGGAATTTCATGGATCTTTGAGCCAACTGAGCATAACAAGTGAGTCAATATCCCAGCATTCACCAAAACTATGATGGTATTCCATACTAATTACTTATTTTGAGCACACGCATTGTTGAGGCTGAAAAATGGAACAATTTGCGAGTGCTTAAGCTCACTCGAGTGCCATCTCATCAGATGAATACTAATTAGCTTCATTTCACGACTGGCCACTAATGACAGTGACATGCCACAATATATCCATATTTATGCCAGCATTATTTTATTATTCAAGTGCGGCCAAACTTCAGCAGAAAACAGACAGTTTATCGCATCAAGTGTGTCTGGGAACAAAACAATCAAAAGACTGCATGACAATGAGGATACTTGCCAACTCTAGCAAATATCTACTCAGCCTAGAGTGACTTTAGCATGTACGCTAATTGCCTAGATAGAGATTCAAGTGTAGAAAATTGGTAGTATTGCAACATAAAGCATGCTACTGACAACCTATTAGCCAGCTTGGATAGTCGTCTAATCTTATTCAAATCCATAGAGCTACAATAAAAGGCCTAAGCTACTATATATTCAAACTGATGTTCCAACTGAAAGATATTCCAGATCGAATAACCGTACAATTATCACACACAAAATTGCCAATTTGACCTGAATATTAGCACCCTGCTGCTAACACATGGTGTAGACCATGGCCGAGATCAAGCGAGCGACAGCAAGTAAATGGTGCAACAACAGTAGCTGTTAATGACAAGTTATTTTACCTGCACAACCTATGGATACACGTGGCGTCCAATTTCATCTTCGACACATACGCCTGCAATATGACACTTTGAAACATCTGAGGATGATCAAATCAAACAGCACTTGTAGAGGTAAAGACAAGTTGTGGTTAAAGCAGAGATCATGATAAATATTGTAGAAATCCAACACGTTTCAAGAGCCTAACCCTGCCTTACTATGTAAATTGAGTTTGGAAATATCATATAGGAGATGGCCTATAGGCTTCATAATTATACAATATGTAACAAAGTACAGTATAACCGATACCATTCCCTTGCACTTGTAGGGGATTTCTTATATTTGTGGGTTGTTTCCATCTTCAGGTGACAAGTATGAGATCTCTAAGACGTAAAATATATGAATCATATTTTTTTCGGGCTAGATCACCAAAATCAAGTTGGCCAATTTTCAATTAACAAAATCATTTCCCCCAAAAGATCAAATACATGAGCAGCTAGTACAGAAGATCAATAAGGAAACAATTAATTACGGAACCTCATTAACTCAGAATTCTAAGAGCAATTAAAAACAGTAAAACTGTTTGCATTGTGCACTATAAACTGAAGATATCCACATTATTAGTTGGTATTAATTCACTTACAAATGGTATTGTATACAGGACAAAAACACTGGTAATGATACATATCTTGTGCTCTTGCCCCCTCTATCGTCCAAATGTAATATTATGCTTGCTTATGCATAGTTTGGAGTCGTCCTGTTTTGTGGACAACATCAATGAAGCACAGAGGATTCTGACACAATTGTCAAAATAATACTTTAATAAAATATCCGTCAACTACAAATATCAAAACTAGGTAGGCCTATATGGACAAAAGGCCTCTGCCATTCAATTAAATCCAATAACCTCAACACATTTGACAAATCCAAAGTAGCCTAAATCACAGTATTTTACAACCCATCGTGGTGGGCGGCCCTCAAAGCTATATTGACAAGCCCTTTATTGACTAGCCCTCTAGCTCTGACTCAGGGCATGTGTATTTATTTATGCCCGATTTTAGCAAGCTTGCTCATTTGCCAGCAACTGCTCCTTGGTCCTGACGGGCCTTTTGGCACCTGGCAGGACTGTAGTGTGATTATCTAAGTAATGAAGAAGCAGTCTGTTCTCAGACTGGGGTAATACGCTTTGAGACAAAATGCAGGAGGAAGGAGGGATGGAGAGCACAAACAAATGCTCTGTCTTGGTGGGGCGAGACACCTGACAGGAACACCTGACACTTGCATGGCCTCAGCTGGGTGCCGTAGCTCACTGATTACAAGGTAGAGGGCTCCATAACAACTGAAGGCAGACAAACACACATTTATATTCAAAGACAGACAGACACTAACAACTCCATTGGAGGTGTTACAATGGGATCCTAATGATGGAGTCATCTACACACTGCACCTGCCACACTGAGACAAACTCAAAAATTGCAAATGAAGAGAACAATGATATGACATGCATACATATTAGTGGCACGAGGTCAGCAGGCAGCTGGAAATACGAAGGGTAAATAAAAATGTGTTTTCATCAGTCCTAGGGTTAAGTGACAGTGACTTCTGTATGCTTGTGTCCTGACTGAAATATAATTTGAATGCAAAATGTCATTCATGAGTGATATAGCACGTGTCACTTGCTAAAAGGTTATGCTTTAAGAGGTAACTTGGCAGATGCAGCTGGGCAATTTCACTGTAATAATGATGCTGAGACTCAGCCTCCCGAGTAGCGCAGCGGTCGAAGGCGCCACTACAGTATTGGTTCGATCCCAGGCTGTCACAGCCAGCCGTGACCGGGAGCTCCTTGGGGCGGCGCACAATTGGCCCAGGGTTGTCTGCATTAAGGGAGGGTTTGGACGAGGAGGAGGATTTCCTTGTCTCATTGTGCTCTAGCTACACGTGGAGGGCCTGGAGAAAGCGCGCTAACTTCTGTCGTCAGTTGGACGGTGTTTCCTCCAACACATTTGTGCGTCTGGCTTCCAGAGCAGAGTGTCAGTGTCAAGCGGAGTGTCAAGAAGCATGGCGGCTTGGAAAGTCATGTTTCGGAGGACACATGGCTCTCCTGAGTCTGTTGGAGAGTTGCAGCAATGAGACAACCAATTGGACATCACAAATATGGGGCGAAAAAGGGGGTAAAATATATATGTCAAACAAGTTTAAATAACCATACAGCTTTGAACTCTGTCAAATAAATGTTCAGGGGAAATTGATAAAAGTAGTCCTTGTGCATAGAGTTGTATGTTTTGGGGAAAAAAAACTCCAGACCACCTTTACTCCACACAAACAGACGTGTACTAAGCTCGCCCTTCATTTGGAAAATATAATTATTTTCCGATCCTCCAGATTCCTGCTTACAAGCAAAAACTAAAGCAGGAAGTACCAGTGACTCAGATGATGCGGATGCTACGCTACAGGATTGTTTTGCTAGCACAGACTGGAATATGTTCCGCGATTCATCCAATGGCATTGAGGAGTATACCACCTCAGTCACAGGCTTCATCAATAAGTGCATCAACAACGACGTCCCCACAGTGACCATACATACATATCCCAACCAGAAACCATGGATTACAGGCAACATCTGCATTGAACTAAAGGCTAGAGCTGCTGCTTTCAAGGAGCAGGACACTAATTAGAAATCCCTCTATGCCCTCAGACGAATCATCAAACAGATAAAGCTTCAATACAGGACTAAGATTGAATCCTACTACTAATCCAACGGCTCTGATGCTTGTCGGATGTGGCAGGGCTTGCAAACTATTAAAGACTACAAAGGGAAACCCAGCCGTGAGCTGCCCAGTGACGCGAGCCTACCTGAGGGGCTAAATGCCTTTTATGCTCCAGTGTTGCTTGCCTCGACTCAAGCATGCATGAGAGCACCAGCTGTTCCGGACGACGCTCTCGGTAGCTGATGTGAGCAACATTCACAAGGCCGTGAGACCAGACCGATTACCAGGACGTGTACTCAGCGCATGCGCGGACCAGCTAGCAAGTGTCTTCACTGACATTTTCAACCTCTCCCTGACCGAGCCTGCAATACCTACATGTTTCAAGCAGACCACCATAGTCTCTGTGCCCAAGAAAGCGAAGGTAACCCGCCTAAATGACTACCGACCAATAGCACTCACATCAGTAGCAATGACGTGCTTTGAATGGCTGGTCATGGCTCACAACGCCATTATCCCGGAAACCCTAGACCCACTCCAATTCACATACCTTCCCAACAGATCCACAGATGACGCAATCTCAAATCGCACTCCACACTGCCCTTTCCTACCTGGACAAAAAAGGAACACTTGTGAGAATGCTGTTCATTGACAACAGCTCAGCGTTCAACACCATAGTGCCCACAAAGCTCATCACTAAACTAAGGACCCTGAGACTAAACACCTCCCTCTGTAACAGGATCCTGGACTTCCTGACGGGCTACCGCCAGGTGTTAAGGGTGGGCAACAACACATCTGCCACGCTGATCCTCAGCGGGGATCCCTCAGGGGTGCATGCTTATTCCCCTCCTGTACTTCCTGTTCACCCACGACTGCATGGCCAAGCCCTACTCCAACACCATCATTAAGTTTGCTGACGACAACCGTGGCAGGCCTGATCACAGACAACGATGAGACAGCCTATAGTGAGGTCAGAGACCTGGCAGTGTGGTCCCAGGACAACAACCTCTCCCTCAACATGAGCAAGACTAAGGAGATGACTGTGGACTGCAGGTAAAGGAGAGCCGAACACACCCCCATTAACATTGACGGGGCTGTAGTGGAGCGGGTCGAGAGTTTCAAGTTCCTTGGTGTCCACATCACCAACAAACTATCATGGTCCAAACACACCAAGAAAGTTGTGAAGAGGGCACAATGCCTTTTCCCCCTCAGGAGAATGAAAAGATTTGGAATGGGTCCAAAGATCCTCAAAAAGATCAACAACTGCACCATCGAGAGCATCCTGACCGGTTGCATCACCGCCTGGTATGGCAAATACTCGGCATCTGACCGTAATGTGCTACTGAGGGTAGTGCAAACAGCCCAGTACATCACTGGGGACCAAGCTTCATGCCATCCAGGACCTATATACTAGGCGGTGTCAGAGGAAGGCCCAAAGGAATTGTCAAAGACTCCAGTCACCCAAGCCATAGACTGTTGTCTCTGCTACCGCATGGCAAGCAGTACCGGAGCGCCAAGTTTAGATCCAAAAGGCTCCTTAACAGCTTCTACCCCCAAGCCATAAGAATGCTGAACAATTAATCAAATGGCCACCCGGAATATTTGCATTAACACCCTAACCCATTTGTTTTTACACTGCTGCTACTCGCTGTTTCTTTATCTATGCATAGTCACTTCATCCCTACCTACATGTATAAATCAACTCAACTAACCTGTACATCCAGGACATTGACTCGGCACCAGAACCCCTTGTATATAGCGTCATTATTGTTATTTTATTGTTTTAACCTTTAATAAATCGTGTTTATTTTCCCACTTTATTTAGTAAATATTTTCAGAACTCTTAAAACTGCATTGTTGATTAGGGCTTGTAAGTAAGCATTTTCATGAAAATGAAAATTTTTCATTTTTTTTTTTTCCCCCTAAGAAAAAGGGAAATCTCCGAATAATCCAAACTGAAAGACAAAGCCTTTAGGACAAATTGAGTTGGCTAGCCAAGACTACTTAATTACTTTTTCCACCCAATGGTTAAATCTACATGATAATAATTCCCACTGGTCCTGCTCGTTCTCTTTTGAGGATATTTCATTGGAAGATGATTTCTAAGACTAAAATATACCCCTGCCAACTTAAAATTATATTTGTGCAGATAATGTCCAAACCATATTTCCACACAAGGCTGTATTGTATATTGACAGAATATAGAAATACCAAATGTTTACTTTTAAGGCCAGTTTTCTGGACACAAATTAAGCCTGGTCCAAAAAGTTATTTCATTGAAAATTCTCCATTGAGAATGATTTTTATACAATAGTCCAAGACCAGGCTTAATGTGTGTCCGGAATACTGACTCTGAAGACATATACTGTTTCTCTACCATCTATCAGTTTATGGCCAATGTATTCTGGTCCAATTGGAGGGAGCTCTCCTATAGCAAATGATATTCCATAATGCTGTATGACCAATGTACATATACAGTCCACTGAGTAATCAATAACACTGCCGTTACACTGAAAATACATTTATCTACCGATGTCAGCTTCAGCATATGGTGCGATGAGCGCAGGTCATTTTTCATTCTGACTAGACCATAAATTGTGCCGTTCCTACAAAGGTGAGGACAGGGCTGATCGATATCACATTAGTGTTTTAATAGTCTTGGAAGCAGGAGATGTTTTTTGCCCCACATACAGCGAGACGGCCTGATATGAATCAGTGAACAAGGTAAAGGCTATTTCTGGGACTTGTGATCGATTACAAATTAACAGTAGACAGACCAAATCATTAGACAAAACATTTCTGCCCAAAATATCAGGGATGAAATAAAACATTGACTCATTTATTTATTTTTACTCACCGGTGCAACTTGATCATTTAAAAAAAATCTCTGTGGTAAAATGATCGGGCCATCCATGGGTATATATCATCGGCTGTCATCAAACCACAAAGTGCAACACCATACGCTCATTACACAGCTGGAGTCCCTGAAGTACTAGCGACGCTACCACCAAAACAAAGACATTCTGGAAAAAAGGTAAGCTTTATGTTGACAGGGGAAATCAACCTGCTAGTAAGTGTTACTCATGTTCTACAATGCAACAATTTCATTGATTTTACTGAGTTACAGTTCATGAGGAAATCTGATTTAAAATAAATTCATTAGGCATCTGTCAATCACAGATAGCTTAACATTTATAAAAAAAATATTTAAAAAAATGTGTATATATATATATATATATATATATATAAATAAATGGGCCTCAGGATCTCTGTGCATTCAAATTGCCATTAACAAAATGCAGTTGTGTTTGTCATCCGTGGTTTATGCCTGCCCATAACATAATCCCACTGCCACCATGTGGCACTGTTTCCACAACGTTGACACCAGCAAACCGCTCGCCCACACTTCGCCATGCATGTGGTCCGCGGTTGTGAGGCCGGTTGGATGTACCTCCAAATCGAAACAGACTGCTTATGGTAGAGAAATGAAAATTAAATTCTCTGGCAGCAGTTCTGGTGGACATTCCTACAGTCAGAATGCCAATTGCAAGCTCCCTCAAAATGAGAGACATCTGTAGTATTGTGTTGTGGCAAAATTGAACATTTTAGAGTGGCCTTTTAAAGACCTCAACACAAGGTGGACCTGTGTAATGCTCTGCTGTTTAAATCAGCTTCTTGATATGCCACAGGGATGTAAACACACTTGTGCCCAAAACTTGAGAGAAATAAGCTTTTGCGTTTGGAAAATATCTGGGATCTTTCATTTCAACTCATGAAACCAAGAGGGCGAGAGAAAAAAGGCTTTGAGATACGGTCTTGCACAGGTGTCCTGACAAACCACATGTATCTGACACTGCATCACTTCACCACAATGACATGCAACAGCAGATACCATGATCAAGACCCAGCGCTTCTGTATACAAATCAACGTCCTGCTCTGATCGTATAACATGTTCTCTGACACTACTACAAAGCTGATCTTTGTATCCAATACACTATATAGCAAACCACCAATCATTTCAATCCTGAGTCTTCAAGTCTCAGGGCAACGTGACGTCACTTTAACAACCATTGTTAGTATAGCTAGCGGCTAAGCTACATTATCAACCCACTCAAGTAGAGTTTCCTGTACCAGGCGATGATGCGTTGGACCAGGCAGCAGTTGAGTTCCCTGTGGAGGTTCTGCAGTTCCTTCCGCCACTGGGTCCTCTTGGTTGGGGCCGACATGCTTGTCACTCACTGCTGTGGAACACGTACAGCACGTCGTTACGGTCATTCCTCGTCCTACTAAACCATGTTGATCAAGTACCAAACTAAAACTAAAAAGTTGATCAAGTACCAAAATTGTTTTCAGAAATGCGATAAAAGCGGAGGCCAGATGCTCAATTAAATGTCACTGACACAGTACAACCTTGCACTTTCTAACAAAGATATTATCAAATCTGAACAATACTTCATATTACAGACATGAATTTATAATTATCCGTTTGGAATAGGCCTATGTAAAATGTGGTTAATTCCTGTCCTCTTATGCAAGTTATGGTATAATTTATAAGCCCCATTAACCCACCTCAAATGGATTTTTTTTTTACATCTAAATGCACAGCGTTAATTACTGAGCAGCAGTGATAGATGGGGATTGCGAGACTAGCTTTTAATTACTTCTCATATCTTTAAAGCAGATAATGTAGCTATAAAGACAGAGGGGGTGTCTGACTAAACAGACCTGGAAATACCTCCACTTCAACCCAGCAGGACAACGCACACACACCATACCTGGAGCAAGTGCTCCGATGAGTCTCCAAGAGATGGTATAATATGCAGTCAAAATAAACATTTTCTACATAAGGGAACAGGTCCCACAGTTTAACTGAAAGTGACAAACAAGGTGGCACAGTTTATCCTCCCAAAGCTGAATTTAATTGGATTGTATACAGAGCCCTGAGGAATGCCAAAACACACATGGGGTTATTGGTTGTGTGTAATGACACACTCTGGGTGGAACTGGTAGTTCTGCTATGCTTGATTGAGTTACACTCCCGAGACAGTCAAACATGTGGAGCAGAATGAAATGAGGAAGGAAAAGTGTGTTCGAGCCAAAGATAAACTTGGTCACTACAGAAAATGGTCTTCAAAAGCAAAGCATTGAATTAACTTGTTTAGAACACTATTTAATGAATACTATTAAAAAATATATTCTGTACAGGATTATTCAATAATGTTTATGATTTAGCCTCACCCCGTTGACTGAAAACCAAAATGTATTTCCTAATTCCTATACTTTCACTGCACTGTGGGCGCTAAGCCTGCCGTGTGTTATGTTGGTTTGGGTGAAATATAGCAGAGTTTGTCGATGGATGGCTGAGAGTTGCAACCTCATTGTTCCTTGATTACATATGCATATTGATCTCCAGTCAGAAGGGAACGCCTTAACATATTCACAAAATCAATAGGCCTATAGGCTGTGCTTTACTTCACTTTTTTGTCTCGTGTTACAATGGATGACTGACTGGCTGCCAATACTACCTAAACAAGTAATTGAATCACTCGCACTGTATTTCACAAGATAGTTAACCAAATTCAATGGTCTTAGATGTCACGGGCTGACACCATATCCAAACTAAATATTCAACATATTAAATGAATAATATTAGGAAATCCAGCCAAGTCCCCCTTACAAAGAACCCCTTCCCCTGGCTTTCCCTGCTGTGAGGGTACGTTAAAAAGTATATGAACATACCACAATCCCACACTTAACGATGATGGAACACACACACACATTCAAAAACAATACGCCCCAGCTCTGAATCTCCATAAAGCCATGTGAGGATAATGCTAGAACCTATAAGGAAGGCCATTACTGAGCGCTAAGGAGGTAGCTGTTCACACAGCAAAGGCTTGATGACATTAGACCAGGACTTGGCTCAGGTGCTCAAAACTCCATGACCCGTATCACTTCATATGAACACTTTCTAGGTTTGTGACACATTATTTGTGTTAATAGTGTGTTAATGGTGCTGGAAGAAATGGCAGCATCTTTACGGGCGCCCAACCAATTGTGCTATTATGTGGTTTTTTTCACGTTATTTGTAACTTATTTTGTACATAATGTTTCTGCAACCATATCTTACGGCAAAAAATAGCTTCTGGATATCAGGACGGCGATCACTCACCTCGGATTAGACAACGTTTTTTCTTCAACAAGCAGGAAGCACAGAACATTTTCCAATCACCTGACAGGGACAACATCCCCATTATTTGCAAGAGGAGGAAACACAGGTAAAGGACACCGAGCGGGATGCCTCGTGAGGACCATCAGGAGGCGAGTGGTTAAGCTGCTGTTACCGTCAATATTACCCGCCAACGTGCAATCATTGGACGATAAATTAGACGAGGTACGATCACGAATAAACAAGACATAAAAAAAATGTAATATTCAATGTTTCACGGAATCGTGGCTGAATGATCACATAGATAGTCAGCTAGCGGGATATACGCTGCACCGGCAAGATAAAACAGCCGTAGAACAGCCGTCGTAAGATGGGGGGGGGTGGTCTGTGCATATTTGTAAACAACCGCTGGTGCACGAAATCTAAGGAAGTCTGTAGATTTTGCTCACCTGGAGTTTGTTATAAATTGCAGGCCACACTAATTGCCTAGAGAGTTTATAGCTATACTCTTTGTCGCTGTTTATTTACCACCACAGACAGATGCTGGCACTAAGACCGCACTCAGTCAGCTGTATAAGGAAATAAGCAAAGCAAACTCACCCAGAGGCGGCGCTCCTAGTGGCCGGAGACTTTAATGCAGGGAAACTTAAATCAGGTCTAACAAATTTCTATCAACATGTTAAATGTGCAACCATAGGGAAAATATTATAGATCACCTGTACGCCACACACAGAGACGCGTACAAAGCTCTCCCTTGCCACCCATTTGGTAAATATGACCACAACTATATCATTGTGATTTCTGCTTACAGGCAAAAAATAAGTGACTCGGTCTATAAAAAAAAAGTGGTCAGATGAAGCAGATGCTAAACTACAGGACTGTATTGCGATGGCATTGAGGGGTTCACCACATTAGTCACTGGCTTTATCAATAAGTGCATCGAGAACGTCGTCCCCACAGTGACCGTACATACATACACACACCAACCAGAAGCCATGGATTACAGGCAACATTCGCACTGAGCTAAAGGAAAGCTGCCGCTTTCAAGGTGCGGGACTAACCCGGAAGCTTACAAGAAATCTTGCTATGCCCTGCGACGAACCATCAAAAAGACAAAGCATCAAAACAGAGATAAGATTGAATCGTAGTACACCAGCTCCGACACCTGTTGGATGTAGCAGGGCTTGCAAACTATTAGACTACAAAGGGATGCACAGCAGCAAGCTGCCCAGTGACACAGGCCTACCAGACGAGCTAAATCACTTCTATGCAAGCTGCACTGAGGCATGCATGAGAGCATCAGCTGTTCCGGACGACTGTGATCACGCTCGCCGTAGCCGACGTGAGTAAGATCTTTAAACAGGTCAAATCAAATCAAATGTTATTTGTCACATACACATGGTTAGGAGATGTTAATGCGAGTGTAGCGAAATGCTTGTGCTTCTAGTTCCGACAATGCAGTAATAACCAACAAGTAATCTAGCTAACAATTCCAAAACTACTACCTTATAGACACAAGTGTAAGGGGATAAAGAATATGTACATAAAGATATATGAATGAGTGATGGTACAGAGCGGCATAGGCAAGATACAGTAGATGGTATCGAGTACAGTATATACATATGAGATGAGTATGTAAACAAAGTGGCATAGTTAAAGTGGCTAGTGATACATGTATTACATAAAGATGCAGTAGATGATATAGAGTACAGTATATACGTATACATATGAGATTAATAATGTAAACATTATATTAGGTAGCATTGTTTAAAGTGGCTAGTGATATATTTTACATCATTTCCCATCAATTCCCATTATTAAAGTGGCTGGAGTTGAGTCAGTGTGTTGGCAGCAGCCACTCAATGTTAGTGGTGGCTGTTTAACAGTCTGATGGCCTTGAGATAGAAGCTGTTTTTCAGTCTCTCGGTCCCAGCTTTGATGCACCTGTACTGATCTTGCCTTCTGGATGATAGCGGGGTGAACAGGCAGTGGCTCGGGTGGTTGTTGTCCTTGATGATCTTTATGGCCTTCCTGTAACATCGGGTGGTGCAGGTGTCCTGGAGGGCAGGTAGTTTGCCCCCGGTGATGCGTTGTGCAGACCTCACTACCCTCTGGAGAGCCTTACGGTTGTGGGCGGAGCAGTTGCTGTACCAAGCGGTGATACAGCCCGACAGGATGCTCTCGATTGTGCATCTGTAGAAGTTTGTGAGTGCTTTTGGTGACAAGCCGAATTTCTTCAGCCTCCTGAGGTTGAAGAGGCGCTGCTGCCACTGTTGTGTCGTTCCTACCACTGTTCCTACCACGCTCCTACCACTGTTGTGTCGTCCGCAAACTTGATGATTGAGTTGGAGGCGTGCGTGGCCACGCAGTCGTGGGTGAACAGGGAGTACAGGAGAGGGCTCAGAACGCACCCTTGTGAGGCCCCAGTGTTGAGGATCAGCGGGGTGGAGATGTTGTTGCCTACCCTCACCACCTGGGGGCGGCCCGTCAGGAAGTCCAGTACCCAGTTGCACAGGGCGGGGTCGAGACCCAGGGTCTCGAGCTTGATGACGAGCTTGGAGGGCACTATGGTGTTAAATGCCGAGCTGTAGTCGATGAACAGCATTCTCACATAGGTATTCCTCTTGTCCAGATGGGTTAGGGCAGTGTGCAGTGTGGTTGAGATTGCATCGTCTGTGGACCTATTTGGGCGGTAAGCAAATTGGAGTGGGTCTAGGGTGTCAGGTAGGGTGGAGGTGATATGGTCCTTGACTAGTCTCTCAAAGCACTTCATGATGACGGAAGTGAGTGCTACGGGGCGGTAGTCATTTAGCTTAGTTACCTTAGCTTTCTTGGGAACAGGAACAATGGTGGCCCTCTTGAAGCATGTGGGAACAACAGACTGGGATAGGGATTGATTGAATATGTCCGTAAACACACCGGCCAGCTGGTCTCCGCATGCTCTGAGGGCGCGGCTGGGTATGCCGTCTGGGCCTGCAGCCTTGCGAGGGTTGACACGTTTTCCTCACGTCGGCTGCAGTGAAGGAGAGTCTGCATGTTTTGGTTGCGGGCCGTGTCAGTGGCACTGTATTGTCCTCAAAGCGGGCAAAAAAGTTATTTAGTCTGCCTGGGAGCAAGGCATCCTGGTCCGTGACGGGGCTGGTTTTCTTTTTGTAATCTGTGATTGACTGTAGACCCTGCCACATACCTCGTGTCTGAGCCGTTGAATTGAGATTCTACTTTGTCTCTATACTGATGCTTAGCTTGTTTGATTGCCTTGCGGAGGGAATAGCTACACTGTTTGTATTCGGCCCTGATTAAAAGCAGTGGTTCGCGCTTTCAGTTTCACGCGAATGCTGCCATCAATCCACGGTTTCTGGTTTGGGAATGTTTTAACCGTTGCTATGGGAACGACATCTTCAACACACGTTCTAATGAACTCGCTCACCAAATCAGCGTATTCGTCAATGTTGTTGTTTGATGCAATACGAAACATATCCCAGTCCACGTGACGGAAGCAGTCTTGGAGTGTGGAATCAGATTGGTCGGACCAGCGTTGAACAGACCTCAGCGTGGGAGCTTCTTGTTTTAGTTTCTGTCTGTAGGCAGGGATCAACAAAATGGAGTTGTGGTCAGCTTTTCCGAAAGGAGAGCGGGGCAGGGCCTTATATGCGTCGCGGAAGTTAGAATAGCAATGATCCAAGGTTTTTCCAGCCCTGGTTGCGCAATCGATATGCTGATACAATTTAGGGAGTCTTGTTTTCAGATTAGCCTTGTTAAAATCCCGAGCTACAATGAATGCAGCCTCAGGATATATGGATTCCAGTTTGCAAAGAGTCAAATAAAGTTCGTTCAGAGCCATTGATGTGTCTGCTTGCGGGGGAATATATACGGCTGTGATTATAATCGAAGAGAATTCCCTAGGTAGATAATGCGGTCGACATTTGATTGTGAGGAATTCTAAATCAGGTGAACAGAAGGACTTGAGTTCCTGTATGTTGTTGTGGCCACACCACGTCTCGTTAACCATGAAGCATACGCCCCCGCCCCTCTTCTTACCAGAAAGATGTTTGTTTCTGTTGGCGCGATGTGTGGAGAAACCAGCTGGCTGCACCGACTCCGATAGCGTCTCTCCAGTGAGCCATGTTTCCGTGAAGCAATGGAATGCTACCCTTGCTCGGATTTCATCAACCTTGTTGTCAAGAGACTGGACATTGGCGAGAAGAATGCTAGGGAGTGGTGCACAATGTGCCCGTCTCCGGAGTCTGACCAGAAGACCACATCGTTTCCCCCTTTTACGAAGTCGTTTTTTTGGGTCGCCGGCTGGGATCCATTCCGGTGTCCTGGGTGAAAGGCAAAACACAGGATCCGCTTTGCGAAAGTAATATTCTTGGTCGTACTGATGGTGAGTTGACGCTGCTCTTATATTCAGTAGTTCTTCTCGACTGTATGTAATGAAACCTAAGATGACCTGGGGTACCAATGTAAGAAATAACACGTAAAAAAAAACAAAAAAATGCATAGTTTCCTAGGAACGCGAAGCGAGGTGGCCATCTCTGCCGGCGCCGGAAGTGAGCTCCAAAAGTCAACATACACAAGGCCGCCTGGCCAGACGGATTACCAGGAGGTGTACTCCAAGCATGTACTGACCAACTGGCAAGTGTCTACCCTGACATTTTCAACCTGTCCCTGATTGTAATACCAACATGTTTCAAGCAGACCACCATATTCACTGTGCCCAAGAACAAAGGCAACCTGCCTAAATGACTACAGACCCGTAGCACTCACGTCCGTAGCCATGAAGTGCTTTGAAAGGCTGTTAATGGATCACATCAACACCATTATCCCAGAAAACCTAGACCCACCTAATTTGCATACCGCCCCAACAGATCCACAGATGCAATCTCTATTGCACTCCACACTGCCCTTTCCCACCTGGTCAAAAAGGAACACTTATGTGAGAATGCTATTCATTGACTACAGCTCAGCGTTCAACACCATAGTACCCTCAAAGCTCATCACTAAGCTAAGGATTCTGGTACTAAACACCTTCCTCTGCAACTGGATCCTGGACTTCCTGACGGGCCACCCCCAGGTGGTGAGGGTAGGTAGCAACACATCTGCCATGCTGATGCTCAACACTGGAGCCCCCCAGGGGTGCATGCTCAGTCCCCTCCTGTACTCCCTGTTCACCCACGACTGCATGGCCAGGCACGACTCCAACACCATCATTAAGTTTGCAGACGACACAACAGTAGGCCTGATCACCGACAACGACGAGACAGCCTATAGGGAGGTCAGAGACCTGACCGGGTGGTGCCAGAATAACAACCTATCCCTCAACGTAACCAAGACAAAGGAGATGATTGTGGACTACAGGAAAAGGAGGACCGAGCACGCCCCCATTCTCATCGACGGGACTGTAGTGGAGCAGGTTGAGAGCTTCAAGTTCCTTGGTGTCCACATCAACAAACTATCATGGTCCAAACACACCAAGACAGTTGTGAAGAGGGCACGACAAAGCCTATTCCCCCAAAGAAAACTAAAAAGATTTGGCATGGGTCCTCAGATCCGCAAAAGTTTCTTGCAGCTGCAACATCGAGAGCATCCTGACTGGTTGCATCACTGCCTGGTACGGCAATTGCTCGGCCTCTGACCGCAAGGCACTACAGAGGGTGGTGCGTACGGCCCAGTACATCACTGGGGCTAAGCTGCCTGCCATCCTGGACCTCTGAGGAAGGCCCTAAAAGGAAGGCCTCTGAGGAAGGCCCTAAAAATTGTCAAAGACCCCAGCCATAGACTGTTCGGTAGCGTTACCAGAGTGCCAAGTCAAGGACAAAAAGGCTTCAACGGTTAATCAAATGGTTACCCGGACTATTTGCATTGTGTGCCTCCCCCAGCCCCTCTTTTACGCTACTGCTACTCTCTGTCCATCAAAGTCACGTTAACCATATCTACATGTGCATACTACCTCAATCAGTCTGACTACTTTTATAGCCTTGCTACCATATATAGCCTCGCTACTGTTATTTTTCACTGTCTTTTTACTGTTGTTTTTATGTCTTTACTTTCCTATTTCTCACCTAAAACCCTTTTTGCACTCTTGGTTAGAGCCTGTAAGTAAGCATTTCACTGGGCGGCAGCGTAGCCTAGTGGTTAGTGCGTTGGACTAGCAACCGAAAGGTTGATCAGGCCTACAGTTGTGTCGTCTGCAAGAACAAATCCCTGAGCTAACAAGGTACAAATCTGTCGTTCTGCCCCTGTTCCTAGGCCGTAATTGAAAATAAGAATTTATTCTTAACTGACTTCCCTTGTAAAATAATAAACTGTTGTATTCGGCGCACATGGCACATAAACTTTGATTCAGGCCATTACATAGTGGTTTCATGACAACAATAGATCAATTTTAAACCATGCTGGGTGATAGAATGGACTATAAGCACATTCATAATACACTATTCATATGTGGTTCATAGAAAGTTACCAGAATTGTCTCCAAGAGGACAGTCGTATACATAGAATTTCCTGACCCTCTCCTACTTTCCTAGATGGCATTCCAAACTACTGGAAGCTATGTGCATCCCCTGAACGTGGAGGTGAACTTCACACATCCTTGAGGAAGAGATTATCATTCTAATCGTCTCACTTAAAAATGTGTCTACTTACTGTCCCAACAAGTGTGCACAACAGAACTGATGCAATGTATGTTTGATCAACAAATGCTTGGCTTTAATAATCCTTTATCTAGAAATGCCTGTACTGAGTGTGTACCTGCAAACTTGCCCAGTACCACAATGTCATTGTGGTCAGAAGCCCAGTGGTTTCATGACAACAAGTCATTGGGTAACCCACGGCAGGGCCAGACAGTAGAAGCACACTGCATATCACACACACCAGGGCTATAATCTGGTCCTCCATCAAAAACAGCAGCTAAAAATAGCAAAAGGGGCATAGCAAATTGCCTCCTTAATAAAATCCCATGCGGCATTTAATGTGAAGAGGTTTTGAGCCCGCCAGGCATTGGATTTAGTACACCAACTGAGCTGGCCCTGTCTTTTTTACAACAAAAGTCATTAATTTGCCAATAAAAGTATATATTGTGCCATTTTAAAAACACAACACTTCACTTCTTGAGCATCATGAATTGTTCGGCTTTTACTCATACACTACCACTCACAAGCACAAGAATTTTGATACTATGACCTCTTGACCATATCAAGTAATATGATATACCATGGGGAAAATCCTAAGACAACAAAGCCCAGCACAAGGAAGCCAATGTCGAGGTCAGGTTAAAAACAACGGCTATGAAACATAAAACTGATGTGTGGGAATTCATAATGCAGTCGACTGCCTATAACTTTGTAAAAAAAAAAACACAAAAAAACATGGATGGTATCAAGAAACATGCCATGACAAGGAAGAGATGACCCATAAAAGACTAACTCGGCACGTTTCTTGTTTACAATAAATCCCTGCACTCACGTGGTGGCATTTCTCAATAAGGAAACAGATATTTGCCTGTTTTTTTGTACTTTGATCAATTGCTACAGGAATCACTCGTAAAAATTCTTATATCAACAACACTAGTTAACCATTGTTTGGAATTCACTTTGTGGCCTGTACTGTATTAAAGGTGCATCTCTTTCTCCAGATGAACAGAACCCTCTAATAGGAGACTAGCGCCATGGCGAAGTTGACCATCCTCCTACTTGTCTGTGCCGTCTTGGAGCTCAGCAACACAACGCCCTTAATGGAGGCCCAACTTCTTCCTCTTGAGCGTTCACTAGAGGCAAACCCAGAGCTCCCTACTTTTGAAATCTTACAGAAGATTGACGCCGAACATGTTCCTCCTATGGAGGACATGGGTGTCGAGGGAAACTACTTTGAACAGAACCCACCTCGAGGTGTTTGAGGAAACAGACGCCGGACAGGGTCTCTCTCTTGAGCCATCAGAGGAGCTTGGTGTAGAGCAGTCCATGTCTCTGGAGGATGAGCAGGTGAAGACAGAAAGCAGTAGCGTATGCTCCACAGGCTGGTTCAAACATGGGCACCGCTGTTTCACATACATCCGCACCGAACGGACATGGGCCGAGTCGGAGCAGTACTGCGTGTTTCAGGGGGCCAACCTGGCATCCATCCACAGCACAGAAGAGAACCACTTCATTCAGGAGATGATCCGCAGACAGACACACGACTTCCCAAGAGTCTGGATCGGCGGACAGGACGCTACCCAGGAGCGCCTATGGCTGTGGAGTGATGGGTCCAGGTTCTACTACCGCGACTGGAGCAATGTAGCCTGATAACGCCATGGGAAATGAGAACTGTATGCATATAAACTATGGAGAAGAAAACCGCTGGAATGATGATGTCTGCAGTAGGACGTTACCTTCTGTATGTTCCATGAAACTATAAGCTCTGACATCACCTTAATCAAGATGTCTATTTTGTTTCGTTTTCCTATGTATTTTCATGATGACTATTAGCAAATGAGTAAGATTACTACTTAACACGAAAAACCGCACTCCATTATGTGCATCATCGTTTCGATTTTTATCTCTGCATTTGTTAGTTACAGCCACCCTGTTAAGACCAAAATAAGGGCAGTTTGATCATGTTCGTCAAATGTAAATAAAGGATTAGTCCTGTATATATTCAAGTGGCTACGCATGTTATTGTAAGGACAACCTCTAAACTGGTTTGTGGGGTGACACGATTCTTAGACAATGTATCTGTAAAGAATACAACTTAAAGGGAAAAAAGGACAATCATTGAATATACCAATCAAGAATTTTCACACTACAGTAATAATCATACACGGATTGTAATTATTTCCCAAATGAAATTTCAGCACTTAAAAAAAAGGGATTTAGGGAACTAGGGAAAAGCTAGGGACTAGGGAACTAGGGAAGAGCCAATATCGCATAATTGTAATGAATAGTGAGAACGGCGCAGTCCATGTTTGCTTGTTCTCCGACTCCCCCATAGCAGCCTTTTCACCTGACATTAACGGCCTGAGTAGCAAGCCACTTTATAAACACACGAGTCATGACACACACGCACAAAGGAAACTTAAACCCATCTTTTCTCAGGCGATGTGCCATGCTCTGATGGATTGGAATGTTTCCATAAATTATTATTTAGGCATGCGGTGCCTGCTTTTCGCAGATAACAAGTGGCTCTTTACCAGTCAGCGTGTTCCAAAGACACTGTAGAGATGCACACTGAAGAAGCCACCTGGGATTTTGGCCTCTGACACTCAGCCCTTCACGGACATTGCTGCAAAGGAGCACAATACAAAAGTACTGTATCCTACATTCTAGAGGTCACTATTTTTCTCAGGGGCTCTCTTTTCTCAGCTCACTAGCAAGAGGCTATTTGGGGTGAGACTTTACACCAACAGCGACAAAATGTACATCAGGAATGAATGAATGCAGCGTGTGACAGCACTGTTTGGCCCCACCATATGCTAGGCTATCTGTTGTAAATATCAATCTTAAAAATAATTGTTTTCACAGATTTTGCAATCAACAGTGCTGAGCTTAGCGAAAACCCATTAGCATTCTGCCTGAAATACAATACCTATTTGGTAGGAGTGTAACGTAGGGCTGGTCAATCCTGTCAAAATACCAGTATTCCGGTATTCCGATATTTTTTTTAAAGTGACAGTATGACGGTATTATATGTTCTAAACTTGCATAAGGTGTAATGCTTGACCCTAGGGTGGCAACACATTAAGTTATTTCAAAATGGGTCTTTCTCCATTCTGATTATTTGAACAGTATAAAACAAACTACATTTCTCAATTTCCACATTTCCTGCACTCATTTTTTTTAAATCCACACTGCCATGTAGGGCTGCACGATATCTAGGCCTTTACCAAATTCTGTTAATTGCGATTTGACTTGAGTGAACACTTGAGTGAACTGTTGGAATCATGGAAAAAAATGATTATTTGAATTCTATAGTTAGAATATAATGGTGGGCACTTTGAATACAGTGTGACATGACAACGAATGAAAATGCCCTTTTGACAGGGTAGGAACCAAAGTGTTGTTCAGTGTTTGCTATGGGAGCCTATAATCTTTGGCTACATTAAAATGTTCTTTACTTCATGCAGTGGCTGCAGTCCAGTGGCTGCAGTGGCTGCAGTCCAAACACATAATTTTTAACCCCCTCAGCCCTTGTGCTATCCGCTTTCCCTGGGGGGAATCCCCATCGAAAACAGATGCAGTTTGATTGGCATCTTAAGTGGAGGTGCAATTCACTAACGTTGCCTCCTCGCCCCCAATTTAGCACGAGGGAGTGAGTGAACAAGTTTGGTCACTTGCGGGGTTGATATGACCCACAATTCAATGCAAACTGTAGTCGCATGTCAAACTCTGGTGGCTGTGATGTGTCAAATATAATCACAAGGCTGCATTTTCAGCATGTCAGAAAAAAGTATCAAGCTAGCCTGGAAAAACATATATAAATACATATTATATATACTGATTTTATAGTTGGCAAATGGGCTTAGTCTCGTAATGAGGAGCCTATAAAACATTGATAGATTCATAAACATATTTTTTTAAATAAATGACCAAACTATAAAACTAGCAAGCCAGCTATGGGTAACTGTAGCGAGCTACCTGACAGGAGGGCTACCTACAGTTGAAGTCGGAAGTTTACATACACCTAAGCCAAATACATTTAAACGCAGTTTCACAATTTCTGACATTTAATCCTAGTAAAAATTCCGTCTTAGGTCAGTTAGGATCACTTTATTTTAAGAATGTGAAATGTCAGAATAATAGTAGAGAGAATTATTTCTTTCATCACATTCCCAGTGGGTCAGAAGTTTACATAATCTCAATTAGTATTTGGTAGCACTGCCTTTAAAATAGTTTAAATTGGGTCAAACGTTTCAGGTAGCCTCCGACAATAAGTTTGGTGAATTTTGGCCCTTTCCTCCTGACACAGAGCTGGTGTAACTGAGTCAGGTTTGTAGGACTCCTTGCTCGCCCACGCTTTTTCAGTTCTGCCCACACATTTTCTATAGGATTGAGGTCAGGGCTTTGTGATGTACACTCCCAATACCTTGACTTTGTTGTCCTTCATTTGGAAGACCCATTTGCGACCAAGCATCAACTTCCTGACTGATGTCTTGAGATGTTGCTTCAATATATCTACGATTTTCCTCCCTCATGATGCCATCTATTTAGTGAAGCGCACCAGTCCAACCTGCTAGAATCCTGACTAGAACCCAAAAATGTGATCATATTACTCCAGTGCTATAGCCTCCCTACACTGGCTTCCTGTTAAGGCAATGGCTTAACAAGATTTTACTGCTAACCTACAAAGCATTACATGGGCTTACTCCTACCTATCTCTCTGATTTGGTCTTTAGATAGATATTCCCCTAGAATAGCTCAGAGACCTAGATTGGTGACATCAGTCAGATTACTGCTAAATTAGGTGATCGATCAATGGCTTTTCTTTAATACAAACTTAAAAGGAATACACCTGGTGTAATAGGTCAATGGTCAGATCCAGAATTGATCTGTTTCTCATTTGCACTCAGCAAAAAAAAGAAAAAAAGAAACTTCCCTTTTTCAGGACTGTCTCTGATAAATAATTAGTAAAAATCTAAATAACTTCACATATCTTTATTTTAAAGGGTTTAAACACTGTTTCCCATGCTTGTTCAATGAACCATAAACAATTAATGAACATGCACCTGTGGAACCGTTAAGACACTAACAGCTTACAGACGGTAGGCAATTAAGGTCACAATTATGAAAACTTAGGACACTAGAGGCCTTTCTACTGACTCTGAAATACACCAAAAGAAAGATGCTCATGGTCCCTGCTCATCTGCGCGAACGTGCTACAGATGTGGCCAGGGCAATAAATTGCAATGTCTGTACTGTGAGACGCCTAAAACAGCGCTACAGGGAGACAGGACAGACAGCTGATTGTCCTCGCAGTGGCAGACAACGTGTAACAACACCTGCACAGGATCGGTACAACGGAACATCACACCTGCGGGACAGGAACAGGATGGCAACAACTGCCCGAGTTAGACCAGGAATGCACAATCCCTCCATCAGTGCTCAGACAGAGAGGCTGGACTGAGGGCTTGTAGGCCTGTTGTAAGCTAGGTCCTCACCAGACATCACCAGCAACAACGTCGCCTATGGGCATAAACCCACCACCCCTGGACAAGACACTGACGAGTCGTGATTTTGTCTCACCGGGGGATGGTCGGATTCGCATTTATCGTCGAAGGAATGAGTGTTACACCGAGGCCTGTACTCTGGAGCGGGATCGATTTGGAGGTGGAGGGTCCGTCATGGTCTGGGGCGGTGTGTCACAGCATCGTCGGACTGAGCTTGTTGTCATTGCAGGCAATCTCGCTGTGCGTTACAGGGAAGACATCCTCCTCCCTCAGGTTCCCTTCCTGCAGGCTCATCCTGACATGACCCTCCAGCATGACAATGCCTCCAGCCATACTGCTCGTTCTGTGCATGATTTCCTGCAAGACAGGAATGTCAGTGTTCCGTCATGGTCAGCGAAGAGCCCGGATCTCAATCCCATTGAGCACGTCTGGGACCGGTTGGATCGGAGGGTGAGGGCTAGGGCCATTCCTCCCAGAAATGTCCGGGAACCTGCAGGTGCCTTGGTGGAAGAGTGGGGTAACATCTCACAGCAAGGACTGGCAAATCTAGTGCAGTCCATGAGGAGGAGATGCAGCTGGTGACCACACCAGATATTGACTGTTACTTTTGATTTTGACCCCCCCCCCCTTTGTTCAGGGACACATCTATGTGGAACTTGTTCAGTTTATATCTCAGTTGTTAAAGCTTATGTTCATACAAACATTTATGCATGTTAAGTTTGCTGAAAATAAAATACAGTTGACAGTGAGAGGACTTTCCTTTTTTTGCTGAATTTCAGCAAATCTCATTAGGCCAACTGTTTGCAAATGGATGAGAGCATAACAAACTGTCAGTACATAAGACTGGAGCTGTTTCTCTAGTGCCTTTCCCACGTAAAACCTTTAATAATATCTCTTCCATGACCACTAATCTGAAAGGGAATAAGAGGTGAAAGCTGCATGGCAGAAACCTATCCAGTCCTTTCATGTGTCAGTGGTGATGGACGAAATGAGACAAGGGAACTATGCCAATCAACTAGAACATGTCGTCCTGTGCTTAGTGTACTGGGATCTCATTTTGTTCTTAGTCTGAAGAAATAGTTCAGTTTCACTGTACTACCACTGGATGTCAGCCTTGCACACCATTACTGCTGTTGTACCAAATAGTGTTTTCTGGGAATGGATATGCTATCCAGCTGTCCATTTCAGATATGTAACAGAAGATAGATTTTTCTTCAGAGACACATTAACAAATGTTTAACAAATATGTATGTTTAATTTCTGAAAGGGGTGAAGGGTTTACACGAAAGACCACATAATGTGAGTTATTGCACACATCATAGGTGTGTACATTGTGGGATAGTAAGAGCAGCAAGACGTTGTCCCACGACACTAGGGTCAGTATCGCTTGCCATCTAATGATTAAAAATGGCACTCCAGTCTCCTCTTCCCCTAATTTATAACCTGATTTATTTAACAAAAAAAGGCACATCAATAGGTGGTCCACGTATGACATGGCACAAGTGGAGAGGTGGGCCTTTCTCTTTTGTCCTCCATTGCTTCTGCAATCGTGTATATTACTCTATTTATACTTAGGATATTGTTTTTCAACACGAAATTTCAAAAATAGCCGAGTGTCTCTAAGGTTAGGATTTGGTAAGGATAACTTCTACACAAAGCAGGGTTGTTTGGGTGCAGAAGTGGGCAGGATTATGGGCGGACTGAGGACATGGACAGGGCCAGACCGGCCACTTCAGCTGGTCATGTTCCTCCCATATAGGGTCATGACTCCTCAGTAAAGATGCTATACCCAAAGAGGGCAACGTCATGACACCAGCCTTTTAAAGAACTTCATGGCTACAGACGCGCGTGCTACAGGTCAGTAGTCATTTAGGCAGGTTACCTTAGTCACTGTGCCCAAGAACACTATGGTGGTCTGCTTGAAACAGGTTGGTATTACAGACTCAATCAGGGACAGATTGAAAATGTCAGGGTAGACAATTGCCAGTTGGTCAGTACATGCTTGGAGTACACGTCCTGGTAATCCATCTGGCCCTGCGGCCTTGTGAATGTTGACCTTTTTGAAGGTCTTACTCACAACGGCTGTGGAGAGTGTGATCACACAGTCGTCCGAAACAGCTGATGCTCTCATGCATGTTTCAGTGTTTCTTGCCTCGAAGCGATCATAGAAGTTATTTAGCTCATCTGGTAGGCCTGTGTAACTGGGCAGCTCACGGCTGTGCATCACTTTGTAGTCTAATAGTTTGCAAGCCCTGCTACATCCGACGAGTGTCGGAGCCGGTGTAGTACAGTTCGATCTTAGTCCTGTATTGACGCTTTGCCTGTTTGATGGTTCGTCGGAGGGCATAGTGGGATTTCTTATAAGCTCCTTGAAAGCGGCAGATCTACCCTTTAGCTAAGTGCGAATGTTGCTTGTAATCCATGGCTTCTGTTTGGTGTATGTACGTACAGTCACTGTGAGGACGATGTCCCTCGATGCACTAATTGATAAAACCAGTGACTGATGTGGTATACTTATCAATGCCATCGGAAGAATCCCGGAGTATGTTCCAGTCTGTGCTAGCAAAAGAATCCAGTAGATCTGCTTAATCTTACCACTTTTTATAGACCGAATCACTAGTGCTTCCTGCTTTAATTTTTGCATGTAAGCAGGAATCAGGAGGATAGAATTATGGTCAGATGTGCCAAATGGAGGGTGAGGGAGAGCTTTGTACGCGTCTCTGTGTATGGAGTAAAGGTGGTCTTTTTTTCCCTTTGGTTGCACATTTAACATGCTTATAGAAATTAGGTCAAACTGATTTAGCTTCCCTGCATTAAAGTCCCCGGCCACTAGGAGTGCCACCTCTGGATGAGTGTTTTCCTGTTTGCTTATGGTGGTATACAGCTCATTGAGTGCGGTTTTAGTCCCAGCGGTGATCTATGGTGGTATGTAGACCGCTATGAAAAATACAGATGAAAACTCTAGGTAGATAAGAGTATCATGATAAGCCGTAGACCACACTACCTCAGGCGATCAAAACCTAGAGACTTCCATCGATATCGTGCACCAGCTGTTTACATATATGCATAGGCCCCCGCCCTGTCTTACCAGAGACTGCTGTTCTAGCCTGCCGATAGTGTATAACCCACCAGCTCTATGTTCTTAATGTCGTCGTTCAGCCATGACTCGGTGAAACATAAGATATTACAGTTAATGTCCCGCTGGTAGGATATACATTCTTTCAGTTTGTCTAATTTATTTTCCAGCGATTGAACATTAGCTAGCAGGACAGAAGGCAAAGGCAGATTTCTTCCACTAAACCTGTTTTCCAGCCAATGACGGGGATTTGGGCCTGGCCGGGTGTCTGTAGTATCTCCTTCATTGAATATAAACTCGGTCTAATCTGAGGTGAGTAATCGCAGTTCTGATATTCGAGATGTTCGGTCATAAGACGTTAGCAGCAACATTATGTACAAAACAAGTTACGAACAACGTGAAAAAAACAAAAAAATAGCATGGTTGGTTTAGAGCCGATAAGACAGCAGCCAGCCATCCCCTCCGGCGCCATCTTCCAATTCCTATGCAAAACAATGCCTACTGTAACATATCATCCTACTTCAGGGGAAAGTAGTCTTCCAAAGATATCAAATTGACTGCTGGCCTATAGTAAAGAGCAACAGAAAATGTAAGGCAAGAGTCACTTAATTTAAGTTGCTTGTGGCACAATCTTGTCAGCCTGGGTTCATGGCTCAACCAGCAATGTCAACATTAACAAAATACGCCTAATAGAAGAAAAGATGTTTGAGACATAATCCAGTATTCCCATTACATCGGATTTTAGTGTATTATTCTTGGACGAGCACGTTGAAAGACATTACTTTCCATTGTGCTTGTGTCTGCCTATGCATACAAGGAAAACAGTCACTAGTCCGATGTAATACAAAATCTGACTGCAACTACACAGAGACAAGGAATGCCGACTGAGCAATATTGTGAGAATAGAACGATTAGAATGTTCTAGATTCCACTACATTCTAGTCCAAACTGAAAGAGCAGCAATTTAACACAGTTGGGTGTTAGAGAGGAAACACTCAGTATACTATACACAGGTGGTAAGAAAGGGTTTCTACTTTCCCCTTATTGCTGATCAATGTGTCGCTTATTCTGAGTAATGAACTTGGAGAAATAAGACAAATCTAGAGTTGCCAGACTGCTTTATTGGGGAGCTTTAACGGACTGTGGGTATAAATCATTGGACTTTTTTTTCTGAATGTATATCAAAAATGTCAAACCATTAACATGCCAAACCTTTGTCTGCTTCAACAGTGTGGCAAAATAGTTATAATGCACTTCCATCTGCACTGCACCCAGAAATAATGATAACATTCATTGCTAAAATTAGTTATATCAATGCACTTGATCACTACACGTTGGGACGGAGTCCATTTGCGCAAATCATTTAATCCTAAACCAACCAAAACCATTTTACAATTGTTATGTTCTGAACAGAATCGTTGTTGTTTGCATTCTGTTCCACCAGTTAGTCCAAAAAAAATAACAAAGTTTTGAACAGGTCCCCAAAACAAATCCCCAAAAAGTTATGGTTGATATCATTCCTTTCTGTTCATTTTTAAACCTTGGAAAACAAAAATTATAGTCAGCTCAACATTACATCACCAATGGATAGAGCAGCTTGCTATGGAGCGGGCAAGCCATGTACACGCACTGGACAGACAACTGTAGTGTTGGCAGAATTTAACTGAAATTTCACAGGTGAGGAGGGTGCTGGGCATCTTGTTATGACATGCATTATCTGAATTAGGCCCACAGAATTCTAGCTACGGTGGAGCGGCTTCTATGAACAAACTTTGAATGCCTTTGAACTTCAGAGAGTTGGCTTAACTAGCGTTAGACCAGAGATAGCACCCTTGATCATGACTCTGTTTCATTACATTACACAGTGCCGCCTAGAGTTTGAGAGCTAGACCAGAGCTAGCTAGCAATGTAGCTAACAAGCTTGTGTGTGTGTGTGTGTGTAGAGCAGCACCCAAATGTAAATAAACACATCTAACCTTTGTAGTTAATAAATCCAAAGTGAAACTTGATACTATAGGATCCTTAAAATCAAATCAAATTTTATTTGTCACATACACATGGTTAGCAGATGTTAATGCGAGTGTAGCGAAATGCTTGTGCTTCTAGTACCGACAATGCAGTAATAACCAACAAGTAATCTAACTAACTAATTCCAAAACTACTGTCTTATACACAGTGTAAGGGGATAAAGAATATGTACATAAGGATATATGAATGAGTGATGGTACAGAGCAGCATAGGCAAGATACAGTAGCTGATATCAAGTACAGTATATACATATGAGATGAGTATGTAAACAAAGTGGCATAGTTAGTGGCTAGTGATACATGTATTACATAAGGATGCAGTCGATGATATAGAGTACAGTATATACGTATGCATATGAGATGAATAATGTAGGGTATGTAAACATTATATAAGGTAGCATTGTTTAAAGTGGCTAGTGATATATTTACATCATTTCCCATCAATTCCCATTATTAAAGTGGCTGGAGTTGAGTCAGTGTCAGTGTGTTGGCAGCAGCCACTCAATGTTAGTGGTGGCTGTTTAACAGTCTGATGGCCTTGAGATAGAAGCTGTTTTTCAGTCTCTCGGTCCCAGCTTTGATGCACCTGTACTGACCTCGCCTTCTGGATGATAGCGGGGTGAACAGGCAGTGGCTTGGGTGGTTGATGTCCTTGATGATCTTTATGGCCTTCCTGTAACATCGGGTGGTGTAGGTGTCCTGGAGGGCAGGTAGTTTGCCCCCGGTGATGCGTTGTGCAGACCTCACTACCCTCTGGAGAGCCTTACGGTTGAGGGCGGAGCAGTTGCCGTACCAGGCAGTGATACAGCCCGCCAGGATGCTCTCGATTGTGCATCTGTAGAAGCTTCAGTGCTTTTGGTGACAAGCCGAATTTCTTCAGCCTCCTGAGGTTGAAGAGGCGCTGCTGCGCCTTCTTCACGATGCTGTCTGTGTGAGTGGACCAATTCAGTTTGTCTGTGATGTGTATGCCGAGGAACTTAAAACTTGCTACCCTCTCCACTACTGTTCCATCGATGTGGATAGGGGGGTGTTCCCTCTGCTGTTTCCTGAAGTCCACAATCATCTCCTTAGAAGATGGTGGTGCACGGTGTGCCCGTCTCCGGAGTCTGACCAGAAGACCGCCTCGTTTCCCTCTTTTTCGGAGTCGTTTTTTTGGGTCGCTGCATGGAATCCACTCCGTTGTCCTGTTTGTAAGGCAGAACACAGGATCCGCGTCGCGAAAAACATATTCTTGGTCGTACTGATGGTGAGTTGACGCTGATCTTATATTCAGTAGTTCTTCTCGACTGTATGTAATGAAACCTAAGATGACCTGGGGTACTAATGTAAGAAATAACACGTAAAAAAACAAAAAACTGCATAGTTTCCTAGGAACGCGAAGCGAGGCGGCCATCTCTGTCGGCGCCGGAAGTCAATGGAAAAGTTATTCCATTCACCTAATAATAAAATATCTCCCTAATTACTGAATCATGCTTGTAATGTCAGTCGCTACGACAGACTATGCTTCTGAGGGAGGGGGAGGTAGCCTACACACGGGGGAAAATGTATAGCTGGCAGGAAGACACTGGAATAAGATTGAGTGACAAAGTGAGGGCTTTGCATAGGCACTGTTGCGTTTGCGGGGACTGGGGAAAAAATGGCATGACCGTAAAAAACGTTATTAACGGGTCTGTTCAGGAACAGTATATGGTACCAGTCAAAAGCTGGCACACACCTACTCATTCAAGGGTTTTTCTTTATTTTTAATATTTTCTACAATGTAGAATAATAGTGAAGAACTAAAAGCTATGAAATAACACATATGGAATCATGTAGTAACCAAAAAAGGTGTTAAACAAATTCAAATATATTTTATATTTGAGATTCTTCAAAGTAGCCACCGTTTGCCTTGACAGCTTGCACACTCTTGGCATTCTCTCAACCAGCTTCATGAGGTAGTCACCTGGAATGCATTGCAATTAACAGGTGTGCCTTGTTAAAAGTTAAAGAAAAATTCCACAAATTCTTTCTTAATGAGTTTGGGCCAATCAGTTGTGTTGTGCCAAGGTAGGGGGGGTATACAAAAGATACCCCTATTTGGTAAAAGACGAAGTCCATATTAGTGCAAGAACAGCTCAAATAACCAAAGAGAAACAAAAGTCCATCATTAGTTAAAGACATGAAAGTCAGTCAATGCAGAACATTAATTATTTAATTTTTATTTAACCAGGTAGGCTAGTTAAGAACAAGTTCTCATTTGCAACTGCGACCTGTCAAAGATAAAGCATAGCAATTCGACACAGAGTTACATGAAATAAACAAAACATAGTCAATAATACCGTAGAACAAAAGAAAACAAAAAGTCGTCTTTATACAGTGAGTGCAAATGAGGTAAGATAAGGGATTTAAGGCAATAAGTAGGCCATGGTGGCAAAGTAATTACAATATAGCATTTAAAACACTGGAATGGTAGATGTGCAGAAGATGAATGTGCAAGTAGAGATACTGGGGTGCAAAGGATCAAGATACATAAATAAATAAATACAGTATGGGGATGAGGTAGGTAGATAGCCCATCTGTAAACAGCCCATCTATGTACAGGTGCAGTGATCTGTGAGCTGCTCTGACAAGCTGGTGCTTAAAGCTAGGGAGAGAGATATGAGTCTCCAGCTTCAGAGATTTTTGCAGTTCGTTAAGAACTTTGAAAGTTTCAAGTGCAGTCACAAAGCCCTTGATGGTTTTGATGAATTCTGGCTCACATGAGGACCGCCACAGGAAATTAAGACCCATAGTTCATGAGAGAGTCACCAGCCTCAGAAATTGCAGCCCAAATAAATGCTGGGGGAGTTCAAGCAAGACATCCACATCGACTGTTCAGAGGAAACTGACTGAGTCAGGCCTTCACGGTCAAATTGCTGCAAAGAAACCACTATTAAAAAGGACCCCAATAATAAGAAGAGACTTGCTTGGGCCAAGAAACACGAACAATGGACATCAAACCGGTTGCAATCTGTCCTTTTATATGATTAGTCAAAATGAGATTTTTGGTTCCAACTGCAGTGTCTGAGACTCAGATTAGGTGAAGGGATGATCTCTGCGTGTGTGGTTCCCACCGTGAAGCACGGAGGTGGTGTGATGGTGCTTTGCTGGTGACACTGTCAGTGATTTATTTAGAATTGAAGGCACACTAAACCAGTATGGCTACCACAGCATTCTGCAGCGATACACCATCCCATCTGGTTTGCACTTAGTGGGACTATCACTTGTTTTTCAACAGGACAATGACCCAACACACCTCCATGCTGTCTAAGGGCCATTTGACTGAGAAGGAGAGTGATGGAGTGCTGCATCAGATGACCTGGCCTCCACAATCACCTGACCTCAAACCAATTGAGATGGTTTGGGATGAGTTGGACCGCAGAGTGAAGGAAAAGCAGCCAACAAGTGCTCAGCTTATGTGGGAACTCCTTCAAGACTGTTGGAAAAGCATTCCAGGTGAAGTTGGTTGAGAGAATTTCAAGAGTGTGCATAGCTGTCATCAAGGCAAAGGGTGGCTACTTTGAAGACCATCAAATATAAAACCTATTTGGATTAATTAACACTTTTTTGGTTACTACACGATTCCATGTGTGTTATTTCATAGTCTTGAAGTAGGGGTGTGCCGACATGGCCATATTCGTAATCGTATCAGAACATTGACAGTTGATAGTCAGATCAGATGAGACTCGTGATAGGCATATTAAAACATCTTAGTTTTTTCCTAAGTAGATGTTGGCAAAAATAGGTTACCAATCTCTCTGTACGTTTAGACCAAACAAGCTGCAGATTAGGAGCCGGGAGGGAGGGAGTGTGTGTGGGAGTGTGTGTGTGTGTGTGTGTGTGTGTGTGTGGGAGTGTGTGACGTGTCTGTGTCCTCAACTTGCAGAGGACAGACAAGTTGGCTATCAATCAGAATGTGGGTCGACGTGTCATCTTTTTTCCCTACCCTCGCCCCGCTTAGATATAATGCACTTTGATAGATTTATAGCAAACATCCTTGCCATTTATCATAGTAGCAGGCTAAAGAGAGGCAGCATCGGTCTGAATGATCAGACTTAAAAACAGAAGAGAAAGTGATGGGGTGAAATGATGAAGTGAGTGGACAGAGATATACAGCTTCACTCTATCCAAACAGAGCAGCAGAATCAACGTACAGCCCACCCTTCTCTTTAGGCAGGCAAACAATACAGTTGAGTTATGTAGACCACATAGGACCTCACTTGACTGACATATTTCTCATCATCCAGAAAATTTCCCATATCGGTTACGATACCAGTTTTGTCTGACTACTCTGCACACCTCTAATGGGTAGTGTGAGATTTGCTTTTCTCTTATTGAATGAGATTGTGAACAAAACAATTTGAAAGATCTATCATATGTTCCAAATGGCAACAAGGTTCCAAAAAACAACTACCCTATAAAATCAATACATAGAACTGTATATGACGTCATCAGAGAACGACAATAGAGTACCACAGTATGAGTCATAATAACCCATAAAACCTAGCAGTCAAACAAGGAAAATAGTTCCAATCGTTTTTCCACCATTTCTCCCCATAGGGGATTTTAGAAACAGTTCAAATAAGGTCTGTTTTGTGTAGGCTTACCCTGGTGTGACTTTTGATAACCGTGTAAATCTCTCCAGGACACTATTTCTACCCCCCAAAAATGAAATGTTAATTAGCTGCTAATGTGACTATCATAAAGAACTACAAATGTCATGATCTGGATGAGACTGTGGAATCAAGGCAAAAGGTGAGAATCTCTGGATGAACTATGAATACATTTCAACTTTCATTTAAATTGACAATTCTGTTCACGGTCTTGTGCAAGTTTTAAATTGACAATACTTATTTCGCAAAGCTGTCAACTAAAGATGTGCAGGAGCATGCAGCGATTTGTAGTCTTGCATGGTGTCTACCATGATGCTAATTAGCATGTTCGAATCAGAGTAAATAGAGCCGAATACATTGATTAAAGTGACCTTGTCTGAGAGATTTGTTTTATCAAAATATCACGCCAGGGTAAGCCTACACGAAACACAGCCCTTATTTGAAGTGTTTCTAAAATTCCCTATGGTGGAATGACTATTGGAGCCATCTGTTTGACCGCTAGGTTTTATGGGTATTATGAATCATACTGTGGTACTCTATAATGTGTGGATCTTGGATCTCAGCCAGCAAGACTCATGGGCTGAATGGTTTCAAACTGGTGTCTAAAACCAAGCTCCTTTACTCAACATCAGATTTATTTTCCACAATCCAATTCGCACCATTTCCAATAGTGTTGTGAGATAAAAAAGAAAGAGATGGGTATTGTGACAACTCTGCAGGGCTCCATTAGCCTATTATCTTTATCCATCAACCTCTTCATCTGTCCAATCAGAACGCAAAGAAGCCAATTGGACAGGACATTCCATTGTACATGTGATGATTTCACTTAATTGCATGCTCTTACATCATATATATGAAACATGAACCATGACCTCCATTCCACACCAATAAACATACGGATGGGCAGTTGGTAACATTCCATAAATGTCTTTCTTTCAAAGCGTTCAGACAGGACATAAATGAAGAGCGCGGGGGAAGATGAGCATGAAACAGAACATTTATCATTGACATGGGGGACTGATGGCTGTAGATGTAGCGTTCCAGATCAGTACTTCAGGATATGGGCAGGCAGCATGAAATTTCAGATGACCTCTATGACAATAGTGCAACTCTGTACATTATAAGGCTTGCCTACATTCTCTGACACGTTGCCCTAGTTCAAACACCGCTCAAAAAACAACATCTCACTCTCTTTGGAAGAGCGGGGATAGAGTGCCGTCTGAAACATTGCAGTGCGCCTCCTCGGACTTGACTTTTGATGATAGGGGCAGAGGGTGCCGAACTCTTTCGGCGTGGTGCGGGTGAATCACGGCTCCGTTTCATGCAGCGCGCCAGAGCAGTTCTTCCACTGTCGGGAGAAATGGTAATCCACATTAATTACATTTTAATTGCTTCACTACCATAGCCACAACGGAAGCACAATCATGGCCTCGGATTTGCAGGTGGTCATTTGAACAGACCCAGGGTCTGTTTGTGGTGGCAGAAACACTTTGGCTCAAGGTTAGTGTAGTTTTGGTACCCTTGGAAAGCAGGAAATAACAGTAAATCATGACTTTTCAACAGGGGCACTACAACGTACAAATTGTTTTGCAATCTGAGAAAATATGTCTACATGGCACAGTAGGCTTAATATTGCCAACAGATCTCATGGATGAGACTTTGATTCCTTAGTAAAAAGGGAGTTATGGAATCTGAAGTCCTGTTCCATTAACCGAGACAAATTAAACCAATCACATGAATTGTTTAAAACTTTAAATTATGCAATGCACAGGTGTGTGAATCGTGAAAACCAATGAGCTGTTGAGAGGGGTTGTATGAAAACAAGCAAAGCGCTCAACCATGCCAGCCCGCTTAGAATTTCTATTCAGTTGGACTCGCTTATGGCGTCTGAACTGTGCGTAAGTAGCCTACAGCACACTACAGTGAAGGAGCTGACTGGCACTGTCACTCGGTGGCACAACCTGCTTGGCATACCCCATCCAAGGAAGTCAAATGGAGTGGAATGTGTGGCATAAACCAGCCTAGGGATTGACTATCTAAACAGTCCAGTCTCCTTTTGGCCTCCAGCAATCATAAACAAACACCTTCTGTTCACTCCTCCCTGCGTAGTTTATTTCTGCCACCACCGCACACAGACTCCACCACATCCACTCCCTCTCCCCATCTGCCTCGATCCATCTCTCCCTCCATCCCCTTCTCACATTATGGCCCGAGTCTGACGGCCATCCTAGCAGATGCTTCCCACCCCGGCACCCCTATGGAAAAAAAATAAAAGCTGGCTCCAAAGCAAACAGATGGAGGTGGAAAGCGCCTGAGAGACAAACGGGGAAGTTCTCCTCCGCAATGAATCATCCTTTTCAGAGGGATGCTTTTTTAGATGAAATCAACTTTGTAACTAGTTAGTCTTAAGACTGCTGGCATGGTCTCACCTTTTAAAAAACACTTTCAGAGACCAATTTGTTTATAATGCATCCGTCCTACCGGAGTTCTCTAATGGTTTGAAAATCAATGGGTGAATTTGAAAGCCATGGGGTGGAACCATGCCTTTACTTTCCCAATTCAATACAGAACAGTGGTCTGCTCTTTCTACAATTCATATAATAGTCAGCATTACTGATTAAAACACTGTCTGTAGATACACAGACAGATCACTTAGCAAGCCGTAAACCTGGGTGCCAATACTGGAATGGCTTTCTGCTTTTTCAGAGATCTGCATTCTGATGATCAAGTAATCTGACAAAAATATTTTTTTAAAGGCACATTGCCATTGTTTTAAAGACACAGCCACCTACTGTGTCTTCATAATATTTGCTAGTGTTTTACATTACTTTGTACATATAATACACACATCCTTTGCAGTCTGTAGTCACCAGAAACGTCTGATCATTGATCCGGTGTTAAGAAACAATGTCCTCTGAAACACAAAGATGTACGTCTCTATTGTCGGAGATTGAGGGCAGCCTGTTCAATCTGTCGAAACTCTGCTGGGAGCTCAGGAACATTGGCTGACAAACACAGATGTTTCAAAGATGGCCTTACACACTCTCACGTGGTCAGCTCTCCTCAATCTAGCTGAACTCAATGCTCCCATCTACTACGAGATGATTAAAGCCAATAGCAGGAATGAAGAGCAGGAACACTGCGACTGTTTGTTATAAGACTAGGTTTAATAGCCGAGTGCTAAAAAAACTACGCTGCATGGTTCTCACAATAAAGGTCCCACAACCCTATTACAGGGGCTGAGTCACTGGCTTACTGGTGTTCTTCCATGCCGTCCCTAGGAGGGGTGCGTCACTTGAGTGGGTTGAGTCACTGACGTGATCTTCCTGTCCGGGTTGATCTTCCTGCCCCCCCCCCTTGGGTTGTGCTGTGGCGGAGATCTTTGTGGGCTATACTCGGCCTTGTCTCAGGATGGTAAGTTGGTGGTTGAAGATATCCCTCTAGTGGTGTGGGAGCTGTGCTTTGGCAAAGTGTGTGGGGTTATATCCTGCCTGTTTGGCCCTGTCCGGGGGTATCGTTGGTCAGGGCCACAGTGTCTCCCGACCCCTCCTGTCTCAGCCTCCAGTATTTATGCTGCAGTAGTTTGTGTGTCGGGGGGCTAGGATCAGCCTATCTGGAGAATTTATCCTGTCTTATCCAGTGTGAATTTAAGTATGCTCTCTAATTCTCTCTCTTTCTCTCTCGGAGGACCTGAGCCCTAGAACCATGCCTCAGGACTACCTGGCCTGATGACTCCTTGCTGTCCCCAGTCCACCTGGCCGTGCTGCTGCTCTAGTTTCAACTGTTCTGCCTGACCTGAACCCTGACCTGTTCACCGGGACGTGCTACCTGTCCCAGACCTGCTGTTTTCAACTCTCTAGAGACAGCAGGCGCAGTAGCGATACTCTGAATGATCTGCTATGAAAAGCCTGACATTTACTCCTGAGGTGCTGACCTGTTGCACCCTCGACAACCACTGTGATTATTATTATTTGACCCTGCTGGTCATCTATGAACATCTTGGCCATGTTCGGTTATAATCTCCACCCGGCACAGCCAGAAGAGGACCGGCCAACCCTCATAGCCTGGTTCCTCTCGAGGTTTCTTCCTGGGTTCTGGACTTTCTTGTCCTAGCCACCGTGCTTCTACACCTGCATTGCTTGCTGTTTGGGGTTTTAGGCTGGGTTTCTGTACAGCACTTTGTGACATCAACTGATGTAAGAAGGGCTTTATGAATACATTTGATTGAATGGTATTGTATGCTTCTCCAATAGTGTTCATTGCACATTACAATAGAGACATTACACATAAGTTTGGTCCAAATGTCAGAGGAAAGAAATGGAAGCTATAGAATGTTATCATAGAGATAAAATAATTAACTATAATTTAGTAATGTTTTAGTTATGTTTTGTCAAATCAAAATAAGATCTGGGGGAAATATTGCATGGTGAGGTCAGGTGCAGGCTGCATGCAAAGAGTTAGAGTTCCATACAAATCCGAAAAGCTTTCTTGATCTATTTACAGTCGTTGTAAAGAAGGTAAATTGATTGTTACAGGCTGGTTCAAGGGTGGACAAAGCATATAACTTAGTGGGAAAGGTAAAGGAAAGGGGGATGCCTAGTCAAGTTGTACGACTGAATGCATTCCAACTGAAACGTCTGCATTTAACCCAACCCCTCTGAATCAGAGAGGCGCGGGGGGCTGCCAAATGGCTAAATTAGCAAAAACACAGCCGGTGTGAATCTGAATAATACCAATGGCACCTAGAACTAATTATTGATTAATGCAGAAGTGTTTATATTATTTATATACAATCTACCTGCAGTGAAGATACTCAACATTTACAAGTGTGTTTATCTTAAAGAAAATTTGTAAAGTGATGCATATGTATATTTGTTTTGAGACCAACCAAATAAAAGGTGAAAAAAGATAATAATAAAAACTGCTAGCAGAGAGAATATTATGTCGAGAATGCACCCGACTCCAAAAGCAAAACTATAGATGTTTGCATTTGGACAACGCAAACCACGACCCGGCTAAGTTCATTGTTAGAACCTTCGTAGGAGCATTGTTACATCTCTGAGCAGTTTCCCAAAACCATCGTTATTAACGTTCATAATCGAATGCCTGCCTCAGACTACTAGTAGAACAGCTTAGTGCGTCATTCGATGTTTTGCCCTCCCGCATCACTTTATACACAGAAGATCTCAGCTAAACATAGAATCACATGGTTTATCGGTCTCTTTATCGGGCTCACAGCCAATAACTTCAGAACAAAGTTGACTACAAATAAAGTTTCCAATGACTTTGCAATTAATACAAACAAGCAACACAAAAAGGTGCTTCAAATGAAAACCAAAATGACTGCATAAAAATATAAATATATTAGGCCAATAACAAACATATATGTTCAATACATTTAGTTCAATTTTACTACAGTCTAATTTGTTTCAAAATATTTTGTGTAGCCTAACGTGTGGGCATTTTTATTGGGTAGGTATTAGAATAAGCCACCTGCTGTAGCCATAGGTGGTTATGTCTAGGAGCTGATCCGTCAGTATGCTGAAATAATTCATGTTAAGCTAAGATTTGAATTGCGAAAGCTGATCCAAGAGCTACACTGCCTTTCTGACCTATCAGTAGCGACATGCTCCAACGGCGCATTCAGCTAACTTTCTGTGTGGCGTTTTAGGAAACGCATTTTAAATCTTCAGCTGTTGTAGGAAAACACTCCTAAGCCTAAGGTCGATCACTATCGAGAAAGCTATCGGGAAAACGGGCCCAGGTCCCGTTAGTGCATACTGGTGCCAACCAAGGTGCTGAAATGGATTTCTGCGTTTAAAAAAAAAAGACATTACTACATATCTGATAAACCGAACCAAACGATTCCATTTCCTTCTGCCTATTGGGACTAGGCATGTGACTGGCCATCTGACAAACGGTTGAGGAAAACCCTACCGTGGTTTATTGTTGTATTAATATAGCTGCCAAATTACAGAATTGCAAGAGAAATAGCAGCCGATCCTACAGAATGCATCTTCCTCCACTGTAAAAGCTCTGTGGTATTCTACTAGGAGGATGAATGAGGCAGTGATGCCAGTCATCGTTGCCCCCACGGTACCCCAAACTGGGTGGCTGGTTGTCGCTTTTTCACAAGGGACAACTACATTCCAAGAAAAGTTTAGGGGGGGAATTAGTATCAAGTCCTGGTACACTCAAACATTATGCACTGCCACTTGAGTGACATGAAAAGCTTGATTTGCGGTTGCCAACACTGATCAACAACTGAAAAGGGTGACTGGCCGCCCATCAGTTTGTTGATGCAATGTAGTGAAATGGCCAAGCCTAGGCAGATATATACACACAATAACATGCAGAGTACCCCTGCCTATTTACACAGCTTGGAGGCAGGATCCTTACATTGCATCATGGGTGGCCAAGTCACCTAGAGAGCTACCAGCCCTGCTCAAAACCACCTAATTCAGCTCATTAATGTCGTGGTAAATAGCAGGTTGGATCAGGGCTGGAGAAAAGGCCTGAATGTACCGAGTAGCACCACAGGAGGAGATTTGGCCACCCCTGTATTACAGAATATGTTTTTAACACTTAGGGTTGATACACTGTCTTTCTAGAAGAGACGGCACAAAATGGTATTATGTACAAACACTGCAAAGTGTGACTTGTCATTGTACAACATATTTAGCCAACATGTTTAAATTAGGCAACCACTTAGATTATACAGCTACGGAATATAAAACTGACCACTCATGGCCCGAATATAAAGAGAAGACAAATATATATATATAAAGCATCATGCAAGGTTAAAAAAAAACTTAAAAGAAATTACAAAGCAGCTAAATGCATTGAATATGCAAATTAAAGTACTTAAACTAATCTTGCCAGAAGCTGAGAGCATTTATTGCAATACCACAAGAATATCAAATGATTGCATGGTTAATCTTCCTTGTCAGTAGAGTTGGTTTAATGGACGTACAGAATTACCCAGTCAGAATAAATCAGTTTCATATCTCACATCCGAGTACACATAGGGAAAATGTGAAAAGCACTTAAATTACATACACTTTCTACCTCTGCAGAGGTCAGCACACTTCCATCTACTCAATAAGGATTCCTTGAAATCATTTGATTCAAACTCCTATGCAGGCATAATAAGGACCCAATCAAGAGATTTACAAACAGCACAAAAAAACATTGACCTGTGTGAGGGGATAACTATCTGTTAACTGCTGTTCAACTGGTTTGTGAGAAGAGATGAGCTGCCTGAGGGAAACCCATCAACTATAACAGAGTGATAATCTGCCCGGAAGGCAGCCAAGTGCTCGGATTAGAGAAGCAGCCAGGATTAGAATGCAGGTGTTCTGCAACCTGTGGTCAATTCTACTGTAGAACAAACTGGATTGTCCATGACCGCCAATGATCGAGCTCCCTTCTCGTCACAATGGACAAATGATGTAGTTGCAGGGACTGCGGATCTAAAAGTGAATTTTTGTTTTTAAGAGCACTTGGTACTACAGAGGTTAAATGTACTTACTACAGTCAATTGTGTACCATTGTATTAAATTATTTGCTTTCAAGTTGCATAGAAATGAAGTTGAGCAGATAAGAGCAACAATGTTCATGGAGGGAATGTCAGTTATATGGTTGAAGTTTTTACATTACAGAAATGGTGATTACAACATTAGCTAGGCCTAGTTAAACAGTCTACACAGTTTGGTCCTGACTGCAGTATTGCGAATCATGGGGATGTATTAGCCATTATAACATGGGTTGGTAAACAGTTTACAATAGTGGTAAGGCACCTCAGAGGTTTGTGACACTGTCTATGGACAATAAAACACGGCTAAGGGCTGTGTCCAGGCACTCTGCTTCACATCATCACCGACAGCGTCATTGCATTTTGGTACACCAGAATTACATTCATTTCCAATGAAACGCTGCGTTTGCCTTGCAGTATTGCGTTGCGGGTGCAGTGCGTTCTTTGTGGTACATACGTTGGATGTATCGAACGTATGCGTCAAACTGTATGGGTAGAGGGCTTGACAGAAATGGTAGCAGAATGTGAATGTTGAACTTTTGTTGCACACATATCAAGATTATTATGCATACCATTTTGCGCAAATACACTGTTCGAAGCATTTGCCTTGGCCACACCGATAGTGTTTTTGCGCAAAATAGTATGCAGCATCATCTGGATGTGTGTGCAACAAAAGTTCAACATTCACCTTCTGCTACCATTTCTGTCAAGCCATGTACGTATAGTTTGACGCCTACGTTCGATAAATCCAACGTATGCAGCACACAGAACGCACACCAACTGCATCTGCAAAGCAATACAGCACAGGAAACGCAGCATTCCATTGAAAATAAATGTACTTCTGGTGTACCAAAATGCAATGACACTGTGATCGAGGCGTTATCCGTGGTATATTGTTCGTGGTATACTGGCCGTATAGCACACCACCTCGGGCAATATTGTTTTATTATATTGGTGTCAGCTACATATGTATTTAATAATCTGACAAACTTTTTGTCCAATATGCCTACACAAATGCTGGGACAGTAATGCTAAACAATTGGGCTACAATACAAAACGATGCGACGCAAAGGATGCTGCCTCATTCAGGTGTTGCTAATCATAAACAGCTGTTCAAATTGACAAGAGTGTGCCAAGTAGTATAATGTACACCAAATAAGGTAGGGATGAATTTCATTCCTATAATAACGGAGAAGACAAAAGTACACACATGACTCCTTAAAAAAAGTAGCATTTAGCAAAAGTTTCCATGCAAACTATTCCGAGGGAAAAATAACATGCTTGTTGCTCCAACTGCACCCGACATTTTGATTCATAACAAAACATAGGGGCATAAACATGCAAATACTGTCCTACCAGTTGAAGACCCAGCAGCATCCACTCGGGCAGAAATGCTTTCCACTCTATTCGTCTTTGAATCCATGGTCATATAAGTTGCAGTTTAGTTTGAGTTCCGACGGTGAGTGTTTGGAGCGCTGGATAGTTTGTTGTATAGATGCTCACTTGCAACTTGTACCGGAGTTATTGCAGAAATCTCGCGCGCATGACATTCTCCATGGGCGCGCGCAAACAATGTGCTATAATTGCAGACCGCAATTCCGGGCGTTTCGCTCATCGATATCTGCCTTTGGGCGGATCCGATTATGCTGAATCGCGGGGCACCAAAAGCGTTGAGGTCATGTTGACGCTGCTTGGTCATGTTGTCAACAAGGCAGCATTGTACATCGTCCAGAAACATGCATCTCTTTCCCATAAAATATGTTTTAATTTTTCAAACTAATATTCATTGGGAAGGCAGATTTTAAAAAACGCTTTATCTAAATCAATCACTTTTGCATGTGAAAACAGAATCTTAATCATTACTCCTCGTGCTTAATTATGTCACTTTTCTTTTGCGCCAATTTCGCACAGGGCTTTGAACGAGCATCTGGCTCATGCCTGTGATGCAGCTAGGTTCCAAAATGAATGCAATCAACTTTCACCCTGTGTAAAACACGCCTAACGGGGCACCTGGGCCAAGTTAAATTGGTTATTTCTGGTGTTATGAGACTGATGGTTTCTTGACAGATGATTCGTTAACAAAGCAGCGTTAACTAATGTGGCTGGTTAGGAGAGGTTAAGGTTAGCAAAATAGTTAGGGTTAGCTACAACGCTACAGTTGTCCCCAACGGACCAGAAACTGGCACAGACCAATGGTGAACGTCAATGTATGTAACTTGATATCAAGAAACACCTAAATCAGAAAACACTGCTAATTCCGTCTGCAATTACACCCTTTTTATTCCAAAATGTGAATAAAATCAGGTAAATGTCTCACTATGCACCCATTTAAATTCTGTAGTCTGCACCGTACAGGGATATGAAAAGCTGACTCAAGGACATATACAAGTTCTTCCTATTGACACAATATATTGACTATATATAATTCTGGGCCCATGCAGGAGTATGGTACTGTGGGTAGCTAATATTCCAGCTGTGCATGCACGTGCGCACACACACACACACACACACACACACACACACACACACACGTCTTGGTTTTACCATGCAGACCCTAATACTTTAAATTCTGAGATCAAAAGACCACCCAGATTGCGTGTCAGCAAATGTAGACAACAAAACTGACTTTTCACAGAAAATGCTTCCTTTCTGCTTTTTACAAACTGTACCGAGTGCCTGTCAGTGACAAATCAAAGGAGTTTGCGAATGAGTGTAAAAAGTTATACTCGGCATTACTGGGAATAGACATTTTCATGTCTATTTTGGACACTGTCAGTTACCTAAAGCACAACGGACAGCTTTGGCGTAACCATTGGTGTGAAACAGGAGTAAATTTACTCAGTTGATTGCAGAATTTGCTGACAATATGTAGAAGGGACGCAATCCATTATAATCCTTTTTAATATAAGAATTAGGATGTGAACGATGTATTAAACCAAACATTCACATCAAAAGGTGCAGTTGTCCTGCTGAGCTTTGCTGCAGGACAGGAAGGAAACTGCTTAGGGATGTCACCATGAGGTCATTGGTGATTTTAAAACTACAGAGCAATGGCTGTGATGGGAGAAAAATGAGGATGGATCAACATTGTAGTGACTCCACAATAATGATCTAAATGGCAAAAAATAATAATAATAATTAGAAATACAAGTATTCCAAAACATGGAACAATAACAAAAAGCCAACGGAAAGGAATACTACGTTTTAATAATACGTTTTGACTTAAATCTGCTTGAAAATCTATAGCAAATTGCCGACCAGCAATGATCCTCAGCTCCTGGATAGAGCTTGAAGAATTTTGAAAATAATAAAAATGGGCAAATATTATACTATACAGGTGTGCACAGCTCTAATGAGACTTACCCAAGAAGTCTCACAGCTGTAATCGCTAGTGTTTCTGCCATATATTGACTCAAGGGGGTGAATACTTATGTAATCAAGGTATATAAACTTAGCAAAATAAGAAAGAACACTTATTAAGGACCCTGTCAGTCAAAGATCATTCGTAAAAATCCAAATAACTTCACAGACCTTCATTGTAAAGGGCTAAAAACACTTTCTCAATGCTTGTTCAATGAACCCTAAAAAATGAATGAACAAGCACCTGTAGAACGGTTGTTAAGACACTAACAGCTTACAGACGGTAGGCAATTAAGGTCACAGTTATGAAAACTTAGGACACTTATTCAGGATGGAATAAGAAGGAAATCCGTAAATCCTCCAACCAGGATTTCTAAAAAAACTGGGAATTTTGGGAAAGTTACTGGAATTGTGCAACCCTGATTGCATACAAGCCTAGTAGGGTATACTATAGAAAATGTGTCCCACTTGGATGTTTTGTAAATACCACTGCCAGCACATTCACTTGAATAGCATATGAATATGTGCAAATGCCCTAGAGTTGAATTGTAGTACATGAAATAAGCTAGTTTACCCAAAAAGCTAGTGGTTCAGTCATAGTAGCTTCCCCTTCAGATGCAATTTGGAGTGATTCTCACAGTAAGCTGTAACCTGCTGATTCTACTATGCAGTTGACGGGTCGCACTAGAACTGAGTGTGGCCTGGGGGTGATGAGGCTAACACACGGTCTGTTATGTGTGATGGGTTTATGTAACTTCAGTCTAAAGTCACCATTTTCTGAGCTATATGGTACACAAAAAGCAGGTCCCTGGATTTGGATATTTCAAACACTTGTGTGTTCTCCATTTACCGTGGTCAGTCATTGCCTTTGTGTGGATTATCCTAACGCTCTGAGGTATCGTGGGTAGTTATAGCCTAAAATGCATTCCTTCCATTGGAAATGTAAGCAAAAATCATGATCATGGCAATTCATATAGAAGACTTTAATGAGTCAAAAGATTTCAGATTATTTTGAAAGAATCAATCAATAGTGCAATATTGTGGCTTTCTTGTAAACCTGTAACATATTGCAACGTTTCAACTAATCAACATATGTAGGTTTAGTGCAGCGGTGTTAGTGCAGGGCTGTAACAAAACTGAGCACTCGGAGTCCTACAGGAATGGAATGAAAGAACAAAGGAACCTCTTCTCCTCAACCTTCTCTCTTGCTCTTCCTTCTGCTCAACCATCTCTACCTCTTCATCACTTAGCTGAATCTGGACCTCTGCCCATTGCCTTAAAAAAAATGGCCCCCACACCCAGCCATCTGCATAGTCAAGAATCCATTTGGATGAGCCTGAAAAGACCATGAGATCCCACTTTCCCATACCGACATCCTAAGTGACTATACCTATAGACCTGCAACAGTTGGAATCAGGACAAGCAAGCCAAACAATGACTTGCTTTGACTTCAGCATAGGCCATTGATGAATGTCCTCCATTTCACTCGGCTCAAGGCAAGTTCTTCCACTCGCCCAGTCAACTCCACCTGGTCTTCTCTCCCCCAGGTGTGACTGCAAACAATGCGTTCAGATAAAAGCACATGACTACTCATCATTTTTAGCTGAAAATACTAAGAATACAGAATAGAGAAAAGCTCCATCAAAAGGGACTGCATGGTCTTAAAACATCAGTCCAAATGGCCCCCCATGTGCAGGAGCACACCAAACGATCAACTCTCACCACCACACGGATTCCAGGTTTCATATTTCGCTACATGTAATAAGACAATGGCTTGACACTGCCATAATCATTAGAAACGCTGGTTGCTCATTTATAGTTCAGGCCTCTAAAGTTGTAAGTAATTAAGACGCTCCAGGTAATATATGTATTTTCCTCTTGACAGTTCGAGCCAGCTAATTGTGACTAGCACAGATGGCACGACTTTGTAGAAGGTATCAATCTTAATTCCCATGGCAAGTTTCCACAACAAAGCCAGATGCTTCTTCCAGGCAAGGTAGGCAGTAAATCGGGAAAATGTAAAAGACGCATTACTCGTCTGACCTTAACCGTCCTTCGCCTTCCTAAGAAATCATAGTTGATGACAAAAAAAAACACCATTTGAAGTTTCTCAACTACTTTTGTTTTTTACAGGCAAGTCCTGGAAGCATTGGATATCCTTTGCCAAGTTCTAAACACACATTTGGGGAAGCAATTGACTATTAATATCGGATCTCTGCGTGATTTCAAAGCAGATTGTATCAGCCCGTTGGTCGACTTGATTAGCTCAAGAAAGAAAACAGAAAAGTGTCAACCTCAAGTTAACTTCCTAACAGATGGGATCGACTCCTTGAAACCTCTGTCATTATTTGAAACTCACTCTCCTGACTGGAGGGAATCACTGAAGCCAACACTAATCAAGCCATAACTGCTCAATACATTATTCAAAGGCCGTATTACAGATTGTCACTTTCAAGATGGTCGGGTAATACATCTCTGCCTGCCTGAAATATGCTTTGTATTGCATCATTAGCATAAACATTCAAGTGATGTCTTTACTTTCTTTGCTGTGTCCTTCGTGGCTTCGAAAGTTAGTCAGTCTTTTTTTAATGAATCCCATCTGGACTTTCTTTTTACATGACCTTCACACAAAAGTTTAATAAAGGACATGTTGATTCGTAATAGGTGCAGTATGTCAAACAAATGACTGTCAAAACGTATTGTGAACATTTAGGGCAGACCCTCCAGCATGGATTGCCCCTAGGCCCTATACGGGGATTACTAATCAACGGATTAAGACCAGTACATGATAACTGACAAGTGGATGCATCTAGCAGACTAAATGATGGCAATCCATCCCTCTGCGACACATTGTGCGGTAAAGTACAGCTCCGTCGTCACTCCTCCCCACTCTCTCCTAACAGATATATGCAGCAGTATAAAACACTGATGGTCTGCTACAGAGAGGGGAGAGGTATAGAGGTGAAGATGCACTGCACTAATGATCCTCTCTTTGCCGACAGTGACTCTCGCTGTCAAATCAGTGCAGGCGGTGCAAGCCAGCGGACACCTTGAGCAAGCCAGTGGTTCCTTGAGCTTGTCAAGGAACCACTGACAGTAGGGGAACTTTTGAGAACCAAGATGTTTTGACTCGCCTTCGCACTCTTGAAATATGCCAGAGTCAAGGTTAACCGAGAACAGGGGAATGAGAGACTTTCAATTAGGTGAATGGAATTAGAAACTGTTGGTTTATTACGTTGGAACACACTAGAAAATACAAAAGAACCAGCCCAATGGATATGTACGGTACAGTAACGGTACAGACCATGCAGTTTCACGTACAAAACTTGAGAACAGTGTAACCAAATCGGGATTAAATGATGTAAAAATAGACCATTTATAAAATGTCTCCTACAGAAACAGATGAGTGGCATCCAAAACACACACTTTCACAAACTCAAAATAGTGGGACTAATTTATCCCGATACATTTTTCTTTAAAAAAAAATTTTTTAAATGATTGTACAGAAATCTAAAAAAGCAACAATAGTATAAAATTTAATTTCACAGTTGAAGGGTAGAGCATGTGATATGCAGTCTTTGATGCAGAAAACATTCGCTACACGGTAGTTTCGTGTTTCCATAGGCCAGTCTTTATGTTGGCCGAGCTCAAGCTCTCTGTGTTGATTAAAGGCATGTTCTGCCCGTTGTCTTTGAGCGTGCCGTTTTGTATAGCCAAGTTGAGCCCGTACGATTTGGGCTGGCCCTCCACCAGTTCTGTGTTATTGGGCTGCTTTACGCTACTACTGCTTTTACTCGTAACGGAAACAGCAGTCCCAACCCCCTCACTTTCTCCACCTGATCCTACTATTGTTCCTACACTACCACTTCCAACTCCTCTGACAGCCCCGTTGCCCAGGGTGCTAGTGCTGCCCCCTCCCTTGCCGGCATAGCGCGAGCGTCGGGGCAGGGACGTGCTGGCGTCGCTGCTGTCCTGTTGCATCTGGCTCTGGAGGCGCTCTCTGTATGCCATGTAGGCTGCCCGTCGGCTGCTCCGTGCCTGCTGACTGTCGTGGTGTTCGTGGCGATGCCGCCTGTGGGGGGTGCTCTGCACGCTGCTGTCCACGCTGGTGGGCACATCATAGGCGTACTCGCGCAGCACCGTGAGTCGGCTGGCCCGGTGGGCCCGCGCCCTGTTCTTGTGGTGCCGACCCGCGTGTCCATTGGTGGCGGCGGTGGGATTGTTGTTGTTGTTGACGGGCCGGAACTGCACCTCCACAGGAGCCACGTGCATCTTGATCTCGTTGTCCACAGAGTGCTCAGTCAGGCTGTTGTCCAGCAAGGCTGCGCCATTAGCCAGCGCGGGCAGGTGTAGTAAGGGCAGGGACTTGTTCTGTGCCGCCTCTGCATGCAGATTGGTGAGTTTACTTCCCTGGGCGGAGTTTCGCATGCTGGGGACACTCTTATTGGTGCAGGATGACTCAGCGCTGCTGTGGGCACACTTGACTGCATCTCCGTTGCCCCTACCAATTGACCCAGCCGCGGAGGCCGTGGATGTCCCCGGCAGCGGCAGCAGGGCGTCCTCTTGCGCAGAGTATGCCCGTCTCCCAGGGCAACAGGCCTGAGCCCAGTGGTGCCTCATGTCCTGGCGGTTGACGCAGTGGTGCGCCATTAGAAAGCCACCCAGGGCCAGCGCCACCACGCCAAACAGGCAGGAGAACACCAGGTTGGCCGGCCTCTCCTGGGACACGGCCATGGCACCAAACACCCACAGCGCAGCGTAGAGCCCAAGAGCCGCGGCCGCGCCCAGGAGCTGCACCGCGAATGTATGCTCGTTCTCCAAGGCCAACAGGGACACGGCGTGGGGAGCCGAAACTGTGGAGGACGAGGCGTCGTGGAGGTGGAGGAGGGTGGCTGGGACATCTCCGGCCTCGCTGCCTGCTACCGCCAGTCGCCGCTGCTCCTCGGCGGGCTCTTTGAGTTCGTAGCGGCGCTCAGGGTGGCGTCGCAGCTGGAGGAGGATGCTAAGGAAATACATGCAGTCCACGAAGACGATGAAGCTGACAGGGCCGAAGAAGGCCCCCAGGCTGGGCTCCCACGCCATCCAGCAACTGAGAGACACACAGAGGGGAAAGGCAACAGTACAAACAGTAAATATTTATGTAAATGTGGTACACACGCACGTTATCATTCACATAAATGTAGTATGCAGTGTTGTTGATATGTCAGCAAAAACATATGTTGGCAATGGAGCCATATGACATGTATTAGAGTGCCTTTGATATTTTAAGTAGATATTATGCACCAATACTGAATGTTAAAAGCCTGTTATATTAAATGAATTGTCCTTTAAAATAGACCAAATTGTTCATTCAATAAATCTTTTTTTTTTTTAAATGCAAAATAAACATTAAACATTTTAATAGTCAAATAATAATGTTAAAGCAGGTGACCTGGTTTTCTTTTGGGGAATTTTCTCATGTTTTGTGGTGGAAAACTAAGCATCATATCTCAACCCTGTAGATAGGCTTGAAATGTTTTCACAATTTCATTTTGCCACTCCTATTTGCACACAACAAGCTTCCCATGTCACAAGGGGATTTATGGCCAATTTAAGGTGAAATAATCAACACGATTAATCATATCTGTTACTTTATTTGGCATTTAATAGACACTTACTATTGTATTTTGCTCTCTTTATGACAGAATGTTTAAATGAGATGAAATCAAAAAGTTACACTTTTCAAAAGGCACTGAATTGGTGGAACGACCCATGAGTCACTGGATGAGTCACTGGATGAGTCACTGGATGAGTCACTGGATGAGTCACTGGATGAGTCACTGGATGAGTCACTGGATGAGTCACTGGATGAGTCACTGGATGAGTCACTGGATGAGTCACTGGATGAGTCACTGGATGAGTCACTGGATGAGTCACTGGATGAGTCACTGGATGAGTCACTGGATGAGTCACTGGATGAGTCACTGGATGAGTCACGTGCCAACCATTCAAGTGGTCGAACCTTTAAAAAATATATACAGTGGGGCAAAACAGTATTTAGTCAGCCACCAATTGTGCAAGTTCTCCCACTTAAAAAGATGAGGCCTGTAATTCATAGGTACACTTCAACTATGACAGACAAAATGAAAAAAATGAGAAAAAAACCCAGAAAATCACATTGTAGGATTTTTAATGAATTTATTTGCAAATTATGGTGGAAAATAAGTATTTGGTCAATACCAAAAGTTCCTCAATACTTTGTTTTATACCCTTTGTTGGCAATGACAGAGGTCAATAGTTTTCTGTAAGTCTTCACAAGGTTTTCACACACTGTTGCTGGTATTTTGGCCCCTTCTTCCATGCAGATCTCCTCTAGAGCAGTGATGTTTTGGGGGTGTTGTTGGGCAACACGGACTTTCAACTCCCTCCAAAGATTTTCTATGGGGTTGAGATCTGGAGACTGGCTAGGCCACTCCAGGACCTTGAAATGCTTCTTACGAAGCTACTCCTTCGTTGCCCGGGCGGTGTGTTTGGGATCATTGTCATGCTGAAAGACCCAGCCATGTTTAATCTTCAATGCCCTTGCTGATGGAAGGAGGTTTTCACTCAAAATCTCACGATACATGGCCCCATTCATTCTTTCCTTTACACGGATCAGTCGTCCTGGTCTCTTTGCAGAAAAACAGCCCCAAAGCATTATGTTTCCACCCCCATGCTTCACAGTATGTATGGTGTTCTTTGGATGCAACTCAGCATTCTTTGTCCTCCAAACACAACGAGTTGAGTTTTTACCGAAAAGTTATATTTTGGTTTCATTTGACCATATGACATTCTCCCAATCTTCTTCTGGATCATCCAAATGCTCTCTAGCAAACTTCAGATGGGCCTGGACATGTACTGGCTCAAGCAGGGGGACACGTCTGGCACTGCAGGATTTGAGTCCCTGGCGGCATAGTGTGTTACTGATGGTAAGCTTTGTTACTTTGGCCCCAGCTCTCTGCAGGTCATTCACTAGGTCCCCCCCGTGTGGATTTTTGCTCACCGTTCTTGTGATCATTTTGACCCCACGGGGTGAGATCTTGCGTGGAGCCCCAGATCGAGGGAGATTATCAGTGGTCTTGTATGTCTTCCATTCCCTAATAATTGCTCCCACAGTTGATTTCTTCAAACCAAACTGCTTACCTATTGCAGATTCAGTCTTCCCAGCTTGGTGCAGGTCTACAATTTTGTTTCTGGTGTCCTTTGACAGCTCTTTGGTCTTGGCCATAGTGGAGTTTGGAGTGTGACTGAGGTTGTGGACTGGTGTCTTTTATACTGATAACAAGTTCAAACAGGTGCCATTAATACAGGTAACGAGTGGAGGACAGAGGAGCCTCTTAAAGAAGAAGTTACAGGTCTGTGAGAGCCAGAAATCTTGCTTGTTTGTAGGTGACCAAATACTTAATTTTCCACCATAATTTGCAAATAAATTCATAAAAAAATCCTACAATGTGATTTTCTGGATTTTTTCTCTCTCATTTTGTCTGTCATAGTTTAAGTGTACCTACGATGAAAATTACAGGCCTCTCATCTTTTTAAGTGGGAGAACTTGCACAATTGGTGGCTGACTAAATACTTTTTTGCCCTACTGTATATAATAACGTCATCATTTCAAGTTTGACTCAACCCCTTAGCTCATTAAATCAGGTAAAGACACACGTGCACTCATTGAGCCTCTTGGTATTAAACATCCTGCTCTTCCTATTCTCAGAGAATCGGTTCCAGAAAATTCCACAGGGCGGTTTCCATTCGTCTCGGTAGCTGTGAATTAATTAAACTCCAAAGACTCCCAGGTCCAGATTTCCAAATTACCCAGGGCGCTTATGCAACCCAAACAGCTGCCACCATAAAAGAGGGGGAGCGAGGGAGAGAGCAAGAACAAGAGAGAGATGAGAATGAGAGAAAAAGAGGACGAAAGAGAAGAGAACGATAGATTAGGAAAATGGCAGAAGATTCGAGAGAAAAGAGAGCGAGAAGAGAAAAAGAAAGCCAGAACACGAGATCGAGAGAAAAAGGAGTGACACTGGCAGCAGACGTGAGGTCCCGAGACACTATAAATAGCGCTCCCTAATCGGGTTCTCAGAACTTCACAGGGACTCGGAACTTTTCCTATCCCCGCTAAATATTTGTTATTTACATAAATCCACACACGCATTCTGGTCAGTCAAAAACAAAAAGCAATTTGTCTTGGGTATAGTTTTGTCTATATACACACACACAAAGCCTTCTGGCGAGATAAAAATGTAACAGAATTTCCATAAACACACAGTATAGTAGAAGGACTAATTGGTTTCCATACAATGTGCCAGACTGGCACTACTTACTATGCCGCGTTGGCCCGACTACCGTAGTTCTTGATGTTGGCGGCTGCGGTTATGCCACAGACTATGATCGGTATCCCTCCGCCTATTAGGTAGAACCTGGTAGGAAAAGGTATTGGAAAAACAACTTATTAGGACCTGCTTTCTTGTGAAAGAGATCAAATTGGTGGTAGAGATGGTATATATGCTTTAGGCCTCTATAGTAACACCCTATGATGGAATTTAAATCAACAACACAAACCAAAATTTCTCCCTCCACAAGTCACAGAGATAAGAGAAACCTTTCTAGAATATATTTCAACAGTATTAGCAACTCCTTGTAAAGGGAGAGAAAAACATTCAAATGTGAATGTACAGCATTCCAAATACAGTAAACACACTTGTCGGACTCGCTAGATGCCCTGAAAGTGGTACTTCCTGTTTCCTCTTTTTGTAGGCCAAGAATTGGCTTGAAATTTACACAGTCAAATTCATGAAAACGTGGTCATGTAAACATGTATATTAAAATGTATAAGTGTTTCGAGTGAATTTACATACCATATGCCGGTTTTCAATGTATTTGATGGCCAAGATGAAGCATGAAGCCGAAAAGTCATTAGAACTACACACTTTAACTACAACTCCCACCAGCTGTATGTATGTATGTATGTATATATATATATATATGTATATCTCTCACTTTCAACAGCTTGCCGGTCTACAAAAAAAAAAAAGGTTTTGTATTTCTTTTAAGTACTGGCTGGCAATGTTCAGTAAAAAAGCCACAGAGTAATCTAATATAAAACACGTCAAATGGACTGTAACTAAAGGGTTTTTACCATCCTGTGAGTCCTCAACTCAAGCAAGCAGTCTCCAGCAGCACTCTCCAGCATGCTAACTAGACTACAGGAATTGTAGTTCAAATGAGACTAACTTTCGCCGATGTGTCTTACGTATTAAGCATCAAATATTTTGATAAAAGGCATCAGGTACGAGAAAATCAATGCACAAATATGAATAGAATTGTGTGTATATATATATATATATATATCTTATACTTCGTTTTCATGAATTTGATGATATAAGCTTGATATAAGCTTGAAGCCCATTCAAAAACTGTACAGGACTAAAATCAGGAAGTAGGCAGTGCTTTCATAGGGTATAATGACCAAGCAGTTTCATAACAGTGCATTGTGGGAACTGTAATATTTTACCTCAGCATGGGTCGTGGAGGGGGCGGGGGCTCGTCCAGCTCTTCATAGCGCTTGGCCTTGCGAGTCACCTGCTTGTAGATGTTGCGTGCCGTCACGCCCACCCACAGAGCTGTGGCCAGGGTAGAGTAGTGCAGAATGATGCCCACCTAAAAACAAGACAACAATCTCAGTCCAACTTCAAACAAAAACCTTAGCTGTGAAAAGGTTCAGCACCCCAAACTGTACAACTGTACCAAATTTCATGCTTTTATGAAAAAGTGAAAGTTTTTCCACATATTTTGCCTGTACTATATATGAAGGCTTTATAGAGCATTCATACAGTCTACATAGGCGCTATATAGATGCTTCACAAATGATTTGTGAGCAAAATATAAATATATTTCTGAAAATTAACTTCATAAAATGTTATTATACTAATTGTCAGTTGTTTAAATTCCTCGACAAAGTAGAGTCTAACTGTCAGATGTCCTTTATTCCTGGTGGAAAACCAGTATTTTCCCAGATGTTCTCCACCAGCCGGGCCCTTTGTATGAGGGACAATTCATTAATAAAAGAACCTAGTGAAGATCAGCAGGGGCTGCCTTCAGCTGAAATATAAATATTTGAGAGACAGACTGAGTCCCGATTCTCCACCCTTCTCCCAAAGTGTGCACTTGCACACATCTCATCATGGATTTAACAAATGGTGTAAACTCTCTTTAGCCAATCCAATGCATTTCAATCTATGACGGCAAGTGCACACTTTGGGAGAAGGGTGGAGAGTCGGGACTCAGCCACAAGTCCAGAATCACAGTATGTTGCCAAAGGCACATCTTTCTCCACAACATCTTGAGATCCCCATATAATTGTGAGATGCTTTGGGCACGGGAAGGCAGGTTGGCAGTCTGCATGGTAGGCAGATAGGCTTGCACACCAGGGGGGTATGGTGGGTAGTAGGGGGGAATACTCACAGCTTGGCACACGCTGGCGTAGCGTGTCTGGTTGATGCCACCCACAAAGACGCCACAGGTGAGGAATATGTGGAGGCAGAGGTTGACCAGCATATGCCAGTACTTACGGCTGATCCGAACAGATCTGGACAGGCAAACACACAGAACTGACATGGTAAGATTCGGCAAATAAATACTGAGCTCAGGGAATAAAATATGCCAAATGTAAAAAAAAAAAATTAAAAGCTATTCGTACGTTTGACTAATTCAGAATCTTTGTTGTAATTTTGAATGAGTGTGGAATGGTGTAAATGTGCTTGTGGAGTGGTGAAAATCTTACTGGAGCCTGGACAGTGTTGGTTCCCAAACTTCTTTGCATTGTGACCCAACCAATAAGAAACCTTCTGGCCACAAATCTTATGCTGCAACCCGAAAGCGAGTCACAGTCCACCATTTGGTAATATACACGGTATTAGATACCGTACTACTAGTAAGATGGGTACTTGGTATTGTCATGTCGTTTCCCTGTTGGTGAGGTTTATGACCCCTATAAATACCTTTCCCCCTTTTCTCTACTCTACAGATTGGACTCTTAGAAAGCCCTTTGTTAACATAGAGAGAGTCTGGTAACATCAAAAGGTTGGGGAATGGAACCATATTTCGGTAATCCAACCAGTTGAAAATATCCGTTGGTACATAAAGAATATGATGTCAGATCAGTTGTCGTCTGATACATTATTACTAATGATAGGATGACAAACTGTCACATCCTAGTTATCAGATTCACATGGAATTGTTGTGCAATTTAAATGTTTAAATATGAAACTATTTGTGAAAAGATTAAATGTAATTTTAGCTTCTAAATGAGATAATTATTTTCATGAGTGAACTATGCTCACTCAGTGGCCCCGCCCAAGTGAACAGACATTGGTTGTGAACTATGCAACACGCCGTTCTTTCCACCACTACAAAAGCCCATTGACGAAAGTCAACCTTGTGTTCCCGATGACGTGAGAACTGCTGTCCATATGTTTAAAAGAGCTAATATCAACTACAGAACTAAGCCAACCTCAGTGTGAGCTCTGGTTGCGAATGGTTGAATGGCAACTTGATATGAACTTTGAACTCTTATTCTTTAAAGAATACATCCTAGACGTCGAGTTAGCAGCAGCTGTAAACGCGGGCTAGGAAAGGACGGACAATCTCTTCAGAAAGACAGGGTACTACAACGTACCCGTTCTATCACAAGACATATTCTTCAAAGGACAAGGGAGATCTCTGCTGGGCAACCCAGTCTTCCATCTACGACCAATCTATCGAAGTGCAGCTCAGAGTAAATATTTCTTGCATTTTCCTTTTCCAAATGGGCGGTTATTTAGAATGCATAAGATTCTGTATTTACGATAGCAAAGCTTCATAAGGTCCGATAGAGACCCAATCCTTTTGTTCCTCAGTCTTCCCTCGCTTTCATTCAAACACAACCTCCTTTCTTTGTGTAACCAGGCGTCATATCGGTTCCGTCTGCTAGGGACGTTTTCTTGTATGACATAGTAATCAATGTATGATCCATCTTGTGTATATGTAATTCTGTGTGATTATTTAGGTTAATAATTGACTGCTATCGATATAAAAGATTACCAGGTCTTTAAGAGTCTATTCGGAACACAACAGCTCTATAAACATTCTTCCGTGGTGCCCCGACTTTCTAGTTAATTCCATTTACATGATTAGTTTGATCAGGTAATATTAATTACAGAGAAATTATTTTATAAAATAGCATGTCATATCACTTAATCCGGCATAGCAAACACACAACACGTATCTTATATACCTGGTATACACTGTATTAGATTCTAACAGGACGAGTATGCAGGTAGAGCTGTTACCTGTGGTGGTATATGTAGCTAATGATGATGATCAGTAGACAGAGCAAGAGGACGATAGCCGTGGCGTAGATGACTGGGTGGAGAGGCTCTATGCTGGGAGAGAAATACTCCACCCCAGTAAGATCCTGTGGGATCAAATCAAATAGTTTTTGTCACATGCGTCAAATACAAAAAGGTGTAGACCTTACCGTGAAATGCTTACTGAGAAGCCCAATGCAGTTCAGGAAATAAGAGTTAAGAAAATATTAACAAAATAAACTAAAATAAAAAGGTAACACAATAAAATAACATGGCTATATACAGGGGGTACCGGTACCAATGTATCAATGTGCGGGGGTACAGGTTAGTGGAGGTAATTTGTATATGTAGGTAGGGGTAAGATGGACTCTGCATAGATAATAAACAGTGAGTAGCAACAGTGCAAAAACAAGGGGGGGGGCATTTGTCATGGGGGCCATTTGATTAATTGTTCAGCAGTCTCATGGCCTTTTGGACCTAGACTTGGCTCTCCGGTACTGATTGCCGTGTGGTAGCAGAGAGAACAATCTGACTTCGGTGACTGGAGTCTGACAATTTTTGGGGCCTTCCTCTGACACTGCCTAGTATTATAGGTCCTGGCTGGCAGGAAGCTTGGCCCCCAGTGATGGACTGGGCCATGCTCCAGTGTTGAGGATCAGTGTGGCAGATGTGTTGTTGCCTACCCTTACCACCTTGGGACGGCCCATCAGGAAGTCCAGGATCCAGTTGCAGAAGGTGGTGTTTAGTCCCAGGGCCCTTAGCTTAGTGATGAGCTTTGTGGGCACTATGGTGTTGAACACTGAACTGTAGTCAATGAACAGCATTCTCACATAGGTGTTCCTTTTTTCCAGGTGGGAAAGGGCAGTGTGGAGTGCGATTGAGACTGCGTCATCTGTGAATCTGTTGGGGCGGTATGTGAATTGCAGTGGGTCTAGGGTTTCTGGGATGATGGTGTTGATGTGAGCCAGGACCAGCCTTTCAAAACACTTCATGGCTACCGATGTGAGTGCTACGAGGCGGTAGTCATTTAGGCAGGTTACCTTTGCTTTCTTGGGCACAGAGACTATGGTGGTCTGTTTGAAACGTGTATGTTGACCTGTTTAAAAGGTCTTGCTCACATCGGCTACAGAGAGCGTGATAACACAGTCGCCCGGAACAGCTGGTGCTCTCATGCATGCGTCAGTGTTGCTTGCTTTGAAGCGAGCATAAAAAGGCATTTAGCTCTTCTGGTAGGCTCGCGTCACTGGGCAGCTCACGGTTGGGTTTCCCTTTGTAATCAGTGACAGTTTGCAAACCCTGCCACATCCAACGAGTGTCAGAGCCGGTGTAGTAGGATTCAATCTTAGTCCTGTATTGATGCTTTGCCTGTTTGATTGTTTCATCGGAGGGCATAGCACGATTTCTTAAAAGCATCCGGATTAGTGTCCCGCTCCTTGAAAGCAGCAGCTCTAGCCTTTGGCTCGGTGCGGATGTTGCATGTAATCTATTGCTTCTGGTTGGGATATGTACAGTTGAAGTCGGAAGTTTACATACACTTATGTTGGAGTCATTATAACTCGTTTTTCAACCAATACAACAATTTCTTGTTAACAAACTATAGTTTTAGCAAGTCGGTTCGGACATCTACTTTGTGCATGACTCAAGTATTTTTTCCAACAATTGTTTACAGACAGATTATTTCACTGTATCACAATTCCAGTGGGTCAGAAGTTTACATACACCAAGTTGACTGTGACTTTAAACAGCTTGGGAAATTCCAGAAAATGATGTCATGGCGTTAGAAACTTCTGATAGGCTAATTGACATCATTTGAGTCAATTGGAGGTGTACCTGTGGATGTATTTCAAGGCCTACCTTCAAACTCAGAGCCTGTTTGCTTGACATCACGTGAAAATCTAAAGAAACCAGCCAAGACCTCAGAAAAAAATAGTAGACCTTCACAAGTCTGGTTCATCCTTGGGAGCAATTTCCAAACGCCTGAATGTACCACATTCAACTGCACAAACAATAGTATGCAAGTATAAACCACATGGGACCACACAGCCGTCAAACTGCTCAGGAAGGAGACGTGTTCTGAACGTCTCCTAGAGATTAACGTACTTTGGTGTGAAAAATGCAAATCAATCGCAGAACAACAAAGGACCTTGTGAAGATGCTGGAGGAAACAGGTACAAAAGTATCTATATCCACAGTAAAATGAGTCCTATATATCGACATAACCAAAGGCCGCTCAACAAGGAAGAAGCCACTGCTCCAAAACTGCCATATAAAAGCCAGACTATGGTTTGCAACTGCACATGGGGACAAAGATCGTACTTTTTGGAGATATGTCCTCTGGTCTGATGAAACAAAAATAGAACTGCTTGGCCATAATGACCATCGTTATGTTTGGAGGAAAAAGGGGAGGCTTGCAAGTCGAAGAACACCAATTATGTGGATATATTGAAGCAACATCTCAAGACATCAGTCAGGAAGTTAAAGCTTGGTCGCAAATGGGTCATCCTGTCACGCCCTGACCGTAGAGAGCCCTGACCGCATTCTATGTTTCGTATTCTATGATTTGGTGTTTCTTTGTTTTGGCCGGGTATGGTTCTCAATCGGGGACAGTTGTCTATCGTTGTCTCTGATTGGGAACCATACTTAGGTAGCCCTTTTTCCCCATCTTTTTTTGTGGGAAGTTGACTTTGTTTAGGTCACATAGCCTTTGAGCTTCACGGTTTGTTTTTGTAGAGTTATTTGTTTTTGTTCGGCGTCATTTTGAGGCAAAATGGCTTAAGGACAACAAAGTCAAGGTATTGGAATGACCATCACAAAGCCCTGACCTCAATCCTATAGAAAATATGTGGGCAGAACTGAAAAAGCATGTACGAGCAAGGAGGCCTACAAACCTGACTCAGTTACACCAGCTGTGTCAGGAGCTGTTTAAAGGCACAGTCAACTCTGTGTATGTAAACTTCTGACCCACTGGAATTGTGATACAGTGAATTATAATTGAAATAATCTGTCTGTAAAGTTGTTGAAAAATTATCATGCACAAAGTAGATGTTCTCACATACTTGCCAAAACTATAGTTTGAACAATAATTTTGTGAAGTGGTTGAAAAACTAGTTTTAATGACTCCAACCTAAGTGTATGTAAACTTCCGACTCAAACTGTACGTATGGTCACTGTGGGGACAACGTCGTCGATCCAATTATTGATGAAGCCGATAACTGAGGTGGAATACTCCTCAATGTCATTGGAAGAATCCCGGAACATATTCCTGACTGTGCTAGAAAAACAGTCCTGTATCGTAGCATCCACGTCATCTGACCACTTCTGTATTGAGCGAGACACTGGTGCTTCCTGCTTTAGTTTTTTCTTGTAAGCAGGAATCAGGAAGATATAATTAGGATAGAATCAGATTTGCCAAATGGAGGGCGAGGGAGAGCTTCCCCCCCCCCCTGGCTGCACATTTTACATGCTGATAGAAATTAGGTCAAACTGATTTCAGTTTGCCTGCATTAAAGTCCCCGGCCACTAGAAGCGCCACTTCTGGATGAGTGTTTTCTTGTTTGCTTATAGCCTTATAAAGCTCGTTGAGTGCGGTCCTAGTGCCAGCATCAGTCTGTGGGGGTAAATAGACAGCCACAAATAATATAGATGAGAACTCTCTCGGTAGATAGTGTGGTCCATAGTTTATCATGAAGTACTCTACCTCAGGGGAGCAATACCTTGAGACTTCTTTAATATTAGACATTGCGCACCAGACAAATAGACACACACACCTCCGCTCCTCGTCTTACCAGACGTAGCTGCTCTGTCCTGCCGATGCACGGAAAACACAGCCAGCTCTATATTATCCGTGTTGTCGTATTTCCTGAGGAAAATAGCCCTTGTTGGGAACAAACAACCTTATGTTGTCACATTTCTTCATTAAGTTCAAAGGTCAGGAACCCCCTGGCCACTCACCATGAGCACGGCATAGTTGCTGAGCGAGTCACAGGAGAGCGTGGTGAAGTTGTCGTGGTGGCCCAGGAGACGGCAGCCCTCGCTTTGCCAACCACCCTGCCCACCCAACAGGCTGAAGTTCCAGCAGGCGGGCACGGCATCAGTGCCGCGGGCAAACCTCCGCAGCGTGGCGTTCACCGGCATCCGCAGGCCGCGCAGTGGGAAACCCTCTGACCAGAGAGAGAGGCGTTAGTCTTGACGGTCAAAACATGTCATGGTTCTTATCTTTATGAATCTATCAATCTTTTTTGCGCAACATTTTCAAAAACCTGTTGTAACAAAAAACAAGTTGCCACCTCACACATAATTAATAGAGAATAAAATGGCCTCACACACTTTCACTACATAGAACTAAATGTTTTTAGCTTTTTCGTACACTGTAAAATCTCAAATTACAGACGGATCCTAAATCAAGTCTTTGAAAACTTTAATCAACATCTATTCATTCTAATAACATTTGTTGCCCATAACATAAAATTCACTATTAAAACAAGTCACAACAACATCTTGAACAAAACCCATCTAATACTATAGTGATACAGTGAGGTCCATGCCAGACTCACCTATCTTGGCCAGGAGCACGGGGGTGGCCACGTTCCTCCTCTTTCCCCCGTCGGCCAGCAGGGTGGAATTGCCCGTGGAGGGGAAGAGCTTGCCGTTGCGAAAGGCCAGCAGGTGGAACTTGTAGACGTTGTCACCGGCCTGGCCAGGGACAGAGTACTGGGAGAACAGAGAGGGGGGGAGCTGCAGGGACGCCTCCACTATGGTGTTCTAGGGAGAGAAAGAGGTGATTTATTCTATAATTGTAGTTGTACCTTATTTCTACAGGTGAATCCCATTGAGATTCAAATAATGGAGTGTACAGTATAACTGTGGGATTCTGGGTAACGCTTTATTCTACAGTTCATCGTTTTAAAATGTGTTATGGGTGAACGTCACATGACAATGCACCTCATTAAAGACGTCCGCATGTTTCCCCATCCGAAACTGTTTGTGGATAATTATGACAACATTTTGTGACGTTTTGTTCCTTGGTATGTCTTTTTTGGGCTGTTCGTGCACACAACAAGCCAAAGTCTACGCCCCCAAGGGATTCTTCAATTAGTTGTGTTTTGTCATTCAACAAGAGTTGACTCTTTTTCCTGCTCATATTTTTCACTAGAAAAATACTGCACCAAACAGATTAGTTCAATGGAAAAATTTTACGACTAGGCAAAAACATCAACATTTATGACAGATTTCTTAAATGATCTTAGACTAATTCTGACTGTTTTGAGGAGGTGTATAATGGCTATGGCGTCTCAAGATGGACAAGCTAAGGTCTGAAGGGAGTTCACGTCGCTTAGCCGAGTTCTGCTAGGAGCAAGCCAAACCAAGTATTCAGACGCATTAAGGAGGCCCGTTTCAATTAACATGACTGCTGCCGCTTGCTCTTTGCGGTCGAGACTTGGTTACTTTATAAGCACCTTGTGATCGACTCCCTTATGGACATTCCTGTGTACTGACCTTAAGAGCAAGGCTGGACAGGGTGCTGGTGATGTTACACTTGAAGCTGAGCTGGCGGTCAGGGTTGCCGTCTAGGTCGATGCGCGGACCCAGGTCTCTGATCCCAACACGTTCGGGCATCAGCTTCTGAAACAGTGTGCAGGTCATGCCGTTGAAGCTGCTCGCCTTGATGGCGTGGGCCTCCAGAGCGATGTTATGGGAATTCTGGGAACAAATTATGGGAATTAGAGAAAGAATAATACACAAGGCGAAATGAAGAACAGTAAGATCAGACGGGCTTTGAAATTCAAATAGTGGAAAACACATCTACAGACAGTAGTGCGCCTCCCAATGACATCAATGCATTTATGCATCAATGCTGCTTAGGATTTGGTCCGTAGAGTTGTAATAGGACATTATATACTGTGATCTCATGATTTACTGTGATCTTACGGTGGAGTAGGCCTGGGCTGTGCTGGCTAAGCGGTGTACAGCGATCCTCTGGAGACACTCCACGATGCGGGAACAGGCCCTGGCCTCGCGCTGAGCCATCCACAGCAACCGCTCATCAGCCAGCATCAGGTTACTGGAGATGTCCACCATCACATTCCCCAACTGAGACAGACAGAGCAGGGCTAACACACACGCCAAGAAACAACATAACTGCACGATAAAAGTTACCTGCACATACACGCAGGGCCACAGACAGGGCACATGCATAAACCAGCCGTATCAACCAAAACAATGTTATTATCATCACCGTGGTTCCTCTCAGCGCTCTCTCCATGAGTGCTGACTGAGGGCCGCAGGTCTCAACCAGGTGTGACATTCAGAGCCCTCTCTAATGAGCTCAAACTGATAGGTGCGCCACTGAATGCCCTTCCAATGGAAACCAAACAGGCAAAGAAACCGGACCTGGCCTTGCTCTGCAGTCCCTCACAGGAAACATCCCTCATTCCAGATCCTATCTTTTCCGCTCTCATTCAGATTCCTGTGGATTTAAACAGGACAGGGTTGCCTTGTCTCAACTACGAGGAACGTAGTGATAAAGTCAAGGGAAGACGCCCCAAATATTAGCAGTAATTTGGAAAGGCCTACAGTAAGTTGTATATTCACACTGTCACTTGCACTCAGAAGAAATGTGGCAGCAACACAGTGAACACACACTGACAAACTATTACCTACAGTAGCTCGACTTAGTGACCCCATTTCTTCTCATGACACCTATGCCCGAAGGTTCACCTCATCGTGCATGGTGTTCGTATCCTCTGTTTATGCGTCTGTGTGTCTTTATATGCAAGTGCGTGCATCTTATTCGTGCCTAAATGAGATACACGGTGGGACTGTGAGATGGAAGCGGGACTCACCTCCTTGTATTTCTCGGCAAACTTGCCAAACTTCTCGATCATCTCGGCCACGAAGATGACGTCCATCTTATCGGAGAAGTTGGCGGCCTCAATTGTGTAGACGAGCAGCTGGCGGGCCGTGATCACTGCGTTGGTCATGTTCAGAGGCATCTAGAAGACCCAGACCAGACCAGACCAAGACAGACAGACAGAGACAGACACAGAGACAGACAGAGACAGATTTAGGGTGAAAGCGTCAAGAAGGAATTTGAGTGTAGGAGGGGATTAATAATAATAAAAACACTGTCAGAAGAAAGAGATGAAAATAACAGACCAAGAGTAAAGACTTGAAAGATGAAAACAAAAGGAAGATGAGGAAAAAGAGAACGATGGATGTAGAGAAACAACACAGACAGACAAAGAGGGCAAATCAAACATGGGCAGAAAGAGTGCCATGGTCACCTGGTTGATGATGTAGAGGATGCGGGTGACGTCCTTCTGGTACTGGCAGTGGGAGTAGTTGTCCTCGGCCCATAGGCCCCCACGGTCACAGTGCCGCCATGCCCGCAGCTCATCACCCACCGAGCCCGAGTAGATTCCCGCGCCCGACGCCAACTTGTTGCAGGGCATGTAGGCTCTGATGCCCGCCATGGTACGAGGCCATCTGAGAGATGGGGGAGAGGAAGAGCCGGAGAGGAGGAGAAAGAGAGAGAAAGTAAGGGGGGGAAGAGAGAGAGAGCCAGATGGAGGGGAGAGAGACAGACAGAGGGGAGAGAGAGGAGAGAGAGAAAGAGAGAGAGAGAGAATTTGTTCAGTTAGCAAAATGCCAGAATCCCCCTAAGATTGATGAAGTGCTTAATAGATGTGCCAGGTTCACGTTTATTGTCATGAGTCTTCCTCCCAGCAAACCAGTTAATCAGCGAGAGAGTTGGTTACGAAAAAGAAGAGTGGGAATGCCAGAGTGTGGTTAGCATGAGTCACGTGGTGTGTTCCAGGAACATCATGTGATTATTTAGCCACAGCTGCTGCCACTTACTGGTGCTCAACATCATCATCTAAAACCGTGGAAAGCTTTAATTCCAGCCCTGTTCTACGATTCACTCTATGGATTAGACGCTTGTAGACAATTACAATTTTACAAATTGAAAACATTCAGCAATCAAAACAAGCATTTCTTATCGGACAAGTTCACGTTAGTCCTTCCCTCGTTCTGTCAAGTTTTCTTCCATTTGGTGCCTAGTGAATACGACCTCGATATTACTACAATTAACAGTCTGATATTCAACCACTAGGAGGTGCCACAGAGCCAAGCTTGTTCCACAAACAACTGACACACTTAAGGGATGGGTAGCGTCAAGAAGTTAAACAGCCTAAACAAGTCCATTCAAATTACACAAGTCAGTATATACATACCTGCTTGCATAAAACAATAGATGAGATTAAATACATGGCAGAGATTAGATTAAACCAATAGATTAATAAAAGTACAATATTCACCTGAAAACATTTATCTGACAGATTACTGACTGACATCAACCCAGCTCACCTGAAGTCTCCCTTGTTGTTTGACACCCTGTCGGGTGGGCAGTACTTGGCAGAGCTCTCCAGAACCATGATGTGGACGGTACGCGTGGTGTTCCCACGGCTGGTCCTCACACGACACTCCCAGTTTCCCGTAGAGCCAGGCTGGATGTTGGAGATGGTCAACGCACTGATAGAACAGAGAGGGACAACAGTGACATAATATATTACTGCCAAACAGTAGCTAGTTTCAACCATGATTGCTGACAGGTGTCCCCCCCAACAGCATTTGTCACAAAGTGCAAACAGCAGCACAGTGAGCAGATAGCAGGAGCACAGTGGCAAGAAGAAACTCCCTGGAAGGAGGAAACAGACAGGAAGCAGATGGTCTTCATCGTACCTGGCGATGAGGGAGCAGTTCTGCACCATGCTCTTCTTGATGAAGATGCCCTGGGCTGCGTCGGGTTCCACCATGCGGCCGTCCTGGTACCACAGCACCTGCATGTCCTCCGCCACGAACGAGGCCTGGCACTGGAAGGGCAGGCTGTCGCCCTGGAACACGACCTGACGCTGGGATGGCGTCAGTTGGAAGGAGGGCAGCTCCAGGGGTGCATCTGGGGAGGACAAGGTTCCATTTAGGGCATTTGTTTCAGGTGTGGTTTATTTTAGAGTTTGGGCTTTTTTACTTGGTGGTATGTGTGTGTGTGTGTGTGTGTACACATGACCATAGGTGAGTGTCTCTCTCTAGGGGACATGTCTGAGTAGGATGGGGTTAATTCAATGCATTTCAAAACAACTTCATTCATCTCCTGCTGGGATCCCCTCAATAGTCAAATGGTGGTCCTATTCATCACTCAGGTCATGCGTGTCCACTTGTGAAAGCTGTGCCACGTATTTCCTAACCCGTGCAGTGAAGAGTGCCAAACTGATAAGACAGGGCAAGCACAAACAAACGCTGCACTGCGACGTACTGCTGGCCCTTTCCTTATCGCCTGTGCCATTGGACAACTCCCATTCCCAAAAATACCAGCAACACAAAACAGACGACAGAGCCAAACTCACCACTATGGAGTGGGGAGAGAGAGGTTTTAAGTACATCTATACATCTGTCCTGTCTGAGAATGCATCTTAGGAGGGCAGCGTGCCAAAGACTGCTTGTGAGAGTGTGTTCATCAAGAGTTAGCCTTGAGCAAGGTGATGTATGGTGTAGGGGAGTAGCATGTATGTGTGTTGTTGATTGTGTTCTGACAAAACTTAGGTTTGATGAAGGCGAGTGTGTGTGCGTGTGCCCGCACATGCGCATTGGTGCGTGCCTATGTCTAGTGTTCTCTCTGTGTATATACGTACGTGGAGCTTAAGGGCTGATGACTAAGTGTAGGACCAAGTGTGTGTGTGTGTGTGTGTGTGTGTGTGTGTGTGTGTGTGTGTGTGTGTGTGTGTGTGTCCTTACCACAGGTGAACAGTTCAGGCTTGGTGGAGGTGATGAGCTGGCCCTGCAGGGAGCGAGGGTAGGAGCAGCTGGTGTCCTTCACCCCCACGTTGTTGTCATTGATCCAGTGCAGCAGCCACAGCAGGTTGCAGTCACACAGCAGGTACGGCGTCTGGAACTCCCTGAGGTAACATGGAGACAGACACAGAGTTAAAGGGGCAGTTCAACACTCCCGATGACATCGTAGAGAGTCATTTTCTTATATTTTTGACTACAGAATATATTAAATCACCGTTTTACACATCTGTAGAGATAATAAATATGAGGTTAAAAAGTGCCCCTTTAAATTAATTTCCAGTCAAAAGTGCTAGCCCTATGAAGCAGTCTGGAAACAGAGGTTGAGGTTTTTTTTGGCAGAACCATTTGATTTTATGTTTTGTAATGTGTTTGTAGAACCTTGAGTTGCCAACTGGGAAATGAAAGTTACAGATTCCACCTTTAAGTGGCTGCCTGAAGAATGGCCCTACCATTTGTAAATAGCCCAGTAAAAACACTGTAAACTGCTAGAGAGACGCATTTCTTTCCGTCACCCCTAAATCATACTTACAATGTCTTCAACGACACCAAGCTGTCGAACGTCCCTTGGGCTAGCGATGAAAACATATTTCCTGAAAGGTTTCTGAAAAGACAAGACGAAGGCTATCAATCACCTATAACAAATTCATTCAAATATGCCAACCCGTCACATCACACCATCAGGACCCAAACACAAACTGTCATTGGTTACTCTACTGACATATCCAGGAATATCTTAATCCTCACCTTTGTATTGTGGGAACAGCACATGGAATAATGTGTTGCAGCTGTTGCACTGAAACTCGTGGGGGAACCCTGGGTAATATGCTAATATCTCAGCACCTGGCTGCCACCATTTTCTGGTGTTCTGAGAAGGGCAAATACTATTGGGGCACTGGAGCCAAATATTTAACTTTCCCGTGAATGTACTTATCAATGACTTATGGGGTTGTTTTTTAAAGATGGATAGAAAAAAGAAATGAACGGTTTTCAAAGCAAATCGAAAATAACTATTACTTACAGTCGAACCAGACTTAAGAGGCCCTTGAATATGTCCACGTTGAGGCAGCCAATGCGGTTGTTGGACAGGTCTCTGTAGAAAGCCAAACCAATGGAGATTCTGGTTATATTCTGTCCTGATATGCTCATGTCAAACAGCAGCAATATTTTTTGAAACATCATAGGCCACCGCAAATTGTACAAACATGGAATGCATACATTAATTGACATCATGTGGTGACTCAGTGAATTCTAATAAATCCACGTTTTCGCTCAACAAATCAAAATCAGAGAAAAACTGTCAACTAGACTGGTGTTGTCGTTCCCCGAGAGACAGGTTGGGCAGAGGCAGGGATAAAAACTAATAATAAAAAAATTAATTTTTTTTTAAAAAAATCAGGTGTCAGTTGTACAACTTTTCAAGGTGATTTGAGACGTCTGTGTTCACCCAGAGGGGGTTTCCACATCAAAGCTTGTGTAACACACTAAACTAGTCAAGATTAACCTCTTATGATGCATGTCATACACATCAAAGCTTGTGTAAACACACTAAACTAGTCAAGATTAACCTCTTATGGTGCATGTCATACACATCAAAGCCTGTGTAACACACTAAACTAGTCAAGATTAGTCTCTTATGATGCATGTCATACACATCAAAGCTTGTCTTTTTCGCCAGGACGGCAGGTAGCATTATCTATTGCCCGGGGGTCCTTTGTAAAGAAACCATGTTTGGGCAAAGATTTTTCTTTGACAACATTCTGGAAATATGTTGTTTAACTCAAAAATACATTTGGTCAAACTAGAAGAAATTAGGTAGGCAGGGAATTCGAAACAGCCATTCCAAAAACATGCCCCCATGTATAAAAGTAATGCTGTGGGTGTATAAAAAGAAATCAAGGTTGTGGGTGTATATGCAAGCAGTAACTGCTGGATAAAATAGCATCCGCTTAACGACTCAAACGTAAACAAATGACTAAAGTGTAACACCAGTACATGTTACGAGCATGATAGTGTCGATGACATCCGTACGATGGCATCGTCCATATAAGGTTAACCCACATTTACATTATCAAGGTCTCACAATGCAATACAAATCCTAACCCAAGGCCAGGGCAGCATCATTGCTACAACCCTAACCCAAGGTCTAATGCCAGGGCAGCATCATTGCTACAACCCTAACCCAAGGTCTAATGCCAGGGCAGCATCATTGCTACAACCCTAACCCAAGGTCTAATGCCAGGGCAGCATCATTGCTACAACCCTATCCCAAGGCCCAATGCCAGGGCAGCATCATTGCTACAACCCTAACCCAAGGTCTAATGCCAGGGCAGCATCATTGCTACAACCCTAACCCAAGGTCTAATGCCAGGGCAGCATCATTGCTACAACCCTATCCCAAGGCCCAATGCCAGGGCAGCATCATTGCTACAACCCTAACCCAAGGTCTAATGCCAGGGCAGCATCATTGCTACAACCCTAACCCAAGGTCTAATGCCAGGGCAGCATCATTGCTACAACCCTAACCCAAGGTCTAATGCCAGGGCAGCATCATTGCTACAACCCTATCCCAAGGCCCAATGCCAGGGCAGCATCATTGCTACAACCCTAACCCAAGGTCTAATGCCAGGGCAGCATCATTGCTACAACCCTATCCCAAGGCCCAATGCCAGGGCAGCATCATTGCTACAACCCTAACCCAAGGTCTAATGCCAGGGCAGCATCATTGCTACAACCCTAACCCAAGGCCCAATGCCAGGGCAGCAGCATTGCTACAACCCTATCCCAAGGCCCAATGCCAGGGCAGCAGCATTGCACTGGCAAGCATCACAGTACTAGCAACACTTTTTTTCAAATAATTGTGGAGCGCATCACGTAAACGTCCTGGTGTTGGTCTAATTATTGTTGTGGGTCCTAGGGAGGGTGGCAGCTGGGGAATTTACTGTGTGAGGTGGTTAGTTCCGCCTGCCCCGGAACCCGGAAAAACCTTTCGGGGGCTGCCAAGAAGTCGCGCTGGCATCCTGTGTCTGAGGAGGATTACCTAGTGGGGGGGGTACTTCTTTAGCTAAAGGGATAAACTCCTGTCCTGCCAGTGCTGCCATGCCATATCACTAGACATGGTGCAGTGCTCTCGCAGTTGGGAAAATGTAGTGTGATGTCAAAGCAGCCCACATAAGGAGGAAACCATCTGCTTTGCCTCTCACAAATGACATTGTTGTTGCTTGTGTCATCATCAGCAATGATCATAGCAACATCATGTCCAATGAATTTCCACAAATATTTTAAATGACAATTGCAGATCTCCTTGCCAGTTCTCCCCCCCCCCCACACACTATAACGTTGCTTCAGGGCTGTGTGTCAAAGTCACAACGATCTTGGTTGTACAGTACTTCAAAACATAAAACCTGTCCATGAACTTGTAAGTAGCAGCAGAGCTCAACATTACAGCCAGGCAGACCCAGAGCAAGCCGTCTTTTGTGATATGAGCAGATGTTAAAATAGCCTGGTGTGTCAGTAACAAGGCAGGGTCAGTGACTGTTCAGCTGTTGGAGGAATGTTGAGGCTGCTGCTAGGTGGTAAGGCCCTGGAGAGGCCAGTACAGAAGAGGGGTGGTAGGGTGAAGTTTTCCCCAGACGCTGATCTTTGGTCAGTTTTGCATTTTCCCCACTATGGGTTAATATCAGGGTTGGGGGAAGTTGTTCCTACATCTGTACCTAGGGGAAACTTCACCCTGGAGTGACTTGAATAGGTGGCACTAAAACGCATCCAGTGACTCATGCAGCACAAACGAGCATTGTCATTTCATAGGTGTCATGTGACTATATTGGCAACGTATGCATTTTGCTGAATGCAGATGATATATCGACAGTACTGAGTCGACTACTTGCTCCTCACCAGGACCTTGACTAGATGTATCAGGTGTTACAACAGGGTTGGAACTAGCCTTCCCTGGGGGCTCTCTCCTCCCAGGGTCTCTACTCCCCCACCTCTAGCCAGCCCGCCCCTAACAGCTGAGACCAGGCACCGTCTGACTGACACCAGATCAGACGTTTGTCCCGTGAAGAGTCCAGGCGCCAACCTAAAAGCAAAGCTAAGCGACCCTGCCAACGTTGCGGTCATGTTGTTTTGGCTCTGCTTTTTATTTACTACAGTGGGAGTGGATCAGTTGCATACCTGCTGTGCTGTAAGAGCCCTGGTTTGACTTTAATTTTAATTATTTAACCTTTATTTAACTAGGCAAGTCAGTTAAGAACAAATTCTTATTTACAATGACGGCCTACCCCGGGCCAACCACGGATGACGCTGGGCCAATTGTGCGTCACCCTATGGGACTCCCAATCACGGCCGGTTGTGATACAGCCTGAAATCGAACCAGGGTCTGTAGTGACGCCTCTAGCACTGAGATGCAGTGCCTTATACTGCTGTGCCTCTCGGGAGCCAATCAATAGGCTACAACATTTCCTAACAAAGTACACTGGAATGGAAAGAGGACTTTGACCTAAGTAAGTTTTGATTACAAATGATGACAATGAAAGGGGTGAAGTAATGCATTGTAGCGCGCATTGAACATGTCTGTTTATTCATGAGAACATTCAAGTCTGACTTCCCTCTCCTCTCTCTGACAAGATGGGTAAAAGAGGTAGGCAGCCTCGGTTTGGCCTAGCCGCCAGCGAGTGGCATGTCTCAAAAACAAGCAAAAATCTAATTAGGGTTTTTGGAAAGAGGTATAAGGACAGATGGGACAAACTTAAGATAAGCTGAGGCTGAGTGTGTGTGTGTGTGTGTGTGTGTGTGTGTGTGTGTGTGTGTGTGTGTGTGTGTGTGTGTGAGAGAGTGAGTGAGAGAGTGAGAGAGTGAGTGAGAGAGTGAGAGAGTGAGAGAGTGAGTGAGTGAGTGAGTGAGTGAGTGAGTGAGTGAGTGAGTGAGTGAGTGAGTGAGTGAGTGAGTGAGTGAGTGAGTGAGTGAGTGTGTGAGTGTGTGAGTGTGTGAGTGTGTGAGTGCGCACTGTCTTTGTCAGGAGTCTGCTACCGACTGCATTACAAGAGAGGGAGTGTGTATTTTTATGTCCTCCCTGTCAATTAAGTCAATCACCTTTTTCCAGAAGCCCAGCAGAGGGCAGGTGCAAGGGTAGGAGTTCAAGAATTTTTACCTCAGCTACACTTTTCGCTCTTTCGTTAGCTGTGGAATAGGTTGAAGTGTAAGCAATATATTGGAGACGCAGCCAGTTACCAATCAAATGCATGATTTAACGACCTGACAAGCTGTCTGCAATATATTTCCACTGCCAAACATGTTCATTTTGTGAAAAGACTGCTGTGTCGTTTTGAACAGAAACGCATTGATGAATTTTCACCAATGGATATACACTGTTTCTGATCAATTCGTTTCATTCTGACCCAACATTTTGTTATATAGTCCCATTCAAGATGAAATAGCTGTTGGCTGAATGATATAGGTTAGATAAGGGAAATACGGATATAGGTTTAGAGAAAATAGTTATACTGTTGGTTGTAAAATGGCCGCGGCTTGACAAGGGGAAATTAAGCTCTGTCCAAGCCAAGGAGATGACAACCTTCCCGTCTCACTCACTGCTCTGCACCAGCAGCCAAACTCTAGTTTATGTTGGCAAGGTCCGACCAGTGTGAGATGACAATACACACGCACTCATACAGGCGCGTGCACGCACACACACACACAGACACACAAGCGCTCTCTCCCTAACACACACGCATTCCAAAGCACACACCCATCCCCCTTTTCCCTGTATGTGTGAAAGTAGATCGGGCCTCATGCAGTCCCTGGCAAGGGCCCAAGTGGACTGGAGAACTGAATAGAAAGCTGCTTTACAGCAGTCGCTTATAGACTGGATACACTAGAGACAGAGAGTTGGCAATAGCCTCAATACGAGATACGACAGATAGGGCCAACATGAGTCAACAGTATTGATGAAACCTGACCTATCGGTCAAAATGTTGCGATGTGGGACCATATACAACAGTGTGTAGGTATTTCTCTTATCATCATACCCATCTCTTTCTCTTCTCTAACAGTATTGGAAACGGTGCAAATTGGATTCTGTGAGAGAAATCTGACGTTGAGCAAAAGAACTGGGTATAGACACAGGTTTGAAACTGTTCAGCCCATCACTCGTGCTGGCTGCCGTCCAAGAGCTACACATTAAAGCATCTGCCAAGAAATTGACAAATGTTATTAAAATGAAAATGATTTAATGCTGATGATAATACTGATAATGCTCACAGTCTTTTGAGTGCGAGCAGTCCAAGAAAAGCCCCCGGTTCGATACGGCTGATGATGTTGTTCCGCATGTCCCTGTGAAAGACAAAAAGAGGGTAAGACACAAAAAAATAAAGACAAACTAAACAAGTAAGTACACAACAATTAATACAAGTACACAACAATTAATACTTGTAGTCTTGTTCAGATATTACGAATACTTGCAACCGACGTCAGTAAAAATGAGTAAATATCATATAACACACATTAGAAAGAGTTGATTCATATTCCCTGATTGACTGCTCAAATAAATAGGGCTACTGTTAATATAAGTGCATTGTACATTCAAGGACCACATGAGGGCAAAGAGACTAAAGGTGTTCGCATGTTTCCCAGCTGAAACAGTTCGGAAGAGTTTGTGCATTTTTGTTCGTTTTGGACGTTTTTCGGCTTTTTTAAATGTTCTTCTAGAGGCAAGCCGTCTACATTCCTTCGTCTGCGATTGGTCAACGGCAGGGATTCTTCAATAAAGTCTGTTGTCGTCATTCAAAGAGAGAACTCGTTTTGATGCACATTTTCTTCATTGAGAAATACTGCACCAAACATCTTCTTTAGACGTATAATTGTGGGACTACGATCTCCTTGGCAAAAATGTCTTGAGTGATTTTAGATGAATTCTGACTATTTTGAGGAAGCGTATACTGGCTACGGCATCTCAAAATGGACAAACCGTACTAATGGTGCTTTTTTTTCGTATTTCAATAGAAGGTATTTTAAGGGAGTACGAAAGCACACTAGTTCGGTTTGGCTAGCAAAGTTCGGCTAGGCGCCAACCGAACTGAGGTATGCTGACGCCTTAAGGCCTTCACCCAAGAGCCAGCTTTAAGCTAAAAATTCAGAAAAATGCATTGACTGAAACCCCACTGCTGCTCACCCCATTAACCCCTGGTTCTATGGTACTTTGTTACAGGATAACCACATCGCCAACAATCCTCCCATATCCCGTAGGACTCTCACCCACTCAGATCCCTGTGGCTAGAGCACGAGATCCCCCCCCCTACATCTATCAGGCCTCCTCAGCACAATCGCTGACATCCGTAGGTCCCCACACACTAAGGACTCCGCCATGCTTCGTCCTGGACCAAGTTCAAAGGCTGCGAGGTCACAGATACCCGCTAGCACCTAGCGCTCCCCCGCGCCGCCACTGCCGAGTCACTCATTTACGATCCATGTTTCAAAAGATCTCGGGGGTCGCCACCTGAGCCGCTGGGTAACTGTGACTGGGCTGTTTGATGATGAAGAGCTGTCATCTGGTTGGAGGGGGATGGGAGGCAGGGCTACACATGGATCATAGGAGTCTATTGCTTTTGATGTGAACTGGCAGAATTGGCTTTCCTGTAGAGGGGTGTTGAAAGAAAGATGGAAAAAGGAAAAAAAGGGAAAAATAATTCCCTTTGAAATGCAAGGCACAAATAGAGCACAGAGTGCCTTCGACCACCTGCAAGAGGCGAGGAAGTGAGGATCTTTGTGCCGAAATTGTACTTTTTCCCTACTCATTTCTCTATAGCCAATTATGTTCTCCCCTCTAAAAACCTTCCAAAAGTTTCACTTTGAAATGCTGGTGTTGCCATCCCCAACCCTAGCTGTGGTTTTTACCCAACTGTTTGATGTTGCTGACCATAGTAAATCAACAGAGGGGCAAAATATCACAAGTGGTAGAATAGCAGTCCAGACTCTGGGGGAGGGTGTTCAACAAGCAAAAGGGGGGTTTTACATTTATCCATGTCTTGATCAGGCTTAAATCGTGCCATGGTGGGGCTGGTGCCAGTCAAATGGCCGGTGTCAAAACATCAGTGGGGGCAGTTTAGCACAAAAGCCAATCCCAATCTAATGAGCCTTTCATTTCCTCAAAGAGTAGTGTTGGAATGCTGGCAAAGGGTGAAACAGTCCAACAATTGTTCTGGACTCGTTTCGAACTCCAGTTCACATTTCTCTGCGATTGCCTTTCCTTAGTTCGTTCAATGGTTTTCCAAAATAAATGACAGCTTGAAGTGATCAGTTCTGGGCTTCTTGGAAGGAGGTAAATAATGGTCTTTGTTTGGTGGATTACTTGAGGCGAGTCACTGAAAAGGTACCGTTTCCAATCTGTTTGCAATTCAACGGAGTGTGTCAGTTGTTTAAAGATGGAATTTGTATTAGGGGAAACAGCGCCACTGGTCGCCCCCACCGCCTTTGTTATTGTTTGAACAAGGTGAGGAGGGTCACCGTGTGGTAAAGAAGACTTGCAGTACACATTCTTCTGTTCTATCGCGAGTCCAGTATTCGTTGTTGGAAGTAACTTCTTTATTGTTGTAATAGCCCCAACGGGCGTGGTCGTTTCATCATTACGGATTCCAGCTTTAAGAAGCTGGTTGATCTAGACGCTTGGGTGAAGTACAATCTGCAGTACCCCACTGTCAAGTCGTCCCTGCTATCACGAAGATGCAATTTGAGGGGTGGCATCGACGTGTTGCAAAGTAAAATCTTACAAACCCAACACTGCCACCTTTGCATCTGCAATCTACTGGCAGAAATAGGAGTCAAAGTGCAGAATATAAAACCATTTGAAGTTTCCTTTTTAGAGAAGCTTGTGGATAACACGAGGGAGGGGTTGGGTTAATGGTGGGGGTTGCATTTGGAGGTACACCGTGCACAACCTATCCCAACTTAAATTCTCTCGTCTCTTTGCAAGAACACACTAGGCCTGCTTGCCATGCTAAAATGGAAATTACTGGATAATGGAGTGGGAATTCATTTACCTCAAAGTGCTTTAGGGGGTTCCAGAATTATCCTCATGTTCGGTCTAGTTTAAACTAAAAGGTTATGAGAAGCCAATGCAGCCATTTTGGAAAGGTGTAGAAACACAGCCAAATGCGCTGTTCAATATGAGAGCACGGTAGCTACTGGCAAACATTATGACCTTGTCATTCTGAAGGTGGAAAAGAAAGTCTCTTCAATTTCCATTTGCCACAAGCAATATTAAAAGCCACATTGTCTCTTTGGCAGGTTTCTAAAAAACATACTATACCAAATCTGTCACAAAAGGCTGCATTTTCAAGATGAACATTCATGTTGCGACGAAGAGAAATTGCCGATGTTAAACAAGGCTGTCTGCTGAAACAAAATGATGGATGATTCCTTGTTAGCAGATCACAAGAGTCGATCAAATAAGGCTTCTCTCAACTTTGAGATTTTTCACTCCACCTCAGTCCGGTTAAGTGAGAAACACAAATGTCTCACCCCATAATATACCTTTTCTGTAATTGCTTTATTATCTTATGCACAATATCTACAGTTCTCTTACATGCATACAGTTCCAGACTAGCATTCCTCATAAGACGGTTATTCCCCATAATAATGCTTCCTCTTGAAACTCAATACCTCTCCAGTCTTTCCAAATAACAAGAGATTAGTCCTGCTTCATTCGTAATAACCCTTCGCTCTGCATTGAATTTGTGGCAGCTTTGAGAGAGAATAACCGTGCGACGGGGGCTGGCTTGGGTTCATATTACTGTGTAGGAGGGCAATAATGGGGATTCAGTGGGCCCCGTCTCCATGCTAGGACACCTTTGGCCCTAACAAAACACTGCCGTCGTCACAGTTACCCTGCCATTTCACGGCTGGGGCTGGAAAGGGCTAATCAATGTACCCCCTGCCTGCCACTCACAATCAGCTCCAATCACAGAGCGCACCACTGCACATAGACTTACCCAAGCAGAGAAGCCCTATTTTTGTTGGCTGTGATCTGGGAAAGGAGGGAAGGAAGGAAGGTAGCAGGGGAGGAAGGAAGGTAGCAGGGGAGGAAGGAGGGAAGCAGGGGAGGAAGGAGGGAAGCAGGGAGGAAGGAGGGAAGCAGGGGAGGAAGGAGGGAAGCAGGGGAGGAAGGAGGGAAGCAGGGGAGGAAGGAGGGAAGCAGGGGAGGAAGGGGGGAAGCAGGGGAGGAAGGGGGGATGACAGAGCTCGTCCCTGCATGCAATGATGACAGAGCTCGCCCCAGGGCACAGCATTTTTATTTTTTTGTTGTCGACTGTAATCAAATGGAGAGAGAGACGGGAGTTGGATGGAAGAAAAGCAGGGGGCACTTCAGCATGCAACCGGTCTGGCTTTGTGTGTGTGTGTGTGTGTGTGTGTGTGAGAATCATTCTGCCGACACCTCTGGTCTTGGCCTCATTAGAATGACAAAGCAAAGAGCTTCTCTGGATGAGGGGGTGGGATGAAAGGGGGTTGGAGAGGCGGGAAAGCACAATGGGAGCTGCTTTGAGGTACATGTGCCACTGGCTGCACACTTCTTCCACCCAGGGAATGAACACGCCACGCGAAGCGACTGGCCGTACACTATGCATTAAGATGAAGCAAAGAGCATTAAAGGCTTCCTCAGCGTGGGGGATCAAAGGAGCTTACACTCACCGTCAGAAAGCACTTCCAGTTTATCTTACGACAGGGCTGCCCAACCCTCTTCTAGGAGATCTACCGTCCTGTGGGTTTTCAGTCCAACCCTCTTCCTGGAGATCTACCGTCCTGTGGGTTTTCAGTCCAGCCCTCTTCCTGGAGATCTACCGTCCTGTGGTTTTTCAGTCCAACCCTAATTTAACACCTGATTCTACTAATTAGCTGCTCAACAAGACTGAATCAGATATGCTAAATCAGGGTTGGACTGAAAACCTACAGGACAGTAGATCTCCAGGAAGAGGGTTAGGCAGCCCTGTCTTACGGCCTTCCACTCTGAAATTCTAAAATCTGACCAACTTCTAAAAACCAGGAAGGAAGGTCGCCCCGAATAATCTGGGAGCGGATGTCTTATTAACACGGCAAGGTAGTCGGAGTGAGGTCAGGCATGTGGCTGGTCCAAGCATAACTCAAAACAACTACAGTGTACGACATGCATCCGTTTCAGTGCAGTGATATTCTAAAGCAAATCCATGCCTAGGTACATCCCTGGCCGTGACCCCACTCTCCAAGGGTGTTTTAGGGGGAGTTGGGACATTTCCATTTCACACCCGTACCAGGTTACCCACTTGTACATGCAGTGAAACAGGACAAATATAAGCACCCCCAATTTGACCTTTGATGTCATTCTGGGTCTTCTCATTGGTTCAAGATGCATTAGCATGGATCTACTAGTCAATAGCATAATAACATATTCAGATGAGGGATAGGTATGGTGGGGGGGTGAAAGACAAACAGAGGGTAAACAGGCTAACAGACTGGAGCTAAACATGTGTAGCCTCACACACAGAGGAACCTCAACAAGTGGGAATGTTTACTAGGTAGAACTCAAACTTCCACTGAGCACGGTTACATGCACACAATAATGTGATTACTGTGGACAGACAGGTTAATATAATATAGTTTGTTTAAAATGTTTACATGCTTTGCAAGAAGAACGATTTCCCAGAATAATCCTATTTACATGGACACAACTTAAATCAGGCTACTAAATGGGACTTTTAATAAATGCAGAAAATCACCAAATCAGAATAAAACAAACAAACAGTCTACCACAGTGACCATGGTATTCTTGCGAATACTTTTTGACTTATAAAGTTTGAATGTGAAAACTATTTATAAGGATGCATACTCAATTCACTCGTACAGAAGAGGGAGGCTTGCGCTACCCGGTGCTGGCACATGTGCAGATCAAATACACTGCTGGAACGCTGATTAAGCAGTTTACATTTACATTACATTACATTTACATACATTTACATTGCTCAGAAATCCAGGTGTTTTAATCGGTGCATGCTTAATTCGATTATGACCGTACCCCGATTAAGATAAGCAGAGTAAGGTGTTTTACGTGACTAATGCCGCACTCGACCTTCTGCCATAAGTAGTTTAATATCGAATTATTAGTGTGCATGTAAACGTACTGTGACCCAACATGAGGGGATACGTTTGTTCTACTCAACCTCCAACCGCCTGGCTATGGTTTCTAGACCAATACCAGATAGCTAACTGCGGCCGAAAAAGGGCTTCCCATACCTCCCACAGAGACTCCTGTACCTTTTAACAAGACCTTGGAAAATATTCCCTTAAAATTCCCCATTGATGTGGTCATTGGTTATTGTAGCCTTGGGTAACAACGGGGCTATTAATGGTCTGGTTATTTTATCTGCATGAAGCCATTGCGAAGCAATAAATCAGAGGTCCATACCACACGGCCGAGAGCATTTCCTCTGAGTCTCGGGGGAAACCGCGGCTGATAGGATTCCAAAACAAGACTCTTTGCGTTGTGGCAGGAATAACGAATTTCCGCGTGCTCACTCAATCGTTTTGACGCATATTCAATATTGACCGAGCAGAGTAGACTTGAATAAATGTCTTCGCTGCCAATTGACAAGGAGGCAGAGAAAGTACAATAGGCCTAATCCTCTCTGTATTGCTCCCCTCTAGCTTTCGCTCTTACTCTCTGCCTCATTTATCTTTTTTTTTTTAAATGTTCACTTCCTAACACTCATAGCTTATTGCATAATGTTTACTCCCCTTACAAACACTAGATATTGTTCTGAAATGAAACACTAAGAAATATCTGGTGTGTGAAACGAGCTCGGATTGGATTCTGTCATAACTGCCCCTAGAAAAGCTTTGCAAGCCTGTAGTAAATATATAAAGCACATTTCTGTCTAACATAGCACTTCCCCAAGCTTTATTATGGTATATATAGTAAGAGTAATGGGTTTGGTTTAGGACTCATCTCACACATTATACTGAAAGGAAGCTGTCTTGTCAAAAAGTATGCGTAAAGTGAAACGTGATTCTAGATATTGATTGACACAAGACGAAAGGCATAAATTACACTTAGTATTCATACTCCCATGGCCAGAGCTTGTAGGAAATATTATGAAAGACTCACAATCTTTCCAAAGTAGACAGCCCGATGAAGGATCCATTCTTCAGTTCCTGAATTTTGTTGTTGCTTAAAATCCTGAAGAAGAAAAAAAAGATGTCAACTTCATTTAAAGAATTCCTACAAATGCACAGCAGCTTTCAGCAGTAATTAGTATTAGCAGAATTTTAACTCAACTACATTTCACATACTAAAACGTGCTCATCACCTAACAAGAATGAGTCTACTTTGGACCTTTTAAAATTCCTTCAACACTGGAAAAAAAGCCCAGCTCTAGTAATCCCATCCTATTGTCCCTCAACCCTCCATTCATGGAATGTTCTCTAGTGCCAGAAAGAGGCCAGGGAAAAACAACTTTAGCTTCTGCCCTCCATGGTCTTTCATGATGCTAAACTGGTAGCATGTGTCTCTACAGGGTACAATTCGTCCAGGTTGGTGAGATGTCGGTGGTTGCATACTTTCCCTCAACCCTCTTCCCGCTTTGATGATTAAAGGTATGATAATTTGATCTGGTGGTGACTCACTTTGAGATTGTTTCCAGAGTGCCACAAGAAGTCATTTCATGCAATGCTATACGCTTGATCGTAGACACCGGTAGCTCAGGTGTCTTGTCTTGACCTTCGATAATGATAATGCCTGGTTGCCAATGCATCTATCTTTTTATAGGAGTTAGATCCACAAGTTACTGGTACTGCTAAATGTAGGTTCAGACTAGTCCTGGTCAGGGCAACAATGACTCAATGAAAGTATGCAGAACTTGTCTGAGAGAAATCTGATCTGTAGATATGGTAAGATGCATCACCTCTATATACTATCAATCAGATAACAGATAAAGCATTGTACTTATTGACCCCTTATGAATTTGAGAGAAGATGCTATCAGGTAATCAACTTTGTGAGTGCCAAATACCTCACCAGGAGCACATTGCCTGCCCTCCCAGACATTTACAGCACCCGGTGTCACAGGAAGGCCAAGAAGATCATCAAGGACCTCAGCCACGACCTGTTCGCCCAGCTACAAGGCGAAGACCGTACAGGTGCATTAAATCTGACACAGAGAGACTGAAACACAGCTTCTATCTCCAGGCCATCAGACTGTTAGTCACCACTAGCCTAGCCACCGCCCAGTACCCTGCCTTGAACCTTATGAACTGTTACTTAGCCAGTTACCACCCAGTACTCGACTCTGCACCTTAGAGACTGTTGCCCCATGTATATACTCATCGAACAATGGCCACTTTAATCATGTTTGGATACAGCTTTACACATTTCATACACTACCGTTCAAAAGTTTGGGGTCACTTAGAAATGTCCTTGTTTTGAAATAAAAGCAATTTTTTTTGTGGATTAAAATAACATCAAATTGATCAGAAATACAGTGTAGACATTGTTAATGTTGTAAATGACTATTGTAGCTGGAAATGGCTGATGTTTAATGGAATATCTACATAGGTGTACAGAGACCCATTATCAGTAACCATCACTCCTGTGTTCCAATGGCACATTGTGTTAGCTAATCCAGGTTTTTAATTTTAAAAGGCTCATTTATCATTAGAAAACCCTTTTGCAATTATGTTAGCACAGTTGAAAACTGTTGTTTTGATTAAAGAAGCAATACAACTGGCCTTCTTTAGACTAGTTGAGCATCTGGAGCATCAGCATTTGTGGGTTCGATTACAGGCTCAAAATGGCCTGAAATAAAGCACTTTCTTCTGAAACTTGTGAGTCTATTCTTGTTTTGAGAAATGAAGGCTATTCCATACGAGAAATTATCAAGAAACTGAAGTTCTCATATGCTGTGTACTACTCCCTTCACAGAACAGTTCAAACTGGCGCTAACCAGAATAGAAAGAGGAGTGGGAGGCCCCGGTGCACAACTGAGCAAGAGGACAAGTACATTAGAATGTCTACTTTGAGAAACAGACGCCTCAAGTCCTCAACTGGCAGCTTCATTAAATAGTACCCGCAAAACACCCGTCTCAACGTCAACAGTGAAAAGGCCAGGATGCTAGCCTGGATGTCCTTTGAGTGGTGAACCATTTTTGATACACATGGGAAACTGTTGAGCGTGAAAAACCCAGGGGCGTTGTAGTTCTTGACACACTCAAACCAGTGCGCCTGGCACCTACTAACATACCCAATTAAAAGGCATATTTTGTCTTGTCCATTCACCCCCTGAATGGCACACATACACAATCCATGTCTCAATTGTCTCAAGCCTTAAAAAAATGTAAGGTGTCTCATCCCCTTCATCTATAGTGATTGAAGTGGGATTTAACAAGTTACATCAATAACAAATCATAGCCTTCACCTGGTCAGTCTATGTCATGGAAAGAGCAGGTGTTCCTAATGTTTTGTATACTCCGTGTACATAGACTAATTAAACATCTTTCATTGAATCAGATGGTTCATTTTTCCCCCTCAGACCGTGAGGGAAGTCAAAGTCATTCCAATACCGAATAATGGTAAAGTACCCCTTACTGGTTCCTATGGCCGACCAATCAGTTTGCTCCTGACTTTTAGCAACATTTTGTAAAAATGTTATTTGACAGGATAGTATTTCTCTGTAAACAAATGAAAAGACTTTCAGCATGATTATAGAGAAGGGCACTCAGCATGCAATGTACTGACACAAATGACTGATGAATGGTTGAAAGAAATGTATAATAAGAAGATTGTGGACGCTGCACTGTCATTATTGACCTTAACCTGTTGCTGAAAAAACATGTGTTATGGCTGTTCAACCTCAGATTGCCATATTGTGGTTTCAGAGCTGTGTAATAGAACATAGAGCGTTTTCATTAATGGAAACTTCTCTAATGTTAAACATCTAAAGTGTGGTTCTCTTGGCCCTCTACTCTTTTCTATTTTTTACTAATAACCTGCCACTGGCATCGAACAAAGACTATATATTAGAAGTCGACCGATTAATTGAAATGGCCGATTAATTAGGGCCGATTTCAAGTTTTCATAACAGTCGTAAATCTGTATTTTTGGACACCGATTTGGCCGATTAAAAAATAAAAAATGTATACACCTTTTATTTAATCTTTATTTACCTAGGCAAGTCAGTTAAGAACACATTCTTATTTTCAATGACGGTCTAGGTGGGTTAACTGCCTTCAGGGGCAGAACGACAGATTTTTACCTTGTCAGCTCAGGGATTCAATCTTGCAACCTTACAGTTAACTAGTCCAACGCTCTAACCACCTGATTACATTGCACTCCACGAGGAGACTGCCTGTTACGCGAATGCAGTAATCCAAGGTAAGTTGCTAGCTAGCATTAAACTTCTTATTAAAAAAAAAAATCAATCATAATCACTAGTTAACTACACATGGTTGATGATAGTACTAGTTTATCTAGCGTGTCCCACGTTGCATATAATCGATGCAGTGCGTATCGTTGCTCCAATGTGTATCTAACCATAAACATCAATGCCTTTATTAAAATCAATACACATACGTATATATTTTTTAAACCTGCATATTTAGCTAAAAGAAATCCAGGTTAGCAGGCAATATTAAACAGGTGAAATTGTGTCACTTCTCTTGCGTTCATTGCACGCAGAGTCAGTGTATATGCAACAGTTTGGGCAGCCTAATTTGCCAGAATTTTACGTAATTATTACCTAACATCTCTAAAACTAAAAGCCTTGTATTTGGTACAAATCATTCCCTAAGTTCTAGACCTCAGATGAATTTGATAATGAATAATATAATGTAGCTGCTGAGCAAGTTGAGGAGACTAAATTACTTGGTGGTGCCTTGGATTGTAAACATTCATGGTCAAAACATATTGATTCAATGGTTGTAATGATGGGGAGAGGTATGTCCGTGATTAAGGGATTTGACACCACACTCCACAAAGCAAGTCCTCCAGGCTTTAGATAAATCTTATTGTGATTGCCTCGTCTTATGGTCAGGTGCTGCGAAGAAGGACCTAGATAAGCTGCAGCTGGCTGAGAACAGAGCGGTACGTGTTGCTCTTCACTGTAAACAGAGGTCTAATACTATGCATGCCAGTCTCTCTTGGCTAAAAGTAGAGGAGAGACTTACTGCATCACTTCTTTTTTTACAAGAAATTCCAAATTGTAATAAATTTACACACAGCTCTGACACACACACTGACTCCACCAGACATGCAAGCCTTGTCTTTTCAGTCCCCAAATCAAGAACAAATTCAAGAAAATGTACAGTATGATATAGAGCCATGATTGCGCGGAACTCTTCCATTTCATATTGCTCTAGCGAACAGCTAAAAAAAAAAAACAACAGATAAAGCAACACCTCACGGCACAATGTCTCTCCCCTATTTGACCTAGATAGTTTGTGTGTATGTACTGATATGTGCAGGTGTGAAAGTATAATTCATTTCTTCCTGGAACAGAACCTCCTAAAAATTATATGTGCCTAATCATAGGATTGCTATTAATTCAATAGGATCTCTGTGGGCCTAGTCGTAAAAGATTTGTCATTTAACTTTAAAAACCTATGACCTTTTTTTTGTGGCATAAACAAAACAAGTCATGATGTTCTCGAAAAAGGGCTCCTTTACTAGGCTACCCCCGCATGTTCATCCACTTTAAATATATGTCCAGCCTCAAAACAGTTGTGAATGGAAAGAGACATCTGTTTCTCTCTACGTCTAGTCTAGGACACCAGTCTAGTTACACAAGACACCATTTGGAGATGGTTATTAAGCCAGAATTTAGGCACCGACTGCTGTCCACACGTGTCTTTGTGTCGGCCACTCATCTCTGCCTTGGCAAAATGTCTGTGTTCTCATCGAACCACATCGCATTTTGGAGCACAGGCTGTACCACCCGTTTAAGTCCATTCGCTCATTTTCCATTTATCTGACATGCGGTAATGATCAAAAGTGGTGTAATGGCCTACAGTTTTTGACATTTTGTTTTTATTATTGTGATTGACTCATGTACCGGACCACCTTACCCCTGGCTATGTGTGACGATTTCATTTGAAGTAGTTCTTCCCTTGAGCTGTTCTTTTCTATTAATGTTTTGCATTATGTCACGTTTCATGTTTGTGTGGACTCCAGGAAGAATAGCTGCTAATGGGGATCCTAATAAAAAACTTTTTTTTTTTTTTTAATTTTAAAAAGTGATACATTTTATGAAAGTCTCTTTATTCAAGGGTGAAAAACCCTTGAATGCTAAAATGGGAGAAGCCTCGCAGAAACCATACAAATGGGGGAATTTAGGGTTTCAAACGTCAATTACCAACATTTTTTTAAATGGTGGCTTGAGCCAAAAGCATAGGATATCCAATTAACAACAAAAACTGTTTTGACCAATGGGTAAATGAACGGTGTAGATAATCCTCGCTTGTCTCGATCACAATCCGTTTAAAAGTAGAGTTTTTACCCTTGCAGGATGGCCGGAATTAGGGTGACTAAATCAGAGGCCAGGGGGGGAAAAAAGAGTGGTCAAAATTCCAACCTGGTCTCAGAGCATTTCGTATTATTCCATTTAGTATGATATGTTACGTTTGCTATGGTTACATAAGACAGATGGTTACGTAAGGCAAAAACAAAAGGAAGGTGGTTGGTCGGGGTGCATGGGTATAACATCGAGTTCGAATCTCATCATGGACAACATTAGCATTTTAGCAATTTTTCAACTACTTACTTCTACTTAGCATGTAAGCGAACCCTTCCCCTAACCTAGACACCTAGCTAGAATTTGTAACATAAGTTTAGCAAATTCATAACATATTTAACATTTTTGACAATTAGTAATATGTTGTACCATTTCGCAAACTCATAACATAATACAAATTGTAATTCTTAACATATCACACAAAATGGGTGATGGACATCCACAAATTAATACATAACATATGAAACATAACATTACTGTATCATACTAAATGGAGTGTTTCACATTTATGTACAGAATAGTAAAAAAAGTTTAAAAGGATTCAAAAGGAAAATTAGTGTCAGTAGGCTGGATTCTGTGCAAGAATTAAGGCTACTGGCTACCTGACAGGCTCCCGTTAAACTCAAATCCGCAGGGAATATAACGATAGAGGTAAGACATATCAATTGAGACATGACATGTCGTATTTTCATACTTATTATACGCTTCTCAATATCAATTACAAATTCCTGTTCTTATAGAAGAGGATTTCTCACAAAAACAAGTGTCTCTGGAATGTCAACGAGGCACTGAGCGTATTTTTTATTTTCAAAGCCTTTCACATTTAATTCCGCTTGTGTCATGCTAATTTAGCAAAAATTAACAACTTTGAAGACAAAACACAAAATGTAAAATCCAACAAAAAAAACTGGACCGCTATGTCAACAGAGCTTGGTGCTTATTATAGGATGTATAAGGTTAAGATTTCCAACTTTTTAGTTTTTTTTTTATATTGTTAGAGAATGACCCCACTGAACGATTCAGAACATTAATAATTATATTTGTCCTGGTAAAAATGTATTTTATAGCATAAGGAAGTGAATTTATCACCACCAAAGTGCTTTTAACAGTCACTGGTTTACTCTGAAAAACATTGGTCAGAGAAAATGTCCTGTGACAGAAGCTGTGTCATACATGTCAGAAAAAAAACAAAGAGCAGTGAAATTTTTGGCCCCAAAATACACTTTATTCCCCCTTTCTTCAGATTTTTAATCACGCTAGTCACCTTTCACAGTATAGTATGTTATTCAATAGTATGTTAACATCACTATTCAATTACTAAGCCTTTGGAGGAAGAGGGTGTGAGAAGAGGGGGCTTGTGGTCGCCCTATTTTTTGGCTTTCTGTGGGGGATGTGGTGGGTCACACACACAACCAGTACCCATAACCCCCGGCCAGATTGGAGTCATTAAAGGGTGTTGAGGGCTAGCTTTATTACAGGGTTGGCCGGTGGAGACTCATTCTATATTTTCTCTTCCCTGCTAAAAACCCCTCAGAGAGGGAACACAAACAGTTCCTGTGTTTCACGGCTGGCCCGTGCAGACTTTTCTCCCTGCTGAAACTCCAGATGTCGGGGCTTGGCGAGGAACGAGACTGCAAAGACTATCACAGCTCTCGACACGTACCGATGATATAGGCAGAGCCACAGGGGCCTCGCATAAAGTGCCCGGGTCGAGAAAATCTCATTTCCATTGAGGAATAACTGGTTTGACTGATTTCTATAGCCTACTTGATTGCTATATTATATGGTTTAGGGAGGGATGGTCTAAAAACACAATTCCATTGTGAATAAATAATAGGTAAAGTACATGAATGGTTCTTGCACTGATAATAATGTGCACAAAGATGAAAGCAAGCAACGCTACAAATGAATTACGTTTGTATATTTGTGGTGGGAACAAAACTGTGCATACAGCTTTGTTTATCTACAAATATCCCTGCTATTTTCTTAGAAAACTGCATAATTCGGTATAGACTGGATTCAGAATTTTAAAAATCAGCACAGCTATATTACAAATACACACACACACACTGTTTGGAATTCTTCCAAGTCCGTCTAGATAAATATGCACTTCTGACCTTGTGACTCTCTGACTGTCAAAATAAATCTGTGTAAGAGAATTCTCCTGAGTCGTGAGCTTTGTTCTCGCTCTTCTCCGGAGTCTCACCCATGACTGGTGTGTGACATCCGTGAAGGGAGCTGCTTAGCTTCCAGGACTGCAGAAAAACTTGCATATAGTTTACCATAAACGACTTCCTCTAAACAGCGGGTGTTTATAGTTCTGTTGACCACTCATAATATTCACGTCTTAATTGGAACAATGGTTCTGCATTGTAGATGAATAGAGGAGCCTACGATGAAGAACAGAGTCACCCTGTGCTGTAGAATCGATTTTGAAAAGTACGTCAAAGTAGGCCTATAGACTGCGCTGTTTCATACGTGAAAGTTCAGTTGAATTTCGGAAGTTTACATACACCTTAGCCAAATACATTTAAACTCAGTTTCACAATTCCTGACATTTAATCCAAGTAAAAATTCCCTGTATTAGGGCAGTTAGGAGTCGGGTTTGTAGGCCTCCTTGCTCTCACACGCTTTTTCAGTTCTGCCCACGAATGTTGTATAGGATTGGAGGTCAGGCCTTTGTGATGGCCACTTGTCCTTAAGATATTTTGCCACAACTTTGGAAGTACGCTTGGGGTCAATTGTCCATTTGGAAGACCCATTTGCGACCAAGATTTAACTTCCTGAATGATGTCTTGAGATGTTGCTTCAATATATCCACATAATTTTCCTCCCTCATGAAGCCATCTATGTTGTGAAGTGCACCAGTCCCTCCTGCAGCAAAGCACCCCCATGTCTGATGCTGTGATTCACGGTTGGGATGGTGTTTGTCGGCTTGCAAGCCTCCCACTTTTTCCTCCAAACATAACGATGGCCATTATGGCCAAACAGTTCTATTTTTGTTTCATCAGACCAGAGGACATTTCTCCAAAAAGTATGATCCTTGTCCCCATGTGCAGCTGCAAACCATTTGTCCCCATGTGCAGTTGCAAACCATATGTCAATATAGGACTCATTTTACTGTAGATACTTTTGTACCCGTTTCCTCCAGCATCTTCACAAGGTCCTTTGCTGTTGTTCTGGGATTGATTTGCACTTTTCGCACCAAAGTACATTAATCTCTAGGAGACAGAACGCATCTCTTTCCTGAGAGTATGATGGCGGCATGGTCCCATGGTGTTTATACTTGTGTACTATTGTTTGTACAGATGAACGTGGTACCGTCAGGCATTTGGAAATTGCTCCCAAGGATGAACCAGACTTGTGGAGGTCTACAAAACAAAAATTGGAGGTCTACAGCACCCGTTGTCACAGGAAGGCCAAAAAAATCATCAAGGACAACAACCACCCGAGCAAAAGTTCTTCAGTCTCTCAGTACCAGCTTTGATGCACCTGTACTGACCTCGCCTTCTGGATGATATGGGGTGAACAGGCAGTGGCTCGGGTGGTTGTTGTCCTTGATGATTTTTTGGCCTTCCTGTCGGGTGCTGTAGGTGTCCTGGAAGGTAGGTAGTTTTCCCCTGGTGATGCATTGTGCAGACCTCACTACCCTCTGGAGAGCCTTACAGTTGTGGGCGGAGCAGTTGCCATACCAGGTGGTGATACAGCCCGACAGGATGCTCTCGATTGTGCATCTGTAAAGGTTTGTGAGTGTTTTTGGTGACAAGCCAAATTTCTTCAGCCTCCGCAGTTTGTCCGTGATGTGTACGCAGAGGAACTTAAAACTTTCCACCTTCTCCACTACTTGCCCCGTCGATGTGGATAGGGAGGTGCTCCCTTTGCTGTTTCCTGAATTCCGCGATCATCTCCTTTGTTTTGTTGACGTTGAGTGGGAGGTTATTTTCCTGACACCACACTCCGAGGGCCCTCACCTCCTCCCTGTAGGCCGTGTCGTCATTGTTGGTCATCAAGCCCACCACTGTAGTGTCATCTGCAAACTTGACAATTGAGTTGGAGGCGTGCATGGCCACGCAGTCATGGGTGAACAGGGGCTACAGGAGCTACAGGAGAGGGCTGAGAACGCACCCTTGTCTTAAGGATCAGCGGGGTGGAGATATTGTTTCCTACTCTCCACCTGGGGGCGGCCCGTCAGAAAGACCAGGACACAGCTGCACAGGGCGGGGTGGAGACCCAGGGTCTCGAGCTTAATGACGAGTTGAGGGTACTATGGTGTTAAATGCTGAGCTGTAATCGATGAACGGCATTCATACATAGGTATTCCTCTTGTCCAGATGGGTTAGGGCAGTGTGCATTGTGATTGCGTCGTCTGTGGACCTATTGGGGCGGTAAGTAAATTGGAGTGGGTCTAGGGTGTCAGGTAGGGTGGTATATGATCCTTGACTAGTCTCTCAAAACACTTCATGATGACGGAAGTGAGTGCTACGGTGCAATAGTTTAGTTTAGCTCAGTTACCTTAGCTTTCTTGGGAACAGAAACAATGGTGGCCCTCTTCAAGCATGTGGGAACAGCAGACTGGGATAGGGATTGATTGAATATGTCCGTAAACACACCAGCCAGCTGGTCTGCGCACGCTCTGAGGACGCGGCTAGGGATGCCGTCTGGGCCGGCAGCCTTGCGAGGGTTAACATGTTTAAATGTTTTACTCACGTTGGCCACGGTGAAGGAGAGCCCACAGGTTTTGGTAGCGAGCCGTGTCAGTGGCACTGTATTGTCCTCAAAGCAAGCAAAGAAGTTGTTTAATTTGTCTGGGAGCAAGATGTCGGTGTCCGCGATGGGGCTGGTTTTCTTTTTGAAATCTGTGATTGACCGTAGATCCTGCCACATACGTTGTGTCTGAGCCGTTGAATTGCGACTCTACTTTGTCTCTATACTGACGCTTAGCTTGTTTGATTGTCTTGTGGAGGGAATAGCTACACTGTTTGTACTCGGTCATGTTTCTGGTCGCCTTGCCATGATGAAAAGCAGTGGTTCGAGCTTTCAGTTTTGCGCAAATGCTGCCATCAATCCACAGTTTCTGGTTGGGGAAGGTTTTAATAGTCACAGTGGGTACAACATCACCGATGCACTTGCTAATAAAGTCGCTCACCGAATCAGCGTATACATCAATGTTGTTGTCTGAGGCTATCCGGAACATATCCCTGTCCCCGTGATCGAAGCAATCTTGAAGAGTGGAATCAGATTGATCGGACCGGCACTGAACAGACCTGAGCGTTTCCTGTTTTCGTTTCTGTCTATAGGCTGGGAGCAACAAAATGGAGTCGTGGTCAGATTTGCCGAAAGGAAGGCGAGGGAGGGCTTGTATGAGTCGCAGAAGTTAGAGTAGCAATGATCCAGAATATTGCCAACCCGGGTCACCCATTTGACATGCTGACAAAAATGTAGGGAGCCTTGTTTTCAGATTAGCCTTATTAAAATCCCCAGCTACAATAAATACAGCCTCAGGATATGTGGTTTTCAGTTTACATAGAGTGGAATTAAGTTATTTCAGGGCCATTGAAGTGTCTGCTTGTGGGGGGGGGTAATACACGGCTGTGATTATAATCGAAGACTCCAACCTAAGTGTATGTAAACTTCTGACTTCAACTGTAGCTGGCTCCAACGGCATTTGATTATCAATACATACACTGAACAAAAATATAAAACGCAACATGTAAAGTGTTGGTCCCATGTTTCATGAACTGAAATAAAAGATCACAGAAATGTTCCATGTGCACAAAAAGCTTATTTCGCTAAAATGTTGTCCACAAATTTCTTTTACATCCCTGTTATTGAGCATTTCTCATTTGCCAGGATAATCCATCCACCTGACTGTTGTGGCATACCAAAAAGCTGATTAATTAACCTCTTGAAGCTAGGGGGCACTATTTTTATGTTTGGAAAAATAACGTTCCCAAAGTAAACGGCCTATTTCTCATGACCAGATGCTAGAATATGCATATAATTGGCAGATTAGGATAGAAAACACTCTAAAGTTTCCAAAACTGTAAAAATATTGTCTGCGAGTATAACAGAAGTGATATTGCAGGCGAAAGCCTGAGGATAATCCAATCAGGAAGTGCCTCTTATTTTGAAACCTCTGTGTTCCTATGCATGCCTGTCCTCCATTTAAAGGGATATCAACCAGATTCCTTTTTCTGTGGCTTCCCTAAGGTGTCAACAGTCTTTAGACATAGTTTCAGGCTTTTATTTTGAAAAATGAGCCTGAAGGATCACATTGTGTAAGTGGAGAGGTGGGGGCTCTCAGAGTGAGATGGTGCGCAATTGAGTGAAGCGGCCATTGTTCCTCCCGCTGTTATGGAAAAAGCTACACACTTGATTGATATATTATCGAACATATATTTTAAAAACTACCTGAGGAATGATTATAAAAAACTTTGACATGTTTCTGTGGACATTATGAAGACTATTTGGAATTTCCGTCTGCGTAGTCGTGACCGCTCTTTCCTGTGGATTTCTGAACATAACGCGACAAACAAACGTCGGTATTTTGGGTATAAAAATAATCTTTATGGAACAAAAGGAATATTTGCTGTGTAACTGGGAGTCTCGTGAGTGAAAACATCCAAAGATCAAAAGGTAAACGATTAATTTGATTGCTTTTCTGATTTTCGTGAACAAGCTTCCTGATGCTAAGTGTACATAATGCTATGCTAGGCTATCGATAAACTTACACAAACGCTTGGATTGCTTTCACTGTAAAGCATCATTTCAAAATCTGAGACGACAGGGTGATTAACAAAAGGCTAAGCTGTGTTTCAAAATATTGCACTGCTGGCCTTTACAGATTCTGCCATTATGCTACTAAAGTTACCAGCAATAGGCTGGGTGTTGGCAACCTTTTCCATTTGGAGTGCCAATTTATCTTACCATTTCTACCGATCTGAATGACAGTTGATGATTTTCATATGCACATTTTCATGGAATAGTTTAATTAAATTAAACTAAAGTCTTTGTATCTCAAAATCATTGTCATGTGTTTAATCAACATCCTATCTAATTGAAAATGATACAAATCTAAAAGTAACTTCTATTGCCAACTTAGTAAATATAGCCTACATGAAGCCAACAAATAAAAACATTACAGCCTGCAGGTAGCAAGTATCCTGATGCCAATGCAAGGCCTGTCCACAACGAACTTGAAACATTGTATCAACTGAGTCATGCTTGCAAACTTGCAACATTGTATAAAATGTAATGCAACAGTGAGCTAGGTACAGACACAGCTGTAGGATATTTGTGCAAAGGATAAAAAGTAATCAGGTATTTTATGACAGTTTAACTGGATAAGAGCTCAACAGCAAGTAGCTTTTGAAAGGGAAAGAGCTTGAAGTGTTTTTCAAATAAATTGAGGAACTATTGTCATCCTCAATGGATTCTAAAAACAGACTGTTCACTTGCTGTTTGATGGGAAGAAAAATTACTTTGAGAAGCTCAACAGCACATTAGTGGTGGTCATTTAAGACAAATCAGAAATACTATCAGACATCCCCAAATGGGCACATTTATAGGCCTACATTTGCGCACAGCCCGGGTAGCCTAGACATGCATTTATATGCGCAGGTGTGCGTCTTTATTCAACATTGGACAGGAGTGCTCCAAAAAAAGACAATGAATAAATTGACAAAACTCGCAAATGGAATGAAATAAACCAAAATGTTGTTCCTCACAAGTGCTGCATAGGTTGTGAGCTCTGCAAACAACGTGTCCACTCCAACAATAAGAATGGTAACCGACTGTAATAATAATAAAATAATAAATAGATTACATTAACAGAAATTACCGTAACCAAACAAGCATTGTGGAGCTTACATTATGGGAATTAACAGTAAATGAACTACTGGTGACATACAGAATGTAATGGGGAATTGAGAGACTAACAAACAAAGGGCAAACAGTTCACACAATGAAGTTACGAAACAATGAATGTGCATCTTAGCCAAACTCCCCTTCTGCTTGGACCGTTCCATCCCTGCGGCCTCCGCAATTGATTATTCCACTGACACGGTTCAGACAGCTGTCTTGTGTGCCATGAAAAATATATATTTGCGACTGCTCGACTAAAAAAAGAATCTCAGTCGACCAACAGCCTATCGACCAAACAATTAACTAAATGGGGTCAGCCCTAAGAGAGATCCACACAAATCTCTCGTAATATGCTCTAATGTAATAGGGACTGTAAATCACAAGAATTGTAGCCTCTATCATACAAACCGTGCGTGTTGTCAAGCCTAACTGACTGAACTCTCTCTCTCTGGTTTCACCACCATTCCACCATTGCGATAATTCCTCATCAATAAAAAAAAACACTAATAAAAATAACAAAACAGGCAAACTAATGTTCTGTTCTCCCCGTGCTCTTCAAGTGAAGCAAAATAACTCAAAAGTTAAAACACACCACCTACAATACGGCTATTCTTTCCCAGAATGGGCCTATCAGTCTTGAAGGTAAGGTTGTACTCTTTTCACAGCAGAAAATCCAGCCATTTGAAGTACATCGGCCCCAGGTTATTAGCACTAAAGTTAACCAGGGATTGAGTAAAAAAATTTTTTTTAAAACAGCCACTATTTACAACCCCCCCCCCAAAGGCAACAACAAAAAAGCCTTGCAACACTTTCTTTATGCTTAGAAGGCTTAACAAAGGACGACCTGAAGGAGAGCTGGAGCCCTTTAGAAAACACAGGGGTAACAACTTTTTTGACGGCAATTGAGCTCATAAAAAAAAAAAACCTGCTAAAGAGACTCCACCATTCACTAAGCTCACACAGAGAGAGGGGATGGGCTGTGTTGGTGAAAGAAAAGGAGGGCTCAATAGCTGTGGTGCTGCCGAGCTTCAGGAGGAGCCTTACTTTAAGCCCTTTACCTCTTGCCAGTCAATATTAAAAGGGGGAACTATGAACATTCATCAAAAGTATCTGATTGAGATAGGAGGGTAGGCATCATATTACTTAATTACATCTGATGAAATAGCGGTTAAAGGTGACCCTGGCACTTTCTCTCCACTCCCTGAAACTGTGGTAACAACCAGAATGCTTGGGAGACCATAAGGAAACTCCTCAGAAATTCCCATAGATTATTCTTTAACTAAGTTATGAATTGGCAGCCTGAGTATTCCGCAAAATGAAGGCCTGAATACTGTCTTGCATTTGGAAGGAAAAATGCCTCATCTTAGAAAGAATTCACGGAGGTCACTTGTCATAGAAGAACAGACTATGCGGTGTCACTCTCCCACAGCTATAAGCCGGACAATATCTCATTTTAATTCCAATGATCTACGTTAAAGCATGTATAGAAAACAGTCACCTTACAGCTCCTTTACGTGCAAGGCAGAGGTCGACCGATTATGATTTCTCAACGCCGATTGTTGCGGGACCAAAAAAGCCGATACCGATTAATCAGCCGTTTTTATAAAAAGATGTGTGTGTGTGATATATATATCACACACACACGCACACTTATCTTTTTGTAATAATGACAATTACAACCATGCTGAATGAACAATGAACACTTATTTTAACTTAATATTATACATAAATAAATACATAATGCAACATGCTCAATTTGGTTTAAATAATGTAAAAACAGTGTTGGAGAAGAAAGTAAAAGTGCAATATGTGCCATGTAAAAAAGCTAACGTTTAAGTTCCTTGCTCAGAACATGAGAACATATGAAAGCTGGTGGTTCAATATCCCAAGTTCTTCAATTTTCCCAGTTAAGAGGTTTTAGGTTGTAGTTAGGAATTATGACACGTCAACTATTCCTCTCTATACCATTTGTATTTCACATATCTTTGACTATTGGATGTTCTAATAGGCACGTTAGTATTGCCGGCCTAATCTCAGGAGTTGATAGGCTTGAAGTCATAAACAGCATGTGAATCAAGCATTGCTAAAAGCTGTTGGCAAATGCAGTAAAGTTTGAATGAATGCTTACGAGCCTGCTGCCGCCTACCACCGCTCAGTCAGACTGCTCTATCAAATCATAGACTTAATATTATTAACACAGAAATATGAGCCTTAGTTTACGGATTTGACAATATTAAGGACCTATCATTTAGAAAACAAAACTTTTATTCTTTCAGTGAAATACAGAACCGTTACATATTTTATCTAACAGGTGGCAACCCCAAGTCTAAATATTTCTGTTACATTGCACAACCTTCAATGTTATGTCATAATTATGTATAATTCTGGCAAATTAGTTCACAACGAGCTAGGCAGCCCAAACTGTTGCATATGCAAAATACAGGGCTAACAGACAAATGAATAGAAACCAAGAACTGGAGCCTTTCAGATAGACAAACAAGAAGGCCCACATCCTTGTACAGAAATTCAGGTGCACATAAGACCAAGCCCAAATGAATAGCCTAGCCTTTGAACTTGAGGCCCAAGTATGGTCTGGCAAACCAAATGCTCAACCGGTCTGAGTGTGCAAGGAGAGACTGTGAGCCGCCTGGATGTGAACACTCAGCCGCCAGTCATTGCCTCGCCTTCGGGATTTGGTTCTCCTCTCCAAACATCACACAACAGCAATGAAAAACACAGGGGGCGTTGCGTTAACCCAAACGCTTGCCTGAAAAGCAAAACAAACCTTTCTAGCCACCGGACATGCGTGACAGCGTACTCTTGGGTACTAGTTACACAAGCACTTCAAAAGGCTGCCAGCCTGCCTACTTCCCCTTTTCATGTAGGAGCAGCGAAACAAATCAAGAGAACAACAGAGAGGATTCTACCTTCAGATGCCACAACTAAATTCAGCTCACTCATAACGTAAACAATGAAGTCAAATATAGTGGTGAGAGAACGTAGGCTTGTAAATTACTCGTCTTTGTCATGCATTTAAAACGTTTTATAAAATGTAAATGTATTTTACCGCAAATTTCAAGTCAAGTGGCAGGGTAGCCTAGTGGTTAGAGCGTTGGACTAGTAACTGAAAGGTTGCAAGTTCGAATCCCTGAGCTGACAAGGTACAAATCTGTCGTTCTGCAGTTAACCCACTGTTCCTAGGCCGTCATTGAAAATAAGAATTTGTTCTTAACTGACTTGCCTAGTAAAATAAAGGTAAAATAAAAAATAAATAAAAAAATCTATTATGGAGTTAGCTACTCCATTCTAAAAACATGGTCCAGTGGCATTCACTGCAGGTTAAGTATTCAGGAAACTGGACGCATACCAGGCCATCCCCCATGATTCCCTGCTGCTGTGAACCTTGTGTTTACTGCTCCTAACTGCGTCGTCAAACTGCACTTGCTTTTCCTGAAGTGGGGAGGAAATCCCTGCCTCGTGCTGACATCAGTTCCACACTCTTCGGTGGACTCCAGGTGCTCTGGGCCGCATAGTCAAGCCCAGGTGCCTGCTGGGAAGGATCCAAGAGGGGCTGTTCTAATGTAGGGTAAAACAGGAACAGGAACAGCCTCACACACATGCAGTTGCGCATATACTCTTCAAACGACACACCTGAAATTACAACACTGTGCGGAAGAAAGACGCAAAGGTTATGCTAGCACGAGGCCTCATTTTACAAAACACTTTTCTGACAAGAGAACAAGCTGGTTGTGTCGATGCGTTTGTCATTTCTCTCAGATTCCTTTGGCATGCAGTATCGGTTGGAGAGTCCAAATGCTGGGAATGCAGCACTCATCCTTTCTCCACAGAGGCATTCAGCAGCCTGAACTCACAGGGTCCCCAAATACTTTCCCTATGAGCCTAATGAGTTTGACTTTTAAACCAATCAAAGTTTTCCAGCCATTTTGATTACAAACAATGTCCAACTAACATTTTTCTAAATCATAGTCCTTAGTTACTCTGACTAAAATGTCTAGATGAATTTCGTTGAGGATTCAAGAAAGTTTTAAACTTGTCTTTGTTATTCGCTTTAAAGCTGCAATATGCAGAAATCGCGTCGCCATTTACTGGTTGCAAAATGTTTTTAAAAAAGGCTATCTTATTTCAATTTATGTGACAAAACAAGCAGTCTGGATAGAGTATCATTGTTCCATCTAAACCGCTGTGAAATATGTTTTCTATAACCAAAAATATTGTATTTTCAGCTGTTTGAAGCTAATGTACAAAAAAAAAGCAAAAATCGCAACTTCAGAGCGTGAAGCGTAGACATATTGCACATAGAATAGATCTACTGCTTCTTAGATTTACTCTCATTGAGAATGCGAGACCTATAACTCACAATATATGTGGATTTTGTCAGTTTGCCCAAAAAGTTACATATTGTAGCTTTAACTATGAGCTGCTCAGTCTGGCTAAAGGTCAGATGATCCCTCCAGACAGGAAACAGGAAGTATGTGGGTCAAAAAGGTATGATTAATGGGTCTCTAATTACACCCAACATGAATCACTGCATCGGACCAAGTCGTTAATTTACTGACAAGCAAGTCTGTCAATAGACCATTTCAAATCTCACAAATAACAAGTCTGGAAAGGGACTGATAACGATGCACCAATTCAGCACATTTAGAACATGTTATGGTGGTTTCACAGACCCTAGACCAGTGGTTAAGGCTGGATACGATTGTGTGAACTCTGTCCAGAAACATCCATTATCTGCACAAGTCAGAGGTAGCTCTAGATTAGCCATTCCCTGAGATAATGGTGTGGTAATCCAAACTAAACCAGATAGAAAGGTTTATTTACCCACAATGGTGGGTCTGACACAGGTCATCTTGACATAGAAAATTCACTGGGGAAACGTTGTAACTTTTGCATACCACGGACTTAAAGATGAAATGCCCACAAAACAATCAATGTATGTGGTGTGCTTAACCAGAAGTTAAGGACTATTTTATTGGCAGTCCATTTTTCAAGATAAACCGAAAGAGCTATCCAAATTTCCTAACACTATCAATTTAGTTTTTTGCACTTTCTCTCCTCTCAACTTTAGCTTTTGGGGCCAGAAGGCAGGGTGAACTTCTTGGCCCCACAGAACAAAAGCGAGAGGTAGTAGGGCATGACTGGGATCTACGGTGTCCAGGCAGGGGGAAGTGATTGATTTTCAGGGTCAGGGAAGGTCGGGTGGAGCAGCTGGGATCAGGTCAGTCCAGGCCCAGTGTCCAGACCGGTGTTAACCCCTCTGACAGGACACAGAGAGGTCGTAAATGAGCCCCAAAATGTAGCAGCCAAAAAGAGAGCGCGGTTTCATGGAAAGAAGTCACTTTCTTCTGGACAGAGTTGCAGTGATTCTATTTGACGGAAACCTTAAATCCTGAAGCACTACCGCCATTATTCCTGAAATCTGTTGACAAAAACTTTAAGAGACCCATGGGGAAGTTTAGTGGGAAACCCATAGGAATGCCTGAGCACTTTGCAATGTGTGCAATCTAATTAGCGCTCTTGTTCTGCAGTGACCAACTCTCAGACCTTGAATCATGGAGCTTGGTTCAATGCTCAAGACAGGAATATGTTTCCACTCCCAATCAATCACTGTCGGGCGGAACAAAATGATGGCCATCCAAGCAGTTGAGATGTAAGGAATTGTAAGGAAGGAAAAAAGAAAGATTGCATACCACGACGGGGGTAATAACATCTCAATCAATCACTGACTTAACCAACATCATGCCTAGTCAGAGTAGAAAAATAATCCTTGAGGAACTACAAGTTTCTTTGGAAGAACTTAAAAATGAAGAAGAAAAAGCAACAGTCTACCACCCACATCCTCTGTTTTAAAGTTCTAGAGGCCCACGTACAATCACTAAGCCTAATTCCTTGCATTCTTCCCTCCTATTTTTGGAAGAGGGACTGGAAGTGGCCACTAGAAGAGAGACAACTGTACCAATGAGGCTTTGATACATACTTGACGTAGCCTCTTGAAAAGACATCCCATCACGTGGTTTGTCATTCATTTAGCGCCGAACAAAAAAAGGCACCCAATAACACATAGATCAAATTAGGCAAAGGCTCAACCTTTCATCAACCAAGTCACAAAGAATGCCTTTTCCATCTCTTGGGCCATTGAAATGAGGTATTAGTGTAGAGTACTAGTATAATGAACTGATGCTCTTGGCTGGTGTAGACTCCAAAACACTTCAGTCTTCTCTCCATCGGGGTAACTGCATGTGCAATATGCTGTGGTGGTTTAATTGTACACAGTGTGGTTGCATTACACAAATAGCTGTGTTGTGGCAATGAAAATGATTACCAACCACACACTAGATGTGTTCAACAATCTCAGTATATGTGTCTGCTTAGCCTATATAAATACCCTTGGGATGCCATACAATTATACACTGCATTTACCATTTTAAACTGTATTCTGGTTACTGACATTTCCATCATACAGGACTAGATTATAGTGAGACATGACAATGACATCTGTTAGAAAGGATACTACTATTGTTAAGCAGCTGACGAGGGATGGACGTGGAGGTGATACAATAAAGCTACACATGAAATAGGGACCTCTGTATCCTTGACACAAGCAATAAATAAATGTGGAAATTGAGCAAGTAGAGACGACTAAACTGATTGGAGTAACCCTGGATTGTAAACTGTCATGGTCAAAACATGTTGATACAACAGTAGCTAAGATGGGGAGAAGTATGTCCACAATAAAGCGCTGCTCTGCCTTCTTAACAACACTATCAACAATAGAGGTCGACCGATTAATTGGAATGGCCGATTAATTAGAGCTGATTTCAAGTTTTCATAATCGGACATCGGTATTTTTAGACACCGATTTGGCTGTTTGTTTGTTTTACACCTCTTTTTAACTAGGTAAGTCAGTTAAAAACAAACTGTGTGAAATGAGTGAAGACTGTGCAAGCTGTGTGAAGACTATTTCTTCCTAACAAAGACAGCCAACTTCGCCAAATGGGGGATGATTTAACAAAAGCGCATTTGCGAAAAAAGCACAATCATTGCTCGACTGTACCTAACCATAAACATCAATGCCTTTCTTAAAATCAGTACACAGAAGTATATATTTTTAAACCTGCATATTTAGCTAAAAGAAATCCAGCTTAGCAGGCAATATTAGCCAGTTGAAATTGTGTCACTTCTCTTTCGTTCATTGCATGCAGAGTCAGGGTATTTGCAACAGTTTGGGCCACCTGTCTCATTGCGAACTAATTTGCCAGAATTCTACGTAATTATGACAGAAATATTTAGACTTATGGATGCCACCCGTTAGATAAAATACGGAACGGTTCCGTATTTCACTGAAAGAATAAACGTTTTGTTTTCGATATGATAGTTCCCGGATTCGACCATATTAATGACCTAAGGCTCGATTTCTGTGTGTTATTATGTTATAATTAAGTCTATGATTTGATAGAGCAGTCTGACTGAGCGATGGTAGGCACCAGCAGGCTCGTAAGCATTCATTCAAACAACACTTTAGTGCGTTTGCCAGCAGCTCTTCGCAATGCTTTAAGCATTACGTTGTTTATGACTTCAAGCCTATCAACTCCCGAGATTAGGCTTGTGTAACCAATGTGAAATGGCTAGCTAGTTAGTGGGGTGCACCCGCTAATAGCGTTTCAAACATCACTCGCTCTGAGACTTGGAGTAGTTGTTCCCCTTGCTCTGCAAGGGCCGCGGCTTTTGTGGAGCGATGAGTAACGATGCTTCGAGGGTGGCTGTTGTCAATGTGTTCCTGGTTCGAGCCCAGGTAGGGGTGAAGAGAGGGACGGAAGCTATACTGTTACACTGGCAATACTAAAGTGCCTATAAGAACATCCAATAGTCAAAGGTATATGAAATACAAATGGTATAGAGAGAAATAGTCCAATAATTCCTATAATAACTACAACCTAAAACTTCTTACCTGGGAATATTGAAGACTCATGTTAAAAGGAACCACCAGCTTTCATATGTTCTCATGTTCTGAGCAAGGAACTTAAACGTTAGCTTTCTTACATGGCACATATTGCACTTTTACTTTCTTCTCCAACACTTTGTTTTTGCATTATTTAAACCAAATTGAACATGTTTCATTATTTATTTGAGGCTAAATTAATTTTATCTATGTATTATATTAAGTTAAAATAAGTGTTCATTCAGTATTGTTGTACTTGTCATTACTTCAAATAAATACATTTTTTTTTTTTTTTTTAAATCGGCCGATTAATCGGTATCAGCTTTTTTTGGTCCTCCAATAATTGGTATCGGCGTTCATAAAATCATAATCTGTTGACCTTTAATCAACAAGGCAGGTACTCCAGGCCCTAGTTTTGTCGCACCTTGACTACTGTTCAGTCATGTCGTTAGGTGCCACAAAAAGGGACTTAGGAAATTTGCAATTGGCTCAGAACTGGGCAGCACGTCTGGCTCTTGGATGAACACAGAGAGTGTATATTAATCATACGCATGTCAATGGAGGAGAGAGTGTCTTCATCACTACTTGTATTTATGAGAGGTGTTGAATGCACCTAGCTGTCTTTTTGAATTATTGGTACACAGCTCGGACACCATTGCATACCCCACAAGACATGCCACAAGAGGTCTCTTCACATTCCCCAAGTTCAGAACAGACTATGGGAGGTGCACAGTACTACATAGAGCCATGGCTACATGGAACTCTATTCCACATCAAGTAACTGATGCAAAGCAGTAAAATTAGATTTACAAAAAAAACAACACCTTATGGAACAGCGGGGACTGTGAAGCAACACAAACATAGGCACATGTATACACCCACACGATAACATACGCACTACACACACAGATTTATTTAGTACTGTAGATATGCGGTAGTGGTGGAGTAGGGGCCTGAGGGCACACAGTGTGCTGTGAAACCTGTGAATGTATTGTAATGTTTTTAAAATTGTAGAAACTGCCTTAATTTTGCTGGACCCCAGGAAGAGTATCTGCTGCCTTGGCAGCAGCTAATGGGGATCCATAATAAATACAATTTAGTAAGGGCAGGGTCATTTTATTTGAGCTGTAATGTACAGTATGTGTATGTCAGTAGTTGAATTCATCAGCAGAAGGTAGTGATTAACCTAAACATTCCCAAACCAGGTTAGTGTAAAACTAACAAGATATAGCTGGCTATTAGCTAATTGAAGAATTCTGCAGTTGGGATTCTGCAGAATCTATATTGGTCCCCCAAGACCCCTCGCTAAACAATAGTCTTAACGTTCAAAAAACAACTACTGGTATGTTATGCCAGTTGTGTTGGCCTGAAAGTTGAATAGTAGTTGGCCTCAACAGAAAGAATAAAGTGCCAGTAATAAACAAGACAAACATTTGGCGGTTTGGTTATTTCTGTGTGCCCAAGCTGTTCCAAACAAGGGGGCAGCATAATTATTCTTTGGATGCGATTTATACTTACAACGTGACTGTTCTGTTGGAGAAGGAGTCCGGGGGTAACACCTGATGGAGTTCCATATTGCTGCAGACCACTTTCCTATCCGCCGTGGCCACCGACTGTGTGCTTTTCCCTGTGCTTTTTGAACGTTCATCATATGATTTACAATCAGATGATAGCGAAGATCCATCGCCACCGAGTAGCAAAACAAGTAACAATTGCAACAAATCCACCGCGTTTACCCTCATTTTAAATTATATGTAAGATAATCAGGCTACTGAAGCATAGGTAGAGAAAAGTATATATTAATATCAAGTAGCGTGGAAGGCAGGGATTTGTGGTCGTACTATGAAATGGCCTGGCACAAATAGGCTACTGTTCAAATGGTAAGTCAAAACGTCCTTCAGAATATTCTGAGCTTCAATCATGTTGCAAACATCTTGTCCACCATAATGTGGATTTCCCCCTCCATTTTTTTGCAACGGTTTCGATTTGTGTTCGGCGTCAATTACTCCGAGAGAGGGTCTATACATCCTTTGTTTGCCAAAATACACGATTTATAAATCAATTTCTTTATCGGGTCTTTGCTGCCTTCCCGAAAAAGAAAAAAAACACTCACTTGTAATTGTACCGATTTTTCTAGACTACACAATTTGACTTCAACGATTGAGAAAATGTTTTCTTTTGTCGCCAATAGCGCGGATCCAAGTGAGAATTGTGCCTACTCCACCAAGAGACAGCTGCAGTCAACCAAGGATAACACACTATCTTAATGAAATCTGATCACGCCTAAACTTTAAAAACGTTCTCCCTAAAATAACTGATCCCGAGAGGCGTAGACTGCCACACATTTAAATAGCCTTACAACTAACTAAAACATCTGTAAGCAACTTTTCACTTTAGGCGTCCATCGAGTCCAGTTGTTGGAGCAAAGGGAAATCATAGCACTCCTAAAAAAAACGAGCGAAAGAAACATATTCCCACTCGAGTTAGTCAGTAACGTGTAAAAATTCTCCCAAGTTTAAATAGATATCCATAATTGCGGTCCTCGTCTCTCTCTTTGAAAGTACTCATTGGCTTCATTTCCGTTGAGAACTCTTCTCCCACAGTCTTGACCCGGGCTCCATGTTGCATGCGTTTACAGCCACTGACGTCACTCTACAGGCTACACAGACTGTCTCTTGTCTCCCATTCTAGCTGCTGCTCAGGTTTACATTTTACGTGCAGGTGAAGAAAAAGATGAAACACAATAAAGAAAATTGTGCACCCCATCAGTTACAGAGAAAACAACCCTATTTTCTTTTATTTAATGGAAAATAGATATGCCTAGCCACTTTGACTATGAAAAATATCCAGTATTTGTTTATTTAACCTTTATTCAACCAGGTAGGCCAGTTGAGAAAAATTCTCATTTACAACTGCGACCTGGCCAAGATAAAGCAAAGCAGTACGACAAAAACAACAACACAGAGTTACAGTCAATAACACAAAATAAAAAAAATAGAAAAATCTATGTACAGTGTGTGCAAATGTAGAAGAGTAGGGAGGTAGGCTTTAAATAGGCCCTAGAGATGAATATAATTACAATTTAGAATTAAAACTGGATTGATAGATGTGCAGATGATGATGTGCAAGTAGAGATACTGGGGTGCAAAAGAGCAAGAGGGTAAGTAATACTATGGGGATGAGGTAGTCGGGTGGGCTATTTACAGATTGGCTGTGTACAGGTACAGTGATCGGTAAGCTGCTCTGACAGTTGATGCATAAAGTTAGAGAGGGAGATATAAGACTCCAGCTTCAGAGATTTTTGCAATTCGTTCCAGTCATTGGCAGCAGAGAACTGGAAGGAAAGGCGGCCAAATGAAGTGTTGGCTTTGGGGATGTCCAGTGCAATATGGAGCTGGAGTGCTTGCTACGGCTGGGTGTTGCTATGGTGACCAGTGAGCTGAGATAAGGCAGGGCTTTACCTAGCAAAGACTTATAGATGACCTGGAGCCAGTGGGTTTGGCCATGGATATGTAGCGAGGGCCAGCCAACGAGAGCATACAAGTCGCAGTGGTGGGTAGTATATGGGGCTTTGGTCACAAAACGGATGGCACTGTGATAGACTGCATCCAGTTTGCTGAGTAGAGTGTTGGGGGCTATTTTGTAAATGACATCGCCAAAGTCAAGGATCGGTAGGATAGTCAGTTTTACAAGGGTATGTTTGGCGACATGAGTGAAGGAGGCTTTGTTGCGAAATAGGAAGCCGATTCTAGATTTAATTTCGGATTGGAGATGTGAGTCTGGAAGGAGAGTTTACAGTCTAGCCAGACACCTAGGTATTTGTAGTTGTCCACATATTCTAGGTCAGAACCGTCCAGAGTAGTGATGCTACGGGTGGGTGTTGATTTGGAAATGTAGCCTATTTAAATCCTTTCTCATCCTTGGGTAAAATTAATTTGGTAACACTTTACATACTCTTGGTGCTATACGCGTAGTAATACTGCAATAACTACAGTAACAACATTGTTGTTACATAGCAATTTAATTTGTGCAATCAAATGCAATTTTTAAAATAGTATGTAACAACATAACAATACTTAATTGTTGTTAATAGTGTTATAATAGCATGATTACCCGTCTACCTACACATGTCTACCATAATAACAATGCAGCCAAGACAATTAAACAATGCTTTCCTTTTCAAATGTAATAAAAGCAGGTCTTTGCGATGCACCCCCTCTCTCTTTTAGTTCATCCAGCATTGTATCTCCTCTCTTTCTGTGTTCCTTCACACAAAGCTTCTCAAACAAGTTCAGACTAGCTTTTCAATGGGCAATAGCCATGGAACGCCAGAGTCAGTCAGAGAGGAAAACACCATATAAGAATTCACATGTGCAATACTACAATACCCTTGTCTAACACTCATGCAGAGCCAACCTGTCTTCACTCATCTTTTCTATGATGGGGTAAATTGAGCATCTTGGTTTTAGAAGAGCGACAGACGGACAGATGGACAGACAGACAGACAGAGAAAGAGAGACAGAGAGACATACAGAGACAGAAAGACAGAGAGACAGAAAGACAGGCAGACAAAGTAACCCAATTATCTCAGGAAACCCCATACCCCTGGGCTACGCAGCTTTTACTTCCATTGGTCTTGTTTGTTTTCAGGCTCACATAGGACTTTGACGTCCACTGAAAGAAGGCTGCCTGCAAACATACGGACGACAGCTATTGTAGTAACAAACAAAAAAACAACAACAACATTTTTTTTTTTAAAGCTATTGTAGTAACAGATTTTCCTGGAGACAAAGCAAGAAGTGCTTCAGGATGACACAATTAAATGTATTGATGAGGTGGTGGCCTTCAATATTTACTACCAAGAGACCAAAATAAGGTAACATAAGACAATTATATGAAATAATGTAATATGAGTCATGTAAAATGACTGTAATTTATCTATTTCTCCAGATGAGGGACTTACTCCTATTATATTACCCATAAACTATGCAAATTGTCACTATGGTCCAAAGGATGTCTGTTATGGATAGTATGCAATGACTGGTAATTTGATTACTAGATTGTGCTATCCCTATAGAGGACAGAGGATTAGTCACATGCCTGATCATGAATGATTCAGGAGGTCATCTCACTCTCTGGGTAATTTTTTTAATCAATGGACTCCTGGAACCACTGTTGTGAGGTAGCCTACAACTAATGCATTTATGGATATATATATATATATTTTTTAAACAAATTCAGCCAGGGTACAGGACAGGTAACAAGTGATTAATGAGCAATGCGCGGATTCACAGATAAATAGAGTGCCTTCAGGAAGTATTCATACCCCTTGACTTACTCCACATTTTGTTGAGTTACAGCCTTAAATCAAAATGGATTAAATCGATTATTTTTCTCACACATCTACACACAATACCTCATAATGACAAAGCAAAAACATGTTTTTAGAAATGTTTCCAAATTGATCGAAAATAAAATCCTGAAATATCAAATTTTTATAATTATTCACACCCCATGAATAAATACATGTTAGAATCACTTTTGGCAGTGATTACAGCTTCAAGTCTTTCTCTGTAAGTCTCTAAGAGCTTTGCACACCTGGATTGTACAATTTTACACATTATTGCTTTTCAAATTCTTCAAGCTCTGTCAAGTTGGTTGTTGATCATTGCTAGACAGCAATTTTCAAGTCTTGTCATAGATTTTCAACCCGATTTAAGTCAAAACTGTAACCAGGCCACTCAGGAACATTCAATGTCATCTTGGTAGGAAACTCCAATGTATATTTGGCCTTGTGTTTTAGGTTATTGTCCTGCTGAAAGATTAATTTCTCTCTCCCAGTGTCTGTTGTAAAGCAGGCTGAACCAGGTTTTCTTCTAGGATTTTGTCATCTGTGCTAAGCTCTATTCTGTTTCTCTTTATCCTAAATATCTCTAGGCCAAGGCCCAGTTCTCTGTGACATTTTAGAGACACATTTGCATACACACATGTATACACTCATGAAGAAGATTCCCTTTCACACCCACACCCAGAGCACAAAGAAGAATGAACATTGAGAGAGAATTGACGTTGACTAAGGAAAATATGAAAAATAAGTCAAATAAATGAACCGGGACTGGAATTTGATAAAATAATGATTAAGGTTAAATATGTTAAATTACAAAGTTTGAAAGCATAGGGAAATGTATAAGGGAAGATGTTATTAAAGGGTGATTCGAGTAAGGTAGTAAAGGAGTAACAATGTGTGATTAAAGTAATGCACTAAAATAGGTAACAATGTTTTAATGTTGTTTGCTTTAAGGTATGATGCATATAGACTAGTTTGTTAAACATATAGGAACAAGGCCTTAGGGCCTATAGGAGGTTGACAATGGAAGGTTCTAATGTTGAAATTTTGTAATGATGAAATGTTTAAGTTGGTAAATGTTTAAGATGTAAGGGGAGTGATACATTGAGTTGGAGTAAGATTGCAATTGAGTGGGATAAGAAAGATTCATGTTTAAAAATGTATGCTTTAAAAGTTAAGATTAATAAAGTATGTTAAGGCGAAGCGGATGGACGTCCTGCTTAGGCATTTTTTGAACGAGGGTGTTAAGAAAAATGGATGGTATAAAAGGGCTACGATTTGGGGGAGAGAAATAACTCTCTTTGAGCTTGCAAGAAGAGTTTTGCTGTGACTTTCTAACCTAAAATATATTTAGATTTTTATCATAGTTATATTTTGATTTTTATTATACTCAGTTAAAGTAAAATTCTAGGAGGAATCCTTAAGGTTACCTCATTGATAGAGGTTTGGTAGATTAGCGGTTAGAGTTTTAGACGTATCTGAGGGACTGATCATACTGAGGGGGAGACAGAAAACTGTTTATAGAGTTGTAGAAGGTAAGGACCCATTTTTCTTGTTATTAAAAATTGACCTTGTCGTTTTACTCTGGTTCTCTGGAAAATGCTTGATTCATTGAGGATCTCTAGCTAATATTCATGGTTAAAGGAATCTAACCTGAAAGCCAACTATAGGTATTGTATAAGGCCATAAGTAAACAAGAAAATGCTCATCCAGAGAAGGCGCTCCTAGTGGCCGGGGACTTTAATGCAGGGAAACTTAAATCCATTTTACTTAATTTCTACCAGCATGTTACATATGCATCCAGAGAAAAAAAACTCTAGACCATCTTTACTCCACACACACAGATGCATAGAAATCTCTCCCTCGCCTTCCATTTGCCAAATCTGACCATAACTCTTTCCTCCTGATTTCTGCTTATGAGCAAAAACTAAAGCAGGAGGTACCAGTGACTTGTTCAATACGGAAGTGGTCAGATGACGCAGATGCTAAGCTACAGGACTGTTTTGCTAGCACAGACTGGAATATGTTCCAGGACTCGGGTAGGCCGTCATTGTAAATAAGAATGTGTTCCTAACTGACTTGCCTAGTTAAATAAAGGTTCAATTAAAAAAGGTTAAATAATAATTCTGATGGCATTGATGAGTACACCACATCAGTCAGTGGCTTCATCAGTAATTGCATCAATGGCGCCGTCCCCACAGTGACCGTAAGTACGTACCCCAACCAGAAGTCATGGATTACAGGCAACATCCCCACTGAGCTAAAGGGTAGATCTGCCGCTTTCATGGAGTGGGACACTAACCCAGACACTTATAAGAAATCCCGCGATGCCCTCCGACAAACCATCAAACAGGCAAAGCGTCAATACAGGACTAAGATTGAATCCTACAACACTGGCTCCGACGCCCGTCGGATGTGGCAGGGCTTCAAACTATTAAGGACTACAATGAGAAGCACAGCCGTGAGCTGCCCAGTGACACGAGCCTACCAGACGAGCTAAATGACTTCTATGTGCGCTTTGAGGCAAGCAACATTGAAGCATGCATGAGAGCACCAGTTGTTCCAGACGACTGTGTGAACACACTCTCCATAGCCGATGTGAGTAAGACCTTTAAATAGGTCAACATTCACAAGGCCGCAGGACCAGACGGATTACCAGGACATGTACTCCGAGCATATGCTGACCAACTGGAAAGTGGGGCTCCGGAGTGGCGCAGCGGTCTAAGGCACTGCATCTCAGTGCTAGAGGTGCCACTACAGGCCCTGGTTTGATCCTGGGCTCTATCACAACTGGCCGTGATTGGGAGTCCCATAGGGTGGCGCACAACTAGCCCAGCGCCATCCTGGTTAGGTTTTGGCTGGGGTAGGCTGTCAATGTAAATATTAATTTGATCTTCACTGACTTACCTAGTTAAATAAAGGTTGTATACAAAATTTTAAAAGTATTTTCACTGACATTTTCAACCTGTCCCTGACCGAGTCGGTAATACCTACATGTTTCAAGCAGACCACCATAGTCCCTGTGCCCAAGAACACCAAGGTAACCTGCTTAAATGACTACCAATCCATAGTACTCACATCTTTAGCCATGAAGTGCTTTGAAAGGCTGGTCATGGTTCACAACAACACCATTATCGCAGAAATCGTAGAAACACTCCAATTTGCATACCGCCCCAACAGATCCAAAGATTACGCAATCTCTACTGCACTCCACACTGCCCTTTCCCACCTGGACAAAAGGAACACCTACGTGAGAATGCTATTCATTGACTAATGCCTCAGCGTTCAACACCATAGTGCCCTCAAAGCTCATCACTAAGCTAAAGACCCTGGGACTAAACACCTCCCTCTGTAACTCGATCCTAGACTTCCTGACAGGCCACCACCAGGTGGTAAGGGTAGGTAACAACACATCTGCCATGCTGATCCCCAACACGGGGGCCCCTCAGGGGTGCATGCTCAGTCCCCTCCTGTACTCCCTGTTCACCCATGTCTGCATGGCGAGGCCCGACACCAACACCATCATTAAGTTTGCTGACGACACAACAGTGGCAGGCCTGATCACTGACAACGATGAGACAGCCTATAGGGAGGAGGTCAGAGACCGGATAACAAACTCTCCCTCAATGTGATCAAGACAAAGGAGAAAATCGTGAACTTAAGGAAAAGGAGGGCCGAACACACCCCCATTCACATCGACGGGCTGTAGTGGAACATGTTGAGAGCCAATTAACTGTCATGGTCCAAACACACCAAGACAGTCTTAAAGAGGGCACGACAAGACCTATTCCCCCCCCAGGAGTCTGAAAAGATTTGGTATGGGTCCTCATATTATCAAAAAGTTCTACAGCTGCTCTCGAGAGAGAGAGAGCATCCTGACTGGTTGCATCACCGCCTGGTATAGCAACTGCTTGGCCTCTGACCGCAAGCACTACAGAGGGTAGTGCTTACGGCCCAGTACATGACCGGGGCCAAGCTTTCTGCCATCCAGGACCTCTGCACGAGGAAGGCCCTAAAAATTGCCAAAGACTCCAGCCACCATAGTCATAGCCTGTTCTCTCTGCTACCGTACAACAATCGGTACTGAAGTGGAAAGTCTAGGTTTAAGAGGCTTCTTAACAGCTTCTACCCCCCAAGCCATAAGAGTCCTGATCAGCTAACCAAGTGGCCACCAGGACTATTTGCATTGACCTCCCCCTCCCCACTTTACCAACATTTACAGTGGGGCAAAAAAGTAGTTAGTCAGCCACCAATTGTGCAAGTTCTCCCACTTAAAAAGATGAGAGAGGCCTGTAATTCTCATCATAGGTACACTTCAACTATGACAGACAAAATGAGAAAAAAAAATCCAGAAAATCACATTGTAGGACTTTTAATGAATTTATTTGCAAATTATGGTGGAAAATAAGTATTTGGTCACCTACAAACAAGCAAGATTTCTGGCTCTCACAGACCTGTAACTTCTTCTTTAAGAGGCTCCTCTGTCCTCCACTCGTCACCTGTATTAATGGCACCTGTTTGAACTTGTTATCAGTATAAAAGACACCTGTCCACAACCTCAAACAGTCACACTCCAAACTCCACTATGGCTAAGACCAAAGAGCTGTCAAAGGACACCAGAAACAAAATTGTAGACCTGCACCAGGCTGGGAAGACTGAATCTGCAATAGGTAAGCAGCTTGGTTTGAAGAAATCAACTGTGGGAGCAATTATTAGGAAATGGAAGACATACAAGACCACTGGTAATCTTCCTCGATCTGGGGCTCCAAGCAAGATCTCACCCTGTGGGGTCAAAATGATCACAAGAACGGTGAGCAAAAATCCCAGAACCACACGGGGGGACCTAGTGAATGACCTGCAGAGAGCTGGGACCAAAGTAACAAAGCCTACCATCAGTAATACACTACGCCACTAGGGACTCAAATCCTGCAGTGCCAGACGTGTCCCCCTGCTTAATCCAGTACATGTCCAGGCCCATCTGAAGTTTGCTAGAGAGCATTTGGATGATCCATAAGAAGATTGGGAGAATGTCACATGGTCAGATGAAACCCAAATAGAACTTTTTGGTAAAAACTCAGCTCGTTGTGTTTGGAGGACAAAGAATGCTGAGTTGCATCCAAAGAACACCATACCTACTGTGAAGCATGGGGGTGGAAACATCATGCTTTGGGGCTGTTTTTCTGCAAAGGGACCAGGACGACTGATCCGTGTAAAGGAAAGAATGAATGGGGTCATGTATCGTGAGATTTTGAGTGAAAAACCTCCTTCCATCAGCAAGGGCATTGAAGATGAAACGTGGCTGAGGCTTTCAAGCATCACAATGATCCCAAACACACCGCCCGGGCAACGAAGGAGTGGCTTCGTAAGAAGCATTTCAAGGTCCTGGAGTGACCTAGCCAGTCTCCAGATCTCAACCCCATAGAAAATCTTTGGAGGGAGTTGAAAGTCCGTGTTGCCCAGCAACAGCCCCAAAACATCACTGCTCTAGAGGAGATCTGCATGGAGGAATGGGCCAAAATACCAGCAACAGTGTGTGAAAACCTTGTGAAGACTTACAGAAAACGTTTGACCTATGTCATTGCCAACAAAGGGTATATAACAAAGTATTGAGATAAACTTTTGTTATTGACCAAATACTTATTTTACACCATAATTTTCCAATTAATTAATTAAAAATCCTACAACAGGATTTCCTGGATTTTTTTTCTCATTTTGTCTGTCATAGTTGAAGTGTACCTATGATGAAAATTACAGGCCTTTCTCATCTTTTTAAGTGGGAGAACTTGCACAATTGGTGGCTGACTAAATACTTTTTTGCCCCACTGTACATGTTACTTCAATTACCTTGACTAACCTGTGCCCTTGCACGCTGACTCTGTACCAGTACCCCTGTATATAGCCTTGTTACTGTTATTTTATTGTTGCTCTTTATTGTTTATTGTTGCTCTTTAATTATTTGTTATTTTTCCATTTTCTTATTTAAATTTTTTGTATTTTTTGTATTTTCTTTTTTAGTAAATACTTTCTTACTTATTTTCCTTAAAACGGCATTGTTGGTTAAGGGCTTGTAAGGAAGCATTTCACTGTTGAATTCGGTGCATGTGACAAATACAATTTGACTTGATTTGAGTGCATAAGCCAACCCGGGAGGGAGCCTCTCATAGTGCTCTAAGGTTGAAGCTCTGGTCTGGACGATCCTGCCGGGATGCAGGGTGAAAGAGCACAGGCAATCGACTTTGGGGATAGCCCACTCTACCGTAAGGCCCTTACTGTTGAGTCTGAAGGACAGTCCCTAGCTGTACACTAACCCAGTGCTAAAGCAGAGTGGCATCTATCAGATCTGTGGGGATTAGGGGCAAGAGATAACGGAACTGCCATTGGGTAGACAGGGCCTATTTGAGTCAGTTAATCCTGCAGGGGTGGTATTTTAGCTTTGACAACAGCTATTAAACTCTGTAACTGTTTTAAAGTCACCATTGGCCTCATGGTGAAATCCCTGAGCAGTTTCCTTCAGCTCTGGCAACTGAGTTAGGAAGGACAGCCTGTATCTTTGTAGTGACTGGGTGTATTGATACACCATGCAATGTGTGATTAATAACTTCACGATGCTCAAAGGGATATTCAGTGTCTGTTTTTTTTTTACCCATGTACCAATAGGTGCCCTTCTTTGCGAGACATTGTAAAACCTCCCTGGTCTTTGTGGTTGAATCTGTGTTTGAAGTTCACTGGTCGACTGAGGGACCTTACAGATACTTGTATGTGTGGGGTACAGAGTTGAGGTAGTCATTCAAAAATTATGTTTAACACTATTATTGCACACAGAGTGAGTCCATGCAACTTGTTTTGTGACTTGTAAAGCACATTTTTACTCCTGAACTTATTTAGGCTTACCATAAAGATGGGGTTGAATACTTATTGATTCAAGACATTTCAGCTTTTCATTTTTTATTCATTAGTAAAGATGTCTAATGTCCAATCCCTCTTTTACGCTGCTGCTACTTTCTGTTTATCATATATGCATAGTCACTTTAACCATATCTACATGTACATACTACCTCAATCAGCCTGACTAACCGGTGCCTGTATGTAGCCTTCCTACTGTTATGGCCTTGCTACTGTATATAGCCTCGCTACTGTTATTTTTCAGTCTTTTTACTGTTGTTTTATTTCTTTACTTACCTATTGTTCTCCTAATACCTTTTTTGCACTGTTGGTTAGAGCCTGTAAGTAAGCATTTCACTGTAAGGTCTACTACACCTGTTGTCTTCGGCGCACGTGACAAATAAACTTTGATTTGAATTCCACTTTGACACTATGGGGTATTGTGTGTAGGCCAGTGACACAAAATCAAAATTACATGTTTAATTCTGGCTGTAACAATAAAGTGTGGAAAAGGTCTACGGGTGTGAATACTTTCTGAAGCCAGATAGATCCTCATCTTCCAGCTATGTTTTTTTACTCCAACCTTCATGTAGCCTACAAACAGAATTTGCGCAGCGCGAGTTCACAACAACGCTTGCGAACAAGCCCTAGTGATGTAACGCATCAGAGTCTTACGTAACTAAAAGCCAATTTATGCTTTGTTCTAAATATGGTTGGAGGCGGGGTGTGTCGGACCAAATTGAGTTCTGTACCGCACCGCTGTGCACTTCCCAAATGTTGTAACAATGCGGAGGGCTCCGTATAGCTCCGCATCGACATTGATGTTTGACAGTAGGTAATGGCTGGAGATCCTATATAAACACAAACTCACTTCCTTGAAAACTTCCTTCACAATAGCAATGCTCAGCAGTTTTGCGCTGCTCCACGTAGCATGCAGAGGACAGATTGACTATGTAGCTCCTTTTAACTCTAACTCGTGCTTGCTTGACAATACAATATTTCACAACAAGAGGGTTGTTGTCTTTTTTAAATATATTTTTTTGTACATGTAGGCAAATATTACCAACAGCCCTGAATGGAATTGTATCCATACGAACGATTCTGAAACCATGTTCCCTACTAACTTTGCATGGGGCGCGGCTACATCCGCTTATCAAATCGAAGGTACGTAATAAGAATTTGTTTGGCGCCGGCAGTCAAACTGTATAAGTGTTTTTTTGTGTGTGCATTTGTAGATACAGTAATTTGATTAGGAAAGGCAATGGCAATGCGCGTCCCCGAGACGACTTTCTCTGGCCTAGCGCGAGAAGTAGGCTAACCTACACACAACTACTTGCAACCTATAGGTCTACCGGTAGGCTGCAGTTAGATCTCTAATGCAAAAGGGGGACTTTAACTCAAGAGTTTCTCTCAATCACTGTATCATGTATTGATAGTAGCCTAATGGTTGAAACATTAATGTAGTTATGTATACATTTAACAACTACAGCATGAGCTATATACATGTATAGAATGAGCAACCATAGACTTACAGTAGCCCATTGACAGTACATTCAGAAAGTATTCAGACCCCTTCACTTTTTCCACATTTTGTTACATTACAACCTTATTCTAAAATGGATTAAATAGTTTTTTTCCACTCATCAATCTACACACAACACACCATAATGACAAATCAAAACAGTTTTTTAGATTTTCTTTGCAAATGTATAAAAAATACAAATTCATACTCTTTACTCAGTACTTTGTTGAAGCAACTTTGGCAGCGATTACAGCTTTGAGTCTCCTTGGGTATGACGCTACAAGCTTGGCACACTTGTATTTAGGGAGTTTCTCCCATTCTTCTCTGCTTATCCTCTCAAACTCTGTCAGGTTGAATAGGGAGCGTTGCTGCACAGCTATTTTCAGGTCTCTCCAGCGTTGTTAGATCGGGTTCAAGTCCGGGCTGTGGCTGGGCCACTCAAGGACCTTCATAGGTTTGTCCAGAAGCCACTCCTGCGTTGTCTTGGCTGTGTGCTTAGTGTCGTTGTCCCGTCGGAACCTTCCAACAGGACAACGAGAGCAGGTTTTCATCAAGGATCTCTCTGTACTTTGCTCCGTTCATCTTTCCCTCGATCCTGACTAGTCTACCAGTCCCTGCCGCTGAAAAAGATCCCCACAGCATGATGCTGCCACCACTATACTGCACCGTAGGGAGGGTATTGGCCAGGTGATGAGTGGTGCCTGGTTTCCACCAGATGTGACGCTTGGCAATCAGGCCAAAGGTTTCTCATGGTCAGAGTCCATTAGATGCCTTTTGGTTAACTCCAAGTGGGCTGTCATGTGCCTTTTACTGAGGAGTGGCATCCATCTAGCCACTCTAACATAAAGGCCTGGAGCTCTGTCAGAGTGACCATCAGGTTGTTGTTCACCTCCATGACCAAGGCCCTTCTCACTCTATTGCTCAGTTTGGCCGTGCGGCCAGCTCGTGGAAGAGTCTTGGTGGTTCCAATCTTCTTCCATGTTCTTGGGGACCTTCAATGCTGCAGAAATGTTTTGGTACCCTTCCCCAGATCTGTGCCTTGATACAATCCGGTCTTGGAGCTCTTCGGACAATTCCTTTGACCTCATGGCTTGGTTTTTGCTCTGACATGCACTGTCAACTGTGGGACCTTGTATAGACAGGTGTGTGTCTTTCCAAATCCTGTCCAATTAATTGTATTTTCCACAGGTGTACTCCAATCAAGTTGTAGAAACATGTCTAGGATGATCAATAGGAAACAGGATGCACCTGAGCTCAATGTAGAGTCTCATAGCAAAGAGTCTATATACTAATGTGAATAAGGTATTTTTTAATATATTTTTATGTACATTTACAAACATTTCTAAAAGCCTGTTTTCACTTAGTCATTATGGGGTATTGTGTGTAGATTGATGAGGAAAACAATTAATACATTTTAGAATAAGGTTGTAACGTAACAAAATGTGAAGGGGTCTGAATACTTCCCGAATGCACTGTATATAGGCTACATACAGTACAATAGCTATTTTTAGGAATTGTAGGCACATTTTTCTTTAGAATTTTGTTGTTGATAATCCAACAGTGCGTTATGGATGATCAGTACTGCTATGAATTGAACCTTGCAGGAGGCTGGAATGTGGATGACAAGGGACCGAGCATTTGGGACACGTTCTGTCACGAGGGGGGCAGACTAGTGTTCGAGGGCCAGAGTGGAGATGTCACCTGTAACAGCTATGAGCTCTGGGAAGAGGACCTCCGGTGTATCCGTCAGCTAGGCCTGACCCATTACCGCCTGTCTCTGTCCTGGTCCCGCCTGCTACCGGAGGGGATAACACGGCATGTCAATCAAAAAGGTAGCCGTACTCTGAGACTGTGTAGTGGTTACTTACGATAAGATTCCTCCAGTATTTATTTGTGGTGAATGCCTATGGCATATGATATGATAAAATTAAAAAAATATCATACATTATTGTGTTAAGACCTGGTTTTTGTTTATGTAAACAATGCAGTGCCACAAACTCTGTCAAGGGGTCTGGACCCTTTTGCCACAGTTTGTTGTGTGCTACTCTTAGAAGTGCAGCGTCCCTGATTTAAGCCTAATTTAGCCTTGATACCCATGATTTACTACTAAGCTATGTGTCTCTGTCCTGCAGGTTTGCGATACTACAACAAAGTGATCAATGATTTGGTGGCTAGTGACGTGTTGCCCATGGTTACTCTGTACCACTTTGACCTGCCACAAGCTCTCCAGGACCAGGGAGGTTGGAAATCACCTGAGATTGCGGCCATCTTTGACAGCTACGCCCGCTTCTGCTTTGAATCGTTCGGGGATCGTGTGAAACTGTGGATCACGTTGAACGAGCCGTACGTGTGCGCTAAACTGGGCCACGAGGATGGCATCTTTGCCCCGGGGGTAAAAGAACCAGGGATGGCTGCCTACCTGGTGGGCCACAACATGCTACGTGGCCACGCCAGGGCCTGGCACAGCTACAATGTCCTCTACAGGGCAAAACAGGGTGGCTCGGTGTCCTTAGCGATTAATAGCGACTGGGCTGAACCGTTGGACCCGGCCAGTCCCGATGACACGGCCGCCACCGAACGCTACCTGGCCTTTACACTAGGGTGGTTTGCCTGGCCCCTGTTTGTCACTGGAGACTACCCAGAAGTGATGAGGTCTAGTATTGAGGTCAGAAGCAAAGAACTGGGTTACCAAGAAGGTTCTAGACTGCCCAGGTTCTCCAAAGACGAGCCTAGTCTTCTCGGCACGGCTGACTTTTTTGCGTTGAACTACTACACGTCTCGGAGGGTGAAGCCAGGGGAATGTTGTCCAGGGGTGTTGGGGTTGAAGAGTGACCAGGATGCAGAGGGGGTGGTGGACCCATCCTGGCCGGTATGTGGGGTGTCATGGCTGGCTGTGGTTCCTGACGGCTTGAGGAAACTGCTGAAGTACATTAAGGTAAAGAGGACCAGGGTTCTGTTCCAATACTTACAAAAATAAAACAACTTTTTAAAAGTTCCACTTCCACCAATCCACGTCATGTCAGATCAGTGATTACACTAAGGAAAGTACACATTTTTAAAGTATCCGAACAGCGCCCAGGTTAACAGGGTCGGCTCCATTCGAAAGCAGTCAATTCAAAGGATGAAATCAAGTTTTAGAATACATTTTTTTCTGATGATTTTGCATTTAAGGATTATTCAATTCATGGATTGAATCCCCTGCCTTGAGCCAATCAAATTGAGCCAAACCTTTAGTGAGGAGAACATTTAACATTAACATAGTTGCTCGCTATTGATTGTTTTTTTGCACAGTAAACAGATTGAAGAGCCATTACAGTTGTCACATTGAATTGTGTCACATTGATCGCTTCAGCTGAAAACAGTTTTTTGAGAATGAGAAATATCCTGCTGTCGCGGTTTGTCACCGGGTTAAATCGATTTGAATGCAATTTAGCTAGTATACCATTGAAATTTAATTGAAAATGTAACTTCTAATACTGCAAAGATGACCGGTTCACCCACCTTTGAATGTCAACTTAATGTCTATTCTATTATCTATATTTCTCTGATTTTCCTATGGAGGATTGACAGTATAATTAAAAACAACATATTCCCATTCAAGTCAACATTCTCTGATGTGTGGACCTCCAACCATCTTTGTGGTACCATTTGAAAGTTTAAATTTGTGCAACAAAACCAACAAAAGCCAGAACACACACACACACACACACACACCACTGTACTTTAAAGCCTTCCACTGTGTTGTTTGACTGTCATTATTGAACTCGTGTTTTCTTGGATAATGATGGCAACCAATTGCTTTGACAGGACACATTCAACAACCCTGCGGTCTACATCACAGAAAATGGCTTCTCCCAGGTGGGGCCAGTGGACATGGAAGATGTCCAGCGTTGTGGGTTTTACCATGACATCATCCAGGAAATAGCCAGAGGTAGAGACCAGAAAGTGGCCGCCATAAAGCTACCGTATATTATGGAGAATCTATCATTATTTAATGTGAATTTCTTCCAGTCGCTACTTGTACTATTTAAACCTCTGAGGGGTTGCTTCTCACTTAAAATTGTAGTATTTATACATCATCCAGAAACTAAGTTACAGGGGGCTGAGTGACTTGAATCCTTTGTTGAGGAACCTGTTCTTTTGAATTAGTGACAGTATTTAGCTAATTTCAGGTCAATGGAGAAGGTTGAGAGTGACTTATGGCAATCATGATACAATGGGATCTTGTCCTTTTGTTCTGTGTGAACAAAGTATTTTCACATGACCTCTTAATGCGCACTGTCACGTATTTAAAAAAATACATTTAAAAAATACCATGTATGTTTGTCTCTTTGTTCTAGCTCTCCGAGAGGATGGTGTTGACGTGCGAGGCTATTTTGCCTGGTCTCTCCTGGATAACTTTGAATGGGCCGACGGGTTCAGTGTACGTTTTGGCCTGTTCCACGTGGACTTCTCTCGACCGGAGCGACCACGGACTGCGTACCGCTCTGGAAGGGAGTATGCCGGCATAATTTCCAAGTACAGATCTCAGACCATGGTAAATATCTAAACAGCCAATGGGCACAGTGTTAATCAGCCAATAAAGGCTATTTTTTTTTGCTCAATGTTCTGTTCTAATCGACTGCAACCAAGCTTGGTCCATTGCAATGTTCCTACAGGCAATTTTGAATTGAAGCCCATCTGAAACAGATTGTAGCTCCGCTTTTCTCTGTCAACCCTGAAAATGTTTTGTTAAACAGTGCTAAGCTTATTCTGCTTCCTTCGTAATAAAGTGATTTTTGTCTGATTTCTTCCCTGACTTTGGCATATACTTGAAAGGACCCAGCCAAAGAGTGTTACATTTATTCAAGTGAATGGAAAATGTATTCTATCCTGCCCAATTCCCATTCAATTTGTACAAAGGGTTTATGTTCTCAGGCCAAGCTGTTGTGGCCAATGCAGGGCTTGGTGAGGGGCACAAGTCTACAGAGGTGTGTGTGACCTCATATCTCAACCTCTCAAGGCCCCTGTATTGCTCAGATGATTAAAAAAAAAAAAAAAAATCCTATACAGCCCTCATGTTGAAACAAAATACACAATGCAACTCACTGTGCCCGGTGGAGAGTTGGGGTTGAGTGAGAGCTTGATTTAACACTAAAAATGACGCCAGGCAGGAGCCCATGCACAGGTAAGAAGGATCACATAGTCTTAAAACACAGGTTTGTATTTACAGAGAATTGGAGATAATACACAGGGCGGAGTCACTTGTATGTCTGTACATTATGAGGGAAGAGAGTTACGGACATTCAAATGTCCAAGATGAGGACAAACATGGAAAAACATTTACCAGCCGCATGTTAGCAAATGTCAACATTGTTACTGGTGCTCAAGGTTTGCTGCTCATTGTGCCATTCATTGTCAGGAGAAGCCTTCAAAACAGCCAATTCGTCAGGGCATGGACTCTACACGGTGTCGAAAGCGTTCCACAGGAATGCTGGACCACGTTGCATCCAATGTATCCCAACTGTTAAGCAATGAGAAACCCAGTAGCGTTGCAGTTCTTGACACAAACTGGTGCGCCTAACACCTTCCACCATACCCTGTTCAAAGGCACTTAGTTTTTGTCTTGCCCTTTCACCCTCTGAATGACACACATAGTACCTGTGCTTCTACACCTGCATTGCTTGCTGTTTAGGGTTTTAGGCTGGGTTCCTGTACAGCACTTTGAGATATCAGCTGATGTAAGAAGGGCTTTATAACTACATTTGATTTGACATACACAATCCATGTCTTGATTGTCTCAAGATTTAAAAAAATCCTTATTTAATCTGTGGATTTAACAATTGACATCAATAAGGGATCATAGCTTTCACCTGGATTCACCTTGTCAGTCTGTCATGGAAAGAGCAGATGAACCTAATGTTTTGTATACTCAGTGAATACTGTACATACTATAAAAGGGAAACCGTCCTTTTCAGCATCAAGGGAGAAAAGGTATCCGTCAGATGTGTTTTTAGTTGAAAGGGTAAAGGGTCCGCCCATTGGGGGCTGAGGCACAGACAACCTATTGCTCTCTTAATGGATCCAAACACCAGGGGGATTATGATACTTCCTGTGTATGAACCCTAGTCCAATGGAATAGCACTGTGGCATAAAGACTCATGGACTGGAGTACTGAGAACTCCAAAACAGCAAATGCATCCAACAAACTTATACAGTCACAAGCTTGATGTAGTCATTGAATGCTATGAATATGGAACCAAACACTTAACTTTTTACTACTATAACCCACATATAAGTGAATATGTCCCAATACTGTTGGTCCCCTAAAATGGGGGGACTATGTACAAAAAGTGCTGTAGTTTCTAAACGGTTCAACCAATATGGATGGAAATACCCTCAAATTAAAGCTGACAGTCTGCACTTTAACCAATTTTAAATACAACCTTTTGGAGTATACAGACAAAAGACGAAAAAATGCTTCACTCTCCCAATAATTACAGAGGGCACTGAATGGAACATCCTGTTTGTGTTTCCCTGAATCTGAACCCTTTTCATACAAATGTTCCTTTGTGAACTGCAGTGTGTACTGTACAACTGCCTTAACCTGTAGTTTTGGTAGTAGCTCTGTTTTGCCATCTCGTCTTTCCATTCATTGAATTCAAAGCCACCAATGACATTCAATAAAAAGGTATTAAAAAGATACAAATAGATTTATTGCATTATGAGCCTGTCGGCATGGATACAACCCATTGGAACACCTCTGATCGGAATGCCATGCTGAACAACAGATGTCGTCATGCCACCTGAAAATCAGGGTGGCATTTGTGTACTGCTCTGGCTGCTCCCGCAGCTGTTAGAAACTACCCAGAGAACAAGGTGAACATCCTCCCTCAAGTTCTGTGTTTACTTGATGTACATACTGTGGTTAATTCTGGTTTCATTTTACATTGACCGTCAAACAATGGACTGCAAAACCTGCACAGCTGAGGCTGGTCTTTCTCTGGGCAAGTCATTGCAAAACACCACTGAATGGCATGTCATGCACCCAAACATTTTGAGGGGGGACTTAAGGGATGACCAAATTGAATGTATTTGAATTAACACAGTGTAGAATTAACTACATGTATGTTTTATTCCGACAAATTAATGAAATTGCTCACTTAGTTTCAGTGGGCATTGACGATTGAACAGCCTCAATTGAGGCTGAAAATGTTCAAATAAAATTATACTTATTTTCAGTTAAAGAATTTAATTTATTTGTTGTTTTGTTGTTAGATAAAAAAAAGATATTCCTTTAACTCGAATACACGTGAACAACGTTGGTTCTTTTTGTTAGCTTACACTGCCGCTGTGTGGTACTAAATGGAACTACAGCTTTAGTGCACAATTAAATGATCATGGACACAACGTGGCATCACACAATAAAGTGTTTTGAACCATTACAATGTATCACAGACAATCTATCTATCCACAAGTCCCTAAACCATATCTGTCGTTATGATATATTTCACATTAAATATTAATATTTCTGCACCAGTAGGATAGAAAGCATCATTTATATTATGTATTATGTGACTTTTGTTGTTTGCATTAATAAGGATATTGTGGCATGACGTATCGTCGACTATGCAGATTGTTTTCAACAGATGTGAAAAATGCCTCCGTGGCCCTCCTCTATCTAAGTCAAGCAGAATGAATTTGTCTTTTGTCTTATGATGAATAACAACCTATTGTGCGGCCATCAATAATGTCTTTGAAGTCGGCGGTGAATATTTCTATGCAAATGTCTTTTATACGTATGTGTGATTTAACAACCTTTCACACCACTTCTCCAACCTGTCTTGAAAACCTTTGGACCAGACAATACATGCTTTAAAGTGCTTTCACCAAAGTTTTCCTCCTCTTTTACAGAGGGAATAACAACATTAACAGCAGAATATCAGTATGTTAAGTTATTAATTAAAGGGGCATGTCACCACATCTAAACACATCTATTCACATCTATTCATCTATCCTCTCCAGCACCATACCAATGTCTACGTATTTGAAAACAGCGATAAAGACAACAACAAAAAAGTGTGGAAACCAGTACATTAACACACTACTAATCATTTTACACAACATATCAATAATCCTACTCAGTTTGAACCATACAAAACCTTGCACGTTATAATTCTACCAGCTTCCAAACTATAAGGCTACATTTAGAACACGTGACAAAAATTCAATTGGGTAAGCACAATAACTAAGTGTTTCTTTTCAGCATCAAATTGGGGGAAAAAAATAAGAGATCTTGAGGTATTTCCATATGACCTTTGATTGTCAAGGTATGTAATTTTCCCTGTAAATTCTAGCCTGGACTGGGGTGAGTAATTTCCCAGCCTGTCTTTCCCAACCTGTCTTTCCCAGCCTGTCTTTCCCAGCCTGTCTTTCCCAGCCTGTCTTTCCCAGCCTGTCTTTCCCAGCCTGTCTTTCCCAGCCTGTCTTTCCCAGCCTGTCTTTCCCAACCTGTCTTTCCCAGCCTGTCTTTCCCAGCCTGTCTTTCCCAACCTGTCTTTCCCAACCTGTCTTTCCCAACCTGTCTTTCCCAACCTGTCTTTCCCAGCCTGTCTTTCTCTTTCCCAACCTGTCTTTCCCAACCTGTCTTTCCCAGCCTGTCTTTCCCAGCCTGTCTTTCCCAACCTGTCTTTCCCAACCTGTCTTTCCCAACCTGTCTTTCCCAGCCTGTCTTTCCCAGCCTGTCTTTCCCAACCTGTCTTTCCCAGCCTGTCTTTCCCAGCCTGTCTTTCCCAACCTGTCTTTCCCAGCCTGTCTTTCCCAACCTGTCTTTCCCAACCTGTCTTTCCCAGCCTGTCTTTCCCAGCCTGTCTATCATTATTGATAGATTCATCTTTCCATGTGACTAACTAGGGACTAGTATGTGTAAGAGAAACACTTCGGGAATTGATTGCCTGAAATATGAGGAGAAGTTCGCATTGCCCCTAACGAGCGGCAAGATTGGTCTGTTGTGATAGTTAGGATGTCATAATATGTGCCTACTGCAGGTTGGAATGCTGAAACATTAATTAAAATGTTAATAATTCTCTGTTACAGCCTCCTTTAATCAGCCCCACAAATATTAAACTTTAATTCTTTATGTAGGGAATTAATTCATATTAGGCGGTGATGTAGAAAGTCACTAAGCAAGCCGTTTCCGAACGTGCTTTCCAATTAAGCCACAACTGTATAACATATAATACATTCATAATACATTATTATTGTCATTATTATTTGCATTTGGACAAACTTAACTTGTTATATTTGACAGGCCCTATAAAATATTCAATGGCCAGGGAACTCATTTTCTTAATATAAATTATCGGAATAATTTAGCTGCAAATGAACGAGTATCTCCATAACAAATTACAGTGCGTAGGGAAAGTATTCAGACCCTTTGACTTTTCCCACATTTAGTTACGTTACAGCCTTATTCTAAAAAATGGATTTAAAAAAAATTCCCCTCATCATTCAACATTTATTAAAAATAAAAGACATAAATTCCTTATTTACATACAGTACCAGTCAAAAGTTTGGACACACCTACTCATTCAAGGGTTTTTCTCTATTTTTTACTATTTTCTACATTGTAGAATAATCCTGAAGACATCAAAACTATGAAATAACACATTCAGAATCATGTTGTAACGAAATAAGTGGGAAACAAATTTAAATATATTTTATATTTGCGATTCTCTAAAGTAGCCACCCTTTGCCTTGATGACAGCGTTACACACTCTTGGCATTCTCTCAACCAGATTGATGAGGTAGTCACCTGGAATGCATTTCAATTAACAGGTGTGCTTTGTTAAAAGTTCATTTGTGGAATTTCTTTCCTTCTTAATGCATTTGAGACAATCAGTTGTACTGTGACAAGGTAGGGGTGGTATACAGAAGATGGCCCTATTTGGTAAAAGACCAAGTACATATTATGGCAAGAACAGATGAAATGAGAAAAGAGAAACAACAGTCCATCATTACTTTAAGACATGAATGTCAGGCAATCTGGGAAAATTTCAAGAACTTTGAAAGTTTCTTCAAGTGCAGTTGCAAAACCCATCAAGCACTGTGACGAAACTGGCTCTTCTGAGGACCGCCACAGGAAATGAAGACCCAGAGTTCCCTCTGTTGCACAGGATAAGTTCATTAGCGTTACCAGCCTTGGAAATTGCAGCCCAAATAAATGCTTCACAGAGTTCAAGTAATAGACACATCTCAACATCAACTGTTCAGAGGAGACTGTGTGAATCAGGCCTTCATGGTCGAATTGCTGCAAAGAAACCAGTACTAAAGGACACCAATAAGAAGAGACTTGCTTGGCCCAAGAAACATGAGCAACGGAACTAGAATTTTGGTTCCACTAGATTTTTGGTTCCAGTGTCTTTTTGAGAAGCAGAGTAGGTAAACAGATGATCTCTGCATGTGTGGTTCCTACCGTGAAGCATGGAGGAGGAGGTGTGATGGTGTCAGTGATTTAATTAGAATTCAAGAAACACTTAACCAGCATGGCTACCTCAGCATTCTGCAGTGATACGCCATCCCATTGCGCTTAGTGGGTCTTTCATTTGTTTTTCAACAGGACAATGAACCAACACACCTGCAAGCTGTGTAAAGGCTATTTAACCAAGAAGGAGATTGATGGAGTGCTGCATCAGATGACCTGGCCTCCACAATCACCTGACCTCAACCCAATTGAGATGGCTTGGGATGAGTTGGACCGCAGAGTGAAGGAAAAGCAGCCAACAAGTGTGCAGCCAACATGTTTCTACAACTTTATTGGAGTCCACCTGTGGTAAATCCAATTGATTGGACATGATTTGGAAAGGCACACACCTGTCCATATAAGGTCCCACAGATTTCAGTGCATGTCAGAGCAAATACCAAGCCATGAGGTCGAAGGAAATGTCCGTAGAGCTCCGAGACAGGATTGTGTCAAGGCAGCATTGAAGCTTCCTAAGAACATAGTGGCCACCATCATTCTTAAATGGAAGAAGTTTGGAACCACCAAGACTCTTCCTAGTGCTGGCCACCTGGCCAAACTGAGCAATCGGGGGAGAAGGGCCTTGGTCGGGGGGGTGACCAAGAACCCAATGGTCATTCTGACAGAGCTCCAGTGTTTCTCTGTGGAGATGGGACAACCTTCCAGAAGGACAACCATCTCTGCAGCATTCCACCAATCAGGCCTTTATGTTAGAGTGGCCAGACGGAAGCCACTCTTCAGTGAAAGGCAGATGACAACACGCTTAGAGTTTGCCAACAGGCACTTAAAGGACTCTCCGACCATGACAAACAAGATTCTCTGGTCTGATTTAACCAAGATTGAACATAATGAATGAATGCCTGAATGCCAAGCGTCACGTCTGGAGGAAACCTGGCACCAACCCTACATGGTGGTAGCAGCATCATGCTGTGGGGATGTCTTTCAGTGGCAGGGGCTGGAAGACTAGTCATGATTAAAGGAAAGATAAACTGAGAAAATTACAGAGAGATCCTTGATGAAAATCTGCTCCAGAGCGCTCAGGGCTGGGACAAAGGTTCACCTTCTAACAGGACAACGATTCTAAGCACACAGCCAAGACAACGCAGGAGTGGCTTCCGGATAAGTCTTTAAATGTCCTTGAATAGCCCAGCCAGAGACCGGACTTGACCCCGATCGAATGTAACTGCAGAGACCTGAAAATAGCTGTGCAGCAACACTCCCCATCCAACCTGACAGAGCTTGGGAGGATCTGCAGAGAAGAATGGGGGAAACTTCCCAAATACAGGTGTGCCAAGCTTCTAGCGTCATACTCAAGAAGACTTGAGGCTGTAATCGCTGCCAAACGTGCTTCAACAAGGTACCGAGTAAAGGGTCTGAATACTTATGTAAATGTTATATTTCAGTTTTTTATTTTATAAATGAGCAAAAAATAAAATAATAACTGCTTTTGCTTTGTCATTATCAAATCAAATCAAATCAAATTTTATTTGTCACATGCGCCAAATAAAATAGGTGTAGGCCTTGCAGTGAAATGCTTACTTACAAGCCCTTAACCAACAAAGCAGTTTTAAGAAAATATCCCCAAAAAGTAAGAGATAAGAATAACAAATAATTAAAGAGAAGCAGTAAATAACAATAATGGGGCTATATACAGGGGGTATCGGTACAGAGTCAATGTGTGGGGGCACTGGTGTCGAGGTAATTGAGGTAATATGTACACGTAGGTAGAGTTATTCAAGTGACTATGCATACATGATAACAGAGAGTAGCAGCAGCGTAAGAAGGGAGGGGGTGGGGGCAATGCAAATAGTCTGGGTAGCCATTTGATTAGCTGTTCAGGAGACTTATGGCTTGGGGGTAGAAGCTGTTTAGAAGCCTCTTGGACCTAGACTTCAGTACCACTTGCCGTGCGGTAGCAGAGAGAACAGCCTATGACTAGGGTGGCTGGAGTCAATTTTTAGGGCCTTCCTCTGACACGGCCTGGGATAGAGGTCCTGGATGGCAGGAAGCTTGGCCCTGTATGCACTACCCTCTGTAGCGCCTTGCGGTCGAAGGTTTTTTATGGGTTAGTGTGTGTAGATTGATGAGAAGAAAAAAACAATTAAATCAATTTTTGAATAATGCTGTAACGTCTTAGGTCTTGACATATACAGGTACAGATACCTTTTCTATTTACTCTCATATACATATTACTGGCAGAAATGGTGCATTGAAATTGTTAATTTATTATCACGACAAAGAGATGTGCCCTTTGTGTACTGAAATGATAGATTTCATGTATTTCACCATCTCTTCCTCACATTCCTAGTCTCTCGATCTCGTTCTCTCTCTCAGCCAATCAGAAAGGGAATGAGGAGAGGTCTATACAGATCTCTGTATCTCTCTCTCGCCCCCTCTCCTCTTCTCTCACATCTACAGTATATGCGCGCCTCTGTCTATCTTCCCCATCCCTCTTTCTCTTTCACCCTCTCTCTCTCTCTTTTCCTCCTCTCTCTCACCCTCTCTCCTCCCTCTCTCCTCTCTCTTTCTCTCCAGAGCTCATCTCCTTCCCTCCTTCTAATCGCATTGCTGCTCAGTCTCCATTGACAAGAGAGGAGAAGAAAGAAAAAAAAAACAGGCCAAACTTTCTAAATCCCATTGACCTACTTCACCAGACATTTTGCTGGGAATTCATATTAATGCGAAACACTGAAAAAGAAATGTAGAAAAAAATGTGTTCTCTTTTTATTTTTTTCTCATCACAACCTCAATATCCCCCTCTTCTTTGAGCTAGAAGCCATTTCCAGCACATCACATTCTGAGGGTAGGGTGTGTGGGGGGGGGGGGTAAATGCTTTTGCGTCGCATAACTCGCTCTTTCTGAGCTTTTGTCCATCTCGTAAGAAGTGTGACATCGGAGTTAAAAAGCGATTGGACGGCCTCGACATTGATTCTTGAATTTGGGGATGAGACAAGATTGAGGGATGAGTGCTTCGGCCTCGAAGACAAGAACTGACATAGCAGGAGCGATGCCGAGGACTAAAGCACACAGAAATTAGGAAAAAAAAGAACAAACTATTCAAAGTTTTTCTTTGTGGTCCCACTGAGAGAGAGAGGAAATGACCTCACTTACGACTGTTCTAGCCCAACTTCTCCCGCGTACGACAGCTCTCCATGATGGGAGTTCACATACCCCTTGAAAAATCAAAACGCTTGTGGAATATTCAGCTGCTTCTGAGAGCACAGTGGGTGAGGTGTGAGGAGAGTTGGTATTCAGTGTGTGTGCGTGGTAGGTAGGTCTAGCGGGGGTGGGAGAGATACCCCCTGTGTGTGTTGAGGTGACCAATGAGCCAAGTTCCGCCGTCTCTATCTCATGGCGGAAACCGCGGGAGAGAGATAGAGTGTGTGTGTGTGTTTGTGTGTGTGTGTGTCACTCCAGGACACCTGCAGCAGCTCGGAAATCAGAAGTCAGTAGTTAGGAGCCAAGCAGAGAGAGAAAGAGATAATATATTAAATATAGACAATCTTGTGACCACTGTGATTATTATCTGACCCTGCTCGTCATCTATGAACGTTTGAACATCTTGAAGAACAATCTGGCCTTAATGGCCATGTTCTCTTATAATCTCCACCCACACAGCAAGAAGAGGACTGGCCACCCCACATACCCTGGTTCCTCTTAAGGTTTCATCGTAGGTTCCTGCCTTTCTAGGGTGTTTTTCCTAACAACTGTGCTTCTACATCTGCATTGCTTGCTGTTTGGGTTTTTTGGCTGGGTTTCCCTATGTGCCCAAAACAATACCTAACTATTTCCACAAAAACATCATCAATGATTCCTACCGAAATGATCAATAAAACCCCATGATCATCCGATAATCACCTTATTTTTGCGTGAAGGATTATGGTTCCAGCAATCGCTGTCGACTGCCTCCTCTAGCCTTACACCAAAAGGTATGTGCTAAATAAAGGGAGATGCCTCCGTCCTCTCACTAGTGACAGAGCAAGGAGGTGAGGTGGTGGTGGGGAGCAACAGTGTGCTACTGCCTCGCTAACCAGTGGTGGAAAACGTACCCAATTGTCATACTTGAGTAAAAGAAAGTAAAGATACCTTAATAGAAAATGACTCAAATGTCAAATGTCACCTACTTGAGTAAAGGTCTTAAACTATCTGGTTTTACGTATCAAAAGTATTACCAAAAGTGAATGTAATTGCTAAAATATACTTAAGTATCAAATGTAAAAGTGAAACTAGAAATCATTTCAAATTCCTTATATTAAGTAAACAAGATGTCACTATTTTTGTGTTTTTATTTTATTTACGCATAGCAAGGGGCACACTTCAACAAACAAAGCATTTGTGTTTAGTGAGTCCGCCAGATCAGAGGCGGTAGAGATGACCAGGGATGTTCTCCTGATAAGTGTGTGAACTGGACCATTTTCCTGTCCTGCTAAACATTCAATGTGTAATGAGTATGTAATGAGTATGTAATGTAATGGTTGTCAAGGACATTTTTATGGAGTAAAAATAAATGATTTTCTTTAGGAATGTAGTGAAGTAAAAGTTGTCCAAAATATAAATAGTAAAGTACAGATACCCCAAAAAACGATTTAAGTAGTACTTTAATGTATTTTTACTTACGTGCTTTACATCACTGTTGCTAACACTAATGAGCTCTAAGTGTTGCACGACATGCTCCCTCTCACCCGCGTTGTCACTCAGGGTTGGAGTGTGGCTATTGAGTGAGTAATCTAGGCCCCAGCCCCGGTGATAATGCATTCAAATGAACACCGCTGACCTGACCTACGGGATGGCTTTTTAATCTCACCACTTAATACCAATCAGACCGCTCGCTCGACGCTCGTTAGCTTAGCTTCTTTCTTTTTTTTTTTGCCCAGTCGATGTCCATTTTCCGCATTGATCAAATAGGTGTATTAATTGTGTTTAGTTTCTCTGTGATTTCTCCACACGTGGATCGTCAGGTGTTCTGGAGCGAGGGGGGGTGAAGTGGCACTTGAGTCCTGAGACAAAGTGACATGGGTGTGTGTCAGGGTGTGTAAACCCCTTATCGTGGGTATACAGTCAAGGATTAGGGAGGTTAATAAGGTCACGAGTTTACAGCGGAATTCCACGACGTGCAAAAGAGCTGTCGCTTTGTTTGGATTAACATAATCATTATCGGCTGGCGCCAAAACCCGACACTGGATTGTTGTGCAAACATTGTTTTCCAACGTAATACAAACCTTCCAAAGGGTTGCCGGGGAAATGTTATAATAATTACCTGGGTGATATTAGTAATTTAAGTGTTCACACTTTAGCAAATAAGCTTGACATTTTTTAATTGGATAAAGGTTGTTGTGAAGGAGGGAGGGAATGTGTGTCTGTGTCGCTTTCTGCCTCTCAGCCAGACAACATTGAACCCCACCAAAATGAGGAACAACTCCCTTCAGGTGTTTGGATGTTGGTGTTTTTGTTTTTCCAAGTGATGCCGGTAATACATAGCGGATCAGGCAGAGTTCAAGGCTGCGCACAAATGGGCTTATGAGTTGGCTGGCTTTTTGGGGGCTTTTTATCTTTATGAATCTCTTTGGTGTTTGGGTGTGCGTATGTGTGTGTCTATGTGTGTCTTTCCGTCCGTGAATGTGTGTGTGTGTGTATGTGTGTGTGTCTGTTGGGGGGGGGGCATTAGCAGTGTTTTAACTCGTGAGCAGGACTATGAAGGTAAATCAAACCCCCTTGGCCCTCAGACGTCACAGGGAGCGGAGAGGATGGAGAGAAAAGAAAACAGAAAGAAAAAAGGAAAAAACAAACTCACACCTACACCCTCTCTGGAGTGACTTATTTAGAAGGCCCTCCACTCCCCAAACTCACACCTACACCCTCTCCTTATTTAGAACTCCCCAGACTCACACCTACACCCTCTCTGGAGTGACTTATTTAGAAGGCCCTCCACTCCCCAGACTCACACCTACACCCTCTCTGGAGTGACTTATTTAGAAGGCCCTCCACTCCCCAAACTCACACCTACACCCTCTCTGGAGTGACTTATTTAGAAGGCCCTCCACTCCCCAGACTCACACCTACACCCTCTCTGGAGTGACTTATTTAGAAGGCCCTCCACTCCCCAAACTCACACCTACACCCTCTCTGGAGTGACTTATTTAGAAGGCCCTCCACTCCCCAAACTCACACCTACACCCTCTCTGGAGTGACTTATTTAGAAGGCCCTCCACTCCCCAAACTCACACCTACACCCTCTCTGGAGTGACTTATTTAGAAGGCCCTCCACTCCCCAAACTCACACCTACACCCTCTCTGGAGTGACTTATTTAGAAGGCCCTCCACTCCCCAAACTCACACCTACACCCTCTCTGGAGTGACTTATTTAGAAGGCCCTCCACTCCCCAAACTCACACCTACACCCTCTCTGGAGTGACTTATTTAGAAGGCCCTCCACTCCCCAAACTCACACCTACACCCTCTCTGGAGTGACTTATTTAGAAGGCCCTCCACTCCCCAAACTCACACCTACACCCTCTCTGGAGTGACTTATTTAGAAGGCCCTCCACTCCCCAAACTCACACCTACACCCTCTCTGGAGTGACTTATTTAGAAGGCCCTCCACTCCCCAAACTCACACCTACACCCTCTCTGGAGTGACTTACTTAGAAGGCCCTCCACTCCCCAAACTCACACCTACACCCTCTCTGGAGTGACTTACTTAGAAGGCCCTCCACTCCCCAAACTCACACCTACACCCTCTCTGGAGTGACTTACTTAGAAGGCCCTCCACTCCCCAAACCACACCTACACCCTCTCTGGAGTGACTTACTTAGAAGGCCCTCCACTCCCCAAACTCACACCTACACCCTCTCTGGAGTGACTTACTTAGAAGGCCCTCCACTCCCCAAACTCACACCTACACCCTCTCTGGAGTGACTTACTTAGAAGGCCCTCCACTCCCCAAACTCACACCCTCTCTGGAGTGACTTACTTAGAAGGCCCTCCACTCCCCAAACTCACACCTACACCCTCTCTCTAGAAGGCCCTCCACTCCCCAAACTCACACCTACACCTCTCTGGAGTGAGCCCTCCACTCCCCAAACTCACACCTACACCCTCTCTGGAGTGACTTACTTAGAAGGCCCTCCACTCCCCAAACTCCAAACTCAGTGACCTAGAAGGCCCTCCACCCAAACTCACACCTACACCCTCTCTGGAGTGACTTATTTAGAAGGCCCTCCACTCCCCAAACTCACACCTACACCCTCTCTGGAGTGACTTACTTAGAAGGCCCTCCACTACACCCCCCAAACTCACACCTACACCCTCTCTGGAGTGACTTACTTAGAAGGCCCTCCACTCCCCAAACTCACACCTACACCCTCTCTGGAGTGACTTACTTAGAAGGCCCTCCACTCCCCAAACTCACACCTACACCCTCTCTGGAGTGACTTACTTAGAAGGCCCTCCACTCCCCAAACTCACACCTACACCCTCTCTGGAGTGACTTACTTAGAAGGCCCTCCACTCCCCAAACTCACACCTACACCCTCTCTGGAGTGACTTACTTAGAAGGCCCTCCACTCCCCAAACTCACACCTACACCCTCTCTGGAGTGACTTACTTAGAAGGCCCTCCACTCCCCAAACTCACACCTACACCCTCTCTGGAGTGACTTACTTAGAAGGCCCTCCACTCCCCAAACTCACACCTACACCCTCTCTGGAGTGACTTACTTAGAAGGCCCTCCACTCCCCAAACTCACACCTACACCCTCTCTGGAGTGACTTATTTAGAAGGCCCTCCACTCCCCAAACTCACACCTACACCCTCTCTGGAGTGACTTATTTAGAAGGCCCTCCACTCCCCCCAAACTCACACCTACACACTCTCTGGAGTGACTTATTTAGAAGGCCCTCCACTCCCCAAACTCACACCTACACCCTCTCTGGAGTGACTTATTTAGAAGGCCCTCCACTCCCCAAACTCACACCTACACCCTCTCTGGAGTGACTTATTTAGAAGGCCCTCCACTCCCCAAACTCACACCTACACCCTCTCTGGAGTGACTTATTTAGAAGGCCCTCCACTCCCCAAACTCACACCTACACCCTCTCTGGAGTGACTTACTTAGAAGGCCCTCCACTCCCCAAACTCACACCTACACCCTCTCTGGAGTGACTTACTTAGAAGGCCCTCCACTCCCCAAACTCACACCTACACCCTCTCTGGAGTGACTTACTTAGAAGGCCCTCACACCCACTCCCTCCCAAACTCACACCTACACCCTCTCTGGAGTGACTTACTTAGAAGGCCCTCCACTCCCCAAACTCACACCTACACCCTCTCTGGAGTGACTTACTTAGAAGGCCCTCCACTCCCCAAACTCACACCTACACCCTCTCTGGAGTGACTTACTTAGAAGGCCCTCCACTCCCCAAACTCACACCTACACCCTCTCTGGAGTGACTTACTTAGAAGGCCCTCCACTCCCCAAACTCACACCTACACCCTCTCTGGAGTGACTTACTTAGAAGGCCCTCCACTCCCCAAACTCACACCTACACCCTCTCTGGAGTGACTTACTTAGAAGGCCCTCCACTCCCCAAACTCACACCTACACCCTCTCTGGAGTGACTTACTTAGAAGGCCCTCCACTCCCCAAACTCACACCTACACCCTCTCTGGAGTGACTTACTTAGAAGGCCCTCCACTCCCCAAACTCACACCTACACCCTCTCTGGAGTGACTTACTTAGAAGGCCCTCCACTCCCCAAACTCACACCTACACCCTCTCTGGAGTGACTTACTTAGAAGGCCCTCCACTCCCCAAACTCACACCTCACACACCCTCTCTGGAGTGACTTACTTAGAAGGCCCTCCACTCCCCAAACTCACACCTACACCCTCTCTGGAGTGACTTACTTAGAAGGCCCTCCACTCCCCAAACTCACACCTACACCCTCTCTGGAGTGACTTACTTAGAAGGCCCTCCACTCCCCAAACTCACACCTACACCCTCTCTGGAGTGACTTATTTAGAAGGCCCTCCACTCCCCAAACTCACACCTACACCCTCTCTGGAGTGACTTATTTAGAAGGCCCTCCACTCCCCAAACTCACACCTACACCCTCTCTGGAGTGACTTATTTAGAAGGCCCTCCACTCCCCAAACTCACACCTACACCCTCTCTGGAGTGACTTACTTAGAAGGCCCTCCACTCCCCAAACTCACACCTACACCCTCTCTGGAGTGACTTACTTAGAAGGCCCTCCACTCCCCAAACTCACACCTACACCCTCTCTGGAGTGACTTATTTAGAAGGCCCTCCACTCCCCAAACTCACACCTACACCCTCTCTGGAGTGACTTACTTAGAAGGCCCTCCACTCCCCAAACTCACACCTACACCCTCTCTGGAGTGACTTACTTAGAAGGCCCTCCACTCCCCAAACTCACACCTACACCCTCTCTGGAGTGACTTACTTAGAAGGCCCTCCACTCCCCAAACTCACACCTACACCCTCTCTGGAGTGACTTACTTAGAAGGCCCTCCACTCCCCAAACTCACACCTACACCCTCTCTGGAGTGACTTACTTAGAAGGCCCTCCACTCCCCAAACTCACACCTACACCCTCTCTGGAGTGACTTACTTAGAAGGCCCTCCACTCCCCAAACTCACACCTACACCCTCTCTGGAGTGACTTACTTAGAAGGCCCTCCACTCCCCAAACTCACACCTACACCCTCTCTGGAGTGACTTACTTAGAAGGCCCTCCACTCCCCAAACTCACACCTACACCCTCTCTGGAGTGACTTACTTAGAAGGCCCTCCACTCCCCAAACTCACACCTACACCCTCTCTGGAGTGACTTACTTAGAAGGCCCTCCACTCCCCAAACTCACACCTACACCCTCTCTGGAGTGACTTACTTAGAAGGCCCTCCACTCCCCAAACTCACACCTACACCCTCTCTGGAGTGACTTACTTAGAAGGCCCTCCACTCCCCAAACTCACACCTACACCCTCTCTGGAGTGACTTACTTAGAAGGCCCTCCACTCCCCAAACTCACACCTACACCCTCTCTCTAGAAGGCCCTCCACTCCCCAAACTCACACCTACACCCTCTCTGGAGTGACTTACTTAGAAGGCCCTCCACTCCCCAAACTCACACCTACACCCTCTCTGGAGTGACTTACTTAGAAGGCCCTCCACTCCCCAAACTCACACCTACACCCTCTCTGGAGTGACTTACTTAGAAGGCCCTCCACTCCCCAAACTCACACCTACACCCTCTCTGGAGTGACTTACTTAGAAGGCCCTCCACTCCCCAAACTCACACCTACACCCTCTCTGGAGTGACTTACTTAGAAGGCCCTCCACTCCCCAAACTCACACCTACACCCTCTCTGGAGTGACTTACTTAGAAGGCCCTCCACTCCCCAAACTCACACCTACACCCTCTCTGGAGTGACTTACTTAGAAGGCCCTCCACTCCCCAAACTCACACCTACACCCTCTCTGGAGTGACTTACTTAGAAGGCCCTCCACTCCCCAAACTCACACCTACACCCTCTCTGGAGTGACTTACTTAGAAGGCCCTCCACTCCCCAAACTCACACCTACACCCTCTCTGGAGTGACTTACTTAGAAGGCCCTCCACTCCCCAAACTCACACCTACACCCTCTCTGGAGTGACTTACTTAGAAGGCCCTCCACTCCCCAAACTCACACCTCCACACCCTCTCTGGAGTGACTTACTTAGAAGGCCCTCCACTCCCCAAACTCACACCTACACCCTCTCTGGAGTGACTTACTTAGAAGGCCCTCCACTCCCCAAACTCACACCTACACCCTCTCTGGAGTGACTTACTTAGAAGGCCCTCCACTCCCCAAACTCACACCTACACCCTCTCTGGAGTGACTTACTTAGAAGGCCCTCCACTCCCCAAACTCACACCTACACCCTCTCTGGAGTGACTTACTTAGAAGGCCCTCCACTCCCCAAACTCACACCTACACCCTCTCTGGAGTGACTTACTTAGAAGGCCCTCCACTCCCCAAACTCACACCTACACCCTCTCTGGAGTGACTTACTTAGAAGGCCCTCCACTCCCCCTCCACCTCTCTGACCCAAACTCACACCAAACTCACACCTACACCCTCTCTGGAGTGACTTACTTAGAAGGCCCTCCACTCCCCAAACTCACACCTACACCCTCTCTGGAGTGACTTACTTAGAAGGCCCTCCACTCCCCAAACTCACACCTACACCCTCTCTGGAGTGACTTACTTAGAAGGCCCTCCACTCCCCAAACTCACACCTACACCCTCTCTGGAGTGACTTACTTAGAAGGCCCTCCACTCCCCAAACTCACACCTACACCCTCTCTGGAGTGACACTTAGAAGGCCCTCCACACCCTACACTCTGGAGTGACTTACTTAGAAGGCCCTCCACTCCCCAAACTCACACCTACACCCTCTCTGGAGTGACTTACTTAGAAGGCCCTCCACTCCCCAAACTCACACCTACACCCTCTCTGGAGTGACTTACTTAGAAGGCCCTCCACTCCCCAAACTCACACCTACACCCTCTCTGGAGTGACTTACTTAGAAGGCCCTCCACTCCCCAAACTCACACCTACACACTCTCTGGAGTGACTTACTTAGAAGGCCCTCCACTCCCCAAACTCACACCTACACTCACACCTCTCTGGAGTGACTTACTTAGAAGGCCCTCCACTCCCCAAACTCACACCTACAGGCCCACTCTCTGGAGTGACTTATTTAGAAGGCCCTCCACTCCCCAAACTCACACCTACACCCTCTCTGGAGTGACTTACTTAGAAGGCCCTCCACTCCCCAAACTCACACCTACACCCTCTCTGGAGTGACTTATTTAGAAGGCCCTCCACTCCCCAAACTCACACCTACACACTCTCTGGAGTGACTTACTTAGAAGGCCCTCCACTCCCCAAACTCACACCTACACCCTCTCTGGAGTGACTTACTTAGAAGGCCCTCCACTCCCCAAACTCACACCTACACCCTCTCTGGAGTGACTTACTTAGAAGGCCCTCCACTCCCCCCCAAACTCACACCTACACCCTCTCTGGAGTGACTTACTTAGAAGGCCCTCCACTCCACTCCCCAAACTCACACCTACACCCTCTCTGGAGTGACTTACTTAGAAGGCCCTCCACTCCCCAAACTCACACCTACACCCTCTCTGGAGTGACTTACTTAGAAGGCCCTCCACTCCCCAAACTCACACCTACACCCTCTCTGGAGTGACTTACTTAGAAGGCCCTCCACTCCCCAAACTCACACCTACACCCTCTCTGGAGTGACTTACTTAGAAGGCCCTCCACTCCCCAAACTCACACCTACACCCTCTCTGGAGTGACTTATTTAGAAGGCCCTCCACTCCCCAAACTCACACCTACACCCTCTCTGGAGTGACTTACTTAGAAGGCCCTCCACTCCCCAAACTCACACCTACACCCTCTCTGGAGTGACTTCCTTAGAAGGCCCTCCACTCCCCAAACTCACACCTACACACTCTCTGGAGTGACTTACTTAGAAGGCCCTCCACTCCCCAAACTCACACCTACACACTCTCTGGAGTGACTTACTTAGAAGGCCCTCCACTCCCCAAACTCACTTCTTTATATTGTGTACAAGAAATTTGAATCGAACTGAATAGCGTGCAATTAAGAGGGACTTAACAGGATTTGCTAAGAGGGTCACTCCGGGGATATCAAGGCCTATACCTTGGATAGCCAATTCGGTCCGGGATGTATATTTCCAGTTCAATTTAAAAACGCAACAATGGCCACTCGAAGACTACTGTCATCTTATGGGAGTTGCTACGCCACCCCGGAACCTCAATAATGACGGGATTAGACGCATGGCAATTGTTATTCCTGCCCTTTTTGTTTAGACAAGAGCTTTTTGTTAGTGCATCGCTCTGAAACATACTTCCATCCTCTCCTCTGTCACTTCGATTGACACAGAAAACTCCACCAGCCAGTGGACTTGAAACGTGTTGGATACTGTGGAAGTGTAGTCATTCTTATATAATTCTAACTCTCTTAGAAACTGTTTTTCAAGGGAGATTTGGCCCAAGACTTGACCATGGAGTACATGATTAACGCATAAATGTGAAGGCAATTGTCACGTTCGACATCACGAGGAGACCAAGGCGCAGCGCGATTGGATTACATTATTTTATTTAACGAATAACACTTAAACAAACGTGCCACTATAAACAACTAGTGCTGACATGCAACTACACATAGACAATAACCCACAAAACCAAAATGGAAAATGGCAACCTAAATAGGATCCCCAATCAGAGACAACAATAAACAGCTGTCTCTGATTGGGAACCAATTCAGGCCACCATAGACCTACATTTATCTAGGCAATACCAAAACCCCATTGATATACAAAAAACCCTAGACAAGACAAAAACACACATACCACCCTCGTCACACCCTGACCTAACCAAAATAATAAAGAAAACAAAGATAACTAAGGTCAGGGTGTGACAGCAGTATGTATTCAAGCAGTGGTGTAATGTACTTAAGTAAAAATACATTAATGTACCACTTATGTAGTTTTTTGGGGATCTGTATTTTACCTTACTGTTTATATTTTTGACAGATGTTACTTTTACTCCACTACATTCGTAAAAAAAAGATGTACTTTTTACTCCATACATTTTCCCTGACACCCAAAAGTACTCGCTACATTTGGAATGTTAACAGAAAACATGTCCAATTCTGGTACTTATTAAGAGAACATCCCTGGTCATCCTTACTGCCTCTGATCTGGCGGACTCACTAAACACAAATGTTTGTAAATTATATTTCAGTGAGTGTGCCCCTGGCCAGAAGTACAGTAAATAACAAAAACAAGAAAGTTGTGCTATCTGGTTTGCTTAATATAAGGAATTAGAAATTATTCATACTTTTACTTTTGATACTTACAGTAAGTATATTTGAGCAATTAAATTGACTTTTGATACTTAAATATATCTAAAACCAAATACCTTTAGACTTTCACTAAAGTAGTGTTGTACTGACTTTCACTTTTACGTGAGTCATTTTCTATTAAGGTATCTTTACTTTTACTCAAGTATGACAATTGGGTACTTTTCCCACCACGGTATACACTACCGTTCAAAGGTTTGGGGTCACTTAGAATTGTCCTTGTTTTTGAAAGAAAATCACATTTTTTGTCCATTAAAATAACATCAAATTGATCAGAAATAGAGTGTAGACATTGGTAATGATGTAAAAGACTATTGTAGCTGGAAATGGCTGATTTTGAATGGACTATCTACATAGTTGTACAGAGGCCCATTATCAGCAACCCTCACTCCTGTGTTCCAATGGCACGTTGTGTTAGCTAATCCAAGTTTATCATTTTAAAAGGCTAATTAATCATTAGAAAACCCTTTTGCAATTATGTTAGCACAGCTGCAAACTGTTGTCCTGATTAAAGAAGCAATAAAACTGGCCTTCTTTAGAACTTTCTTCTGAAACGCGTCAGTCTGTTCTTGTTCTGAGAAATGAAGGGTATTCCATGTGACACATTTCCAAGAAACTGAAGATCTCTTCACTGTTGACGTTGAGACTGGTGTTTTACGGGTACTATTTAATGAAGCTACCAGTTGACGACTTGTGAGGCGTCTGTTTCTCAAACTGTTCTGAGAAATGAAGGCTATTCCATGTGAGAAATTGCCAAGAAATTGAAGATCTCATACAACGCTGTTTACTACTCCCTTCACAGAATAGCGCAAACTGTCTCTAACCAGAATAGAAAGAGGAGTGGGAGGCCCCGGTGCACAACTGAGCAAGAGGACAGGTACATTAGTGTCTAGTTTGAGAAACAGACGCCTGTTGTGTTACAGCCTGAATTCAAACTGTATTAAATATTTTTTTTTTTTTATCTCACCCATCTACACACAATATCCCATAATGACAAATGTATTGAAAAGGAAATATAGAAATATCTCATTTACATAAGTATTCACACCCCTGAGTCAACACTTTGTAGAAGCACCTTTGGCAGTGATTATAGCTGTGAGTCTTTCCGGGAGACCCACCGGGAGACCCATGGGGCAGTGCCCAATTGGCCCAGCGTCGTCCGGGTTAGGGGAGGCTTTGGCCAGCAGGGATATCCTTGTCCCATTGTGCACTAGTGACTCCTGTGGCAGGCTGGGCGCAGTGCATGCTGTCACATTCACCAGGTGTACGGTGTTTCCTCTAACACATTGGTGCGTCTGGCTTCCGGGTTAAGTGGGCATTGTGTCAAGAAGCAGTATGGGTTGTGTTTCGGAGGACACATGGCTCTTGACCTTCGCCTCTCCAGAGTCCGTATGAGAGTTGCAGCGATGAGACAAGACTGTAACTACCATTCGGGAGAAAAAAGTCTCTAAGAGACACCTCGATTGTGCACCATTTGCACATGATTATTTTCAAAATACTTACGGCTCTGCCAAATATTTCTTCTTGCTAGCAACCATTTTCAGATTTTGCCATAGATTTTCAAGTAGATTTAAGTCAAAACTGTAAATCGGCTACTCAGCTATTCACTGTCTTCTTTGTAAGCAACTCCAGTGTAGATTGTGTTTTCGGTTATTGACCTGCTGAATTAATCTCCCAGTGTCTGGTAGAAAGCAGACTGAACCAGATTTTGCCTGCGCTTAGCTTCATTCTGTTTATTTTTTTTATCTTGAAAATCTCCCCAGTCCTTAATGATCACAAGCATATCCATAACATGATACATCCACCACTATGCTTGAAATAATGGATAGTTATACTCAGGAATGTGTTGTATTGGATTTGCCCCAAACATAACACTGTTGTATTCAGGACAAAAAGTGAATTGCTTTGCCACATTGTTTGCAGTATTAATTTAGTTCCTTGTTGCAAACAGGATGCATGTTTTTAGAATATTTGCATTCTGTACAGGCTTTCTTCATTTCACTCTGTCAATTAGGTTAGTATTGTGGAGTAACTACAATGTAGTTGATCCATCCTCAGTTTTCTCCTATTACAGCCATTAAATGCTGTAACTGTTTTAAAGTCACCATTGACCTCATGGTGAAAACCCTGAGCGGTTTCCTTCCTCTCCGGCAACTGAGTTAGGAAGGATGTCTTGTAGTGACTGGGTGTATTGATACACCATCCAAAGTGTAATTAATAACTTCACCTTGCTCAAAGGTACATCTTATGTCTGCTTTTTGGTTGAATTAACATTGTTTAAACGTAATTTGTCTACATATTGTGAAGTGGAATCTACGTGGAAAACACAATGGAATTGAAAAAGGTCCTTAACGTTGTTTTGAGGGTGAAATTTCAAACACAAGATTATTAGTCATCATGGTAACCAAATTTCAACATAGTCCTTTTATCAATTTGATTTCCTCACCTCCTGCATCTTCTCTCCTCCGTCCTCTCTCACCTCCTGAAAAATGTCAAAGGTTATCGAGAATCGGCGAGAAGAGAGCGTGGATGGAAATGCGCTTGCTTGAAATGAGACGGTCCTTCTCCACTTGTGCGTCATTATGCTAATGACAGTTTACAGGGTGGAATCACAAAATAGATGTTTAAAGGGATCAAAACAAATGTAGCTAGTTGTGTACGACATTTTATAGATAAAAGGATATGTAACATATTGTTTTGAAATGTTTTCATGCTTTTCTCCTTTGAGAAAACAATAGCTGATTCAAAGGGGTGTGTGGCAGATTTCAAAGCTCTTCCGCAAAGGACTCAGGTAGGATACACTTGTGCTTCCATGGCAAAAAGAGGCTATTGAGGAGGACTTCTTCCGTTTGCCTACTAACGAATTGACGCACTCCTTGACCACTCGACCACTTATCGGTTACCTGGTCACGAGAAGAGAGGACAAGGGCGACAGGACAGAGGACAGACTTTTGCCAAAACAAGAATACCCCGTAGACAAACCTTGGAAAACATATGTTGAGTTTTTACCTTTAAAACAACAGCAGACTTTCAACATTATATCCACTATCATAAAAAACAACAATAGGCTGGGCAGCACCTCCTACAGAAGAGTTCATCTATCTACAGTTACCCTTTAGTCTCCCATCCAAGATTGGAACCAATCCCAGTTTATCTACGGTATTTGTCACTGACTATTACCGATGAGAATGACTGTTGAGAGATCTGTTCTTCAAAACGAAATATATTCACTACTGCTATCAAAGTCATTCCAAATGGTAGGCTTACCAGAGCAAATGAAATGTGAGCATACTTTATCAATCACCAATGATGCTATTTAGGCCTATATAACATTTGAATCCCAGAATTCAACTTAAAATAGACAAAACAATAGGCTTAGGGTTTCAAGCTCTGGGTGATTTCAATTGTAATACTATTTAATGATATTGAATTGTGTTTGGTTGTCTATGCAATCAAATATCAACATTTGAAGGAGATGTATCTTCTGCTTGGATAGTTCCATCTGTCCCACTGACTTAGTCTGGCTTTAATACCAGTTTGTCAACCAAAAATCTACGTTAAAGAAGAAGACTAAATCAAATCGAACTTAAAAAGCCCTTGAAATAAAGTTTGGTTTGATTGTCCTATTCTTTAACTTAGATTTTTGTTTGAGATGGAGACGTGAACGCAACATATAAATGATTCATTTTTAGACAAACTGGAATTAAAGCCAGACTAAGTCAGTGGGACAGATGGAACTATCCAAGCAGAAGATAAATCCCCTTCAAATGTTGATGTTAGGTCATGTTGACAACCAAACACATTCAATATCACTTTTAAAATGCAATAAATGGCCTATTAACGTGTTGACAAGTTAACAAATGATATGTTGGATTCATGTCTCCAACTCAACCTAAAATAAACATTAAAGAATGGGATTAAGCCAGTTGCTCAGATGGAACTATCTGAGCAATAGATAGATCTCCTTTAAATTATAATATTTAATTGTGTTGTCAACCCAAAAAAAAATCAATGTTACTTTTTTAATATAGTAAATAGCTTAAAGTTAAGGCTTTTCTTACAAACTAATGTAACATTCAACCTTAAATTGAGTAACACATCCGTGGCCACATTTTGAGGTTTCTGTAATTGTACATTTCTTCTTATGTAATCATATCAAGTGTGCATGTTCAAGATAACATGCATAGGTCATCCCAGGTCTGTGAGACCTTCACAAATGCTGTGATCATCCGCACAGAATCTCAAATGGCATTGATCACTTGCACCATGTACTTCTAATGTAATCTCAACTGCAATCCAGCTCATTTGCTTCTGCTATTAGATGATATCAATTTCATCTGGTTGTATAAATTCATCTGTTGTATAAATAAACAAAACGTCTGACATTGTAGTCCCATTGGAACTGCTGTGCCGTTAAATGGTTGAAAGTGCAGTGATAGACATTTGGGTGACACTAAAACAAAAATCATTGGAATTTGGTCATGCTTTTAGATGGTATAGCATAGTGATAACACAATTGGAAATTCAACTAACTTGTGGCTGTCTTATTGATTGGGTGGATATATGTTGTGATACTCATTGATCACCGTCTCAACTAAATATGACCTAATTATCCACGTTGAAATGACGTGGTGTGCCCAGTGGGTAGCCTCTTGTTGAAAGCCATGAGAGTGTTCTATATGGCCTATGGGAGGCATATTCATCTCTCTATCTATCGCGGCGAGGCCCACTGTCATCCAGTGCCTCAGGTAAAGAGCCCAATCGTCACTTAATCCCGTGACGACCGACGCTATCTACCCGGGCGGTGACTGATGACAGGGGTGCCTGAGAGTGTGTGTGTGTGTGTGTCATTTCCAAGGGGGGTCTGGTGGATGGAGGCTGTGTATATGGGAGAGATGGATGCCACCCTGGCCAGGTGCTCTGTTGGAGGCCGGTGAGCAGTGCCACGCCGTGCAGCCATGCCCATGACAGAGGAGGGGGGCGGACGGACAACCAAGGGCGACCACTGTCGCCAAGATAGATCAGTTGTCAAATGGTCGTTTGTTGGTGTGACCGGGGGGGCCCTCAGAGGGTGCCCATTTTTGTTCTAGCCCAGCACTAACACATCCCATCCAACTAACCAAAGGCTTGGTCATTAATTGATTAGTTGAATCAGGTGTGTTAGTGCTGGGCTAGGACAGAAATGTGCACTCTCTCTTGAGACAGACCCAGTGAGTCACAATCACCAGCCTGGCCGAAGTGCCTGAAGCCGTCTAGTGGACACAGGGGTATGTAACTCAATGTGACCATGGGTCATTACTGGACCTATAGCAAGGACTCGTCACTGAGGTGCTGAGGTGTGAGGTGCTCGAATCTCCACAATGAACTCTGGGTGCTGAGTGTGTCTGTGTGTGTGTGGACTGAGGCTGAAGGTGATGTGCATGTGTATGTGTGTGTGTTCTCACGCAGCCTTCCCTAAGAAGATCAATGTGTCCCCATGGAACATTGTCCTGACTCTAGTGAGTAGAGACTAAGGGTTTGTAGGGGAGGAGGGGGAGAAAGAACAGCACACTATGGATGTGATGCAAATGGCACCCGAGGACATCAGAATCAATTTACCTTATTGAAACAAATGGGGAAAGCAGCTCAGCCAGGCGGGATACATTTTCTTTGGCAGCCCCCATTGTTATTGTAATTAAACCTCCCAACCCAAATCTGTGACACCCCCCTCTTAACTCTCCCCCTGCACCCCACTCCCGGCGACCCCGTTGCCGGGTCCTGCCTCAGATCCCTTTTACCTTAATGAAAAGCCCTGACGTTCTCAGGTAACATGTAAATGCAGTAATTGTGATTCATAGTCCCGGGTGACACGCTAAAAGGCATATGAGATTTTACATTTACATAAAAAAAAGACACAAATGTAGAGACTTAGCAGAAACACTCTCTCTTATCTGGAGCGCACACATTTGAAAAACTTGTCCCCTGTGAGAATTGAACCCACACCCCTGGTGTTGTGAGCATCACCCTGGACCCCAGACCTGCTGTGGAAATCATTTACCAAGACGATTCCATGTAGGCTGTAGCACCCACTCTCAGCACCCCTCTGAGATGGTTACGGTCATTCCCCAGAACGCTCTCATGTTGATAAACTCAGCCACATTCATGAAATCCTAAATATACAAAATGGACCCCCTTCGGCAAAATGACCTTGTGAGACACCAAAGCGGCCACTCCAGCGATTAATATTTCAGTGATGTTTGTCCTATTGAGTATTTGCCATTGTTGTTTTTTTTCTTTGGCTGGCCACATTGACGTCTGTGGTGGCAGCAGCTATTCCTGAGCGCGGCGGGGCAATGTGATGCGGTCACAGTGGTGATCAATGCCTCCATACAAATGATCAAGAGCCGCCGCTTGACACCCGAGACGGACTTTTCGGCAAACGCCCTCCATACTGAAATGCCACGATGGCGGGGCGGAGGCAGGTCTACAGATGCCGCGGATCCATAACAAATAGAGGCTATATGCAAACTAACCCAGCACCCGGGAAAGTGCCGCCAGTGTAGCGCCCACAGTTTACCCTGTACTACCTAAACACAAACACATGCACCTGAGAATGTAAATTAGCCTATGCACAGTGCATGTGCCCCCCGCTCATGGCTTGCGTTTAACAGGCAAATTGGGATTAATTTGGGAAATGGCAGGCGTGGAGGTGACACCGTGCCGTTCCGCCCCGAAGAAAGGGGGTTTTCCGTGGAGAATGTGGAGCGGCAGGCGACATTGATTGTTCCCCCATTACCCGAGTGCCATTTTGCATAAGCGCCGCTTGGCTGTGATGAAAACAAGTGGCGGTTGGTTTCAGGGGTGTGAGGCAGACACACAGACAATTAGTTTGTCTTTTTTCTCTTCTCGGCCCTTTCCACCCACAGCATAATTCAGGGGAGCCATCTTGTGGAAATGTCAGTGTGTGATGGGGCCGCAGAGCCGCCAGCGTGACAAAGCGTGACACCTCCCAGGTTGCCGGGCCCTGAGACGGGTTAAGTGGAATGAACGCCGCTGCACGCCTGACCTTGTGGCTGGTGATGTATACGGCCGCATTTGCGTCATGAAAAACTGAATACGGATGCCTCTGTCTTGGGCAATTCCATGCCAGGACAGCTACAAAATATTTTGTCTATCTCAGATTGTTCTGGCAGTTGTCACGCAAGGCTGTAATTGCTGAAAATGGAGGATTCTTTGACGAAAGCAAAGTTTGAAGCACACAATTATTATTTCAATTAAAAATCATTATTTATAACCTTGTCAACATATTGACTATGTTTCCGATTCACTTTGAAACTACTTTCATGTATGTTTTCATGGAAAACAAGGAGATTTCTAAGTTACCCCAAACTTTTGAACGGTAGTGTACATAGACAACAACTATTATGGTTGGCGAGTCCAAGCTAACCAAGCTAGTTGGTGATGTTAATAGTCACGTTTCCATTGATGGCACAAGGTGGAAGAACTGTCCATGGTCCTGGTACTTTTTGGTGACAGACAGTACTTGCCTCTTCTTTGGTGGAGAATGGGACTTCCCACTCACATCGTCGCCAACTAAAACAGCACTCCAGCGCTTCTTGTTCTCCATGTTCGGAGCTGCTGATAACTCTTGAGTGAGCTCTCACACGGATGACCACTTACAGCCATTATTTCCCTTGCCTCCAGGCCCGCATCTGGTAACCTTTGCATTCTGAAGTTGATACCCAAGCGACTGTTTGACCCAGTCTTCAATTTGAATAATTCTATTCATTCTACGTTGCTATGCTAAACAAATCATTGGCATGTAGCTAACTAGCAGATAGTCAATGATTATGAGAGACAGGAACCTCAATAAATTATGATTTAATAAATACCCAATAGGCTTACATAGGCCGCAATGCACTGCTTAGTGAATACATGGAATTCTGAGTGTTTACAGTTTCCATGATGAACAATTAGGTTCACATGCATTCTTGGGCTAGCTAGCCTACTGGCATGGGAGAGATCGCATTTGTAAAATGATGCATTGTTGCACAGGTCGTGGAGGCAGAGAGGTAGGTTCATACAACACCCAATAGGGCGGCAGGTAGCGGAGTGGTCAGAGTGTTGGACTAGTAACCGAAAGGTTGCAAGATCGAATCCCCGAGCTGACGAGGTAAAAATCTGTCGTTCTGTTCCTAGGCCGTCATTGAAAATAAGAATTTCTTCTTAACTGACTTGCCTAGTTAAATAAAGGTTAAAAAAAACAGTTGCAAACCTGCCATTTAAATAAAATGACCCAACGCAGCTCATTTCCTTCTTCAATCATGCAGAGATGGGCAGCATGAATGTTTTGCCGGAAAGGGGAGAAATTGTACTTTTCAATGGTGTTCATATCACAGTTGACCTGGAAGTATTACGTTTTTTGGGCACTAAAATAAGGTCAATTGTATGTTACAAAGCGAAGCACAAACTGTGTTCGCTAACTATACAGGTCTAAAAAGCATATAAAATGGCCACATTCATCATGATTTCCTTAAAAAGAAATTGTGATACAAATGTCAAAAGCATGTCAAACATCCTTCCTCCCAGTTAAGTTCATAAGTGAGAATTGCCAGAACAATTTGAGATACCCAAAAATATTTCTAGAATGTCCCAACTCCTGACGGCAGAAATGAATATTATCCTGATGGCAAAGCTAATTTCTACTAGATGGGCCAGCTGTAAACATGCATGACAAAAATGATCTATTTTGTCTTAATCTAAGGTTAGGGTTAGGCGTGTGGTTAAAGTAAGATCTGATGACTTTGTCAGCTAGTGGCCACGCTGCAGTGCAGGAGTCACCCCAATTGTACATTTAAGTGATTTAGCTCTTATGTAGAGCGACTTACAGTAATGAGTGCATACACATTCATACGTAGGAATTGAACCCACGACCCCGGCGTTGTATGCACCACACTCTACCAACAGAGCCACACAGGACCAAAACATTCCAACCTGCGTGGAATCTTGGTGGGGTTTTGTCACCGTGAGTGAGAGTGCACCTTTCATGGAGAGGTGGCGCGTCTTTCAAAAAGAGGGTGTTACGTTTTTATTTTCCAGAGGAACATTTTTCCTGCTCCTTTTTTTAATAGAGGTCAATTATCTACCTCACATGTATTTTTTTGTGCCCCCCCAAATTCTTTGCTGTATCAATTGGCACATCCGTAAACCTTCCATTGTTCTATCACAACCCGCTCCACCCCCTACTTCCTACATTGAGAACAACAGCAAAGGTACCATCACCATTTCTGCCACCTCCTCTCTCCTTTAGAGACCTGATTACAAATGGTCAACTTGAAAATAGAGTCAAATGTCCTCCAAGGCCGCTTGCTTGTCAATTTGAAAAGGCACAAGGACGAGTAAGTCGCCCGTGTCCTCATCTTGATATTTCGAGGCGAGAGAGATAGAGAGAGAGGGAGGGAAAGAGAGAAAGAGAGAAAGAGAGAGATAGATAGAAAGAACATAACAAATTGTCCCTGTTCAGCAGGCAAGGCGATGGTAGGTGATGTGGATGCGAGCGAGGAAGAAGCAGAGGCAGAGGGGGGAACAGGGGATCTTGAACATCTAGCCCTCAGCATTTATATCAGAAGTCTCCACAAAGCCGCAATGGATCACTCCAGTCAGCTGGTGTTCGCGGTATCAGGAAAACCATGGGACTTTCATAATTTACCACAGATAGGCCCTACCCTTTTCTCCCTCAGCCTCAGCCTCACTCAAATGCAGACGCAAGGCTTTGAGGATAATATCTTCTCAAATCCCTCTTCACCATGCTGAGAGAGAAGGCTATTTTTATTTCATATACTGTATATATATATTTATTTCATTCTCTCACTATCTCTCCATCTCCCGCTTGTTTGTTTTCACCGTCTCTCTCTCTCTCACTCTCTCTCTCTCTCTCTCTCTCTCTCTCTCTCTCTCGGCCTAGGACTTTACTGCTTGTGACTGCTGGAGGAATCGCTCCAAAGTTAGTCGAGGAGTGGTCTTAGCACGGCTCATTTTTCTGCTGTTGTCCACACTGATTCACTTCTTCAAAGTGGAAGTGGCATTTTCTTGTCTTTTGGAGTTGTATATGTAATACCAATTTATACAGTCCCCATTCAAGTATTTTCACAGTGGTAATTTAACAGTAAGTACCACAAGTCGAAAATATTAGGCAGCGAAGCCCCAAAAACATTCTGAAATAAACCTGTGACAGTGATGATTAGCTTTGGCACTTGCTCTCCTAATAATTTATCACACAAATTTCACCCATCCTCTGTCCATAGAAATACTAAGGCCATTGTAATGCTACAAACCAACGCTATGAGAGATGTCATCTAGGCATCTGCTGTGATTTTTTCGCATTCATGATGGCCCGCTCTCTGATTAATCATAGCTATGATGGAGAGTGCCCTTTGAAACACTCCAGATGCCGACTGCACCGCAACTCTTCGAAGATTGCTTGTAATCAGATGGGATACACGCTCCCCCCTCGCTGTTTTCCCCCACTCTCCCGGAATATATTATGGAGGAATATGAGCGACGGAATGGTCTTTGATATGGCAAGGTGAATTGAAGAGGTCGTGCTTGTGTCGTACTCAAACAGTTGAATGGTAATAGATAGTAGAAGACGTATTTTGTTTTATGTGAGCCCGGAGCTCACCAGGATAGCTGTGTAGGTACACTGCCCTCGACTCGTACAGATAAAAGGGAATATTACCATAAATCACTCTATTGGGCCATTACCATGCGGGTGCTTATCACTGACTGTTCCAAAGCTGCAACATCACCCTAAATGTGTGGATCCTGTGAACTTTCCCCCCACTTTGCATGACAGGGGCTGTGTTTCATATTGAATGCTGAGCTAGCTTCTGATACCTATCGGCTAACACAAAGCTAGAAAGGAGTGGAAAATGTACAGTATAGCTTTCCCCTCTAGGCTCAGTGACGTCTTTAGGGTTGTGACCAGAAATACACCTGGTAGAATATAGGTGTGCTAAATGTATTCCTTTTGTTTCGCCCTGATGAAGGCATTTCCCCAGAAGGTGTTGGTTTTTACCAATAAAGCATTGGTTTATAAAACAAACTATTGTCCTAACTATTGTCCTGCCAAGAGTTGCTGAATATCTTTTCATCTAAGATGAGAAGCCTTATAAACTGACAGGTTCTCCAACAAGCTAATAAGACGATGCTACAGTTATTAATGCAGACACCTATAGGCTACTAGATAAACAAGGCCGCATCGACCTAATTATTTTTTATTTTCTCTCCTCTACTCCTCCTGACAGTTGTTTTTTTGCACACGAAGGCACATTTGAAGTTGTTGTCTATTATTCTTTATCTAATTCCCTCTAACTACAGTTAAAAAACAACTTTCCTATCTTCCACTTCTCCACTAAGCCGGGTCTTAGTGCGGCCCTCTGCTTATGGGGTTGGGGAGGGATGGAGGGTATAAAATGCTTGGGTTAGCAGAGTAAGGATTCCTTCTTTTCCAGGTAGTTTCCCCCCTTTAGCTGAGACGAGTTTTAACCCTGACTTATATTATTATTATTACTATTATCAGCAAACAAGTATTTTTGACGATGATAAGTAATAGCGGAATCCGTATGTGTAGGATGAACATCTCGTTGGAATAGCAAAAGCGATGTGGCCATTTTTCGTTTCAGTTCAGTATCTAACGTTCACTGGGAAAATGGAGTGTGTGCGGGTGCTTATGATTTGTTGTTTTTGCTATTCTCAATTGGCGGCAATGAAGGCAAACTGCTGAGAGTGAGTAGGCCTAATGACACCGACCAGGTGTGGCCACCAAGTGTTTGGTATACTACAACAGCTTTATTAGTTGAGAGTTAAAGTCAGATTTGTTCAAGGGATGAAATGGCACATTATTTAGTCTTGAATTCCACGCACGGACGGACGCACGCACGCACGGACGGACGGACGGACGGACGGACGCACGCACGCACGCACGCACGGACGGACGGACGGACGGACGGACGGACGCACGCACGGACGGACGGACGCACGCACGCACGCACGCACACACACACACACACACACACACACACGCGTGCACTCATGTATGCACACGCACGCACACACACACAATGTGGATAATACCCCATGATCAATATGTCAAAATGTACTAGCGAAGGAAAGCTGCAAGCAGAAACTTTGCACTTGCAAAAGCAATCTATAATCTCTTTATGGTAGCAGTAGCACACATGTCAACTCAACGTGAATAATGCATAGCAAAAAAGTTTAGGCCCATTTATGTGTTAGCATACAATGCTGAATTCTCAGCTGCAACTAAAACCCACAGAAAAGGTCAGAAAGTTCCTCTGCAAACCATGCATTAGTTAACTAACCCAAACCCTAACCCTAACCGTAGGCATAATCTGCATATTCCTTGGTTTGTGAAGGAAGGTCGGCTTCAAAATCAGGTCTATTCCTCCTGACAGAGGTTTTGCATCTCACTGTTGATGGGAGGATGGTGAGGAGGATGAAAGAGAGGCATGGACAGGAGGAAGATATATGCTAACCAAGTGGACACAAATAAACAGTGTCTCAGGGCCTCTAATCCTGGAGACATGCTCGGTAGTGCCCTGTCAAACTGCACGTTGCCAATTTGAATGCACAGCGGGAACTCCCCACTCATCAATTTTGAGGGATCTTGTTCATTTGCAACCCCTCTCTCTCCACATCACCAAAAAAAACTATACCCCTGCAAAAAAAAGTGTATTATTTGTTTGTGTGCAATTGCTGTTTCACATTGAGGAATAGGGGGAGGATAAGTTGTCCGAAGACGAAGGATTTGGATATTTCAGTAATTGGGAAAATAAAGGTGTTGGCCTTGTGGACAAGAGCTTTCAGTCTGTTGTTGAAGCGTCAGCTATGAAGTCTTGAAGGCCTTCAGATCCCTTGCCAAGTATGCCATTCACCGACAGTGGAATTCGAAGCATGTGTCCAGACCAATATATCAACAGGGCTGTGGCCCCGCCAACGGAGCGTCACACTGGGAGGTGAGACTGAGGCTAGGTTTGAGGGTTGTGGGGAGGAGAAAGGGTAAAGAGAGTTGCCTCATACATTTGGTCTTTAAAGCCTACTGTTGTCTGTGGTAAGGACACTTCCCAAATGTGACAGGCCGTTTATTTGTGGTTGCAGTCCCACTCCTTACGGATTTTGTCATGTTTATTGAATAGAGAGTTGAAAGGTAGGGGAGAGTGTGCTGAAAGAGCACTGGGCTGGATTGGAATCCATGCTGACAGTGGTACATCGTACATGTGCTTCAGAGGTAGCTGCTTAGACCACCCCAAGCCAAAGGATCTAACGTTTTAAAAAATCCTGTTGTTAGGGCTAACAAGCTTGGTAGATTACAACATCCTGCTAGTCAAATTTATAACACTGGTTAAGTAATGGCATAGAAGGGTAGAAGGGCCAACCATTTGAATGCAAATTACAGTACGTTTCCTCAGACTTCACACGGAAGTTTGGCTTCCTATAAAGGCAGAGGAACAAGCAGAGGAACAAGCAACTAAACAAAACATTTTTTATTATCACCTGAAAAAACATGTTTCTCCTGTCTTTAATGAACATTGCAATCTCCCCAAATAAATGTGAGCTCTGATGAGGTCTCGTCCATCTTGCGTTACAAACACTGCACTTGTCCAACCAGCAGCAGAATAAGATTGCATGAAAAGGACATACAGCTGAAGGGCGGTGAGTAGCCGAGTGGTTAAGAGTGTTAGGCCAGTAACTGAAAGGTCACGGGTTTGAATCCCTGAGCTGACTATGTGAAAGTTCCGCTGATGTGCCCTTTGAGCAAGGCACTTCACCCTAACTCCTCCTGCAAGTTGCTCTGGATTAGAGTGTCTGATAAATGACTTAAATCTAATTCTGTCTGGCTGTGATTAGGGAATAACACACACACACACACACACTAATGCCTGTTGGGTTGCCTGACAAGTAATGCCTTGCAGTGTGCATGTAACCACACCTTCATGTTCCTGTTTGAATATGTTGTACACGGCACAGTCTCTCTCTCGTGTGAGTCGCCTACAAAGGGAAGGAGCTTGGAAAGACTCGGCCTTGTTCTATTAATAGGACTTGTCATTTCCATATGTGCCCAGGCTGCACATGTGCTGTAACTGAGTTACTCCATCATGAATACAAATCAGAATAGTTAGGTTGATGCCAGGCTAGTTCATAAACCACGGGGCCTGTCTGGTAGTAAGGCTGTTTTGCTACTTTAAGGCCTCAGTGTGGGAGCGGGGGGGGTCATAAAGTTATCCCTTTACACTTTTGCACTTTTGTTGAACAGTGCCACACCTCGCGCCACACGCATCTTTTTCTACCTCTTTGTCTTCCTCTTGTGCACCGCTGTAATTCATCCACGTCAGGTCAAAAACAGGCGAAAGTGTGATTGCCACGTATTGTTTCGAATTGACAGGGAAATGTAGGAGCCCAGAGGAGCTCTTGCTGAGTCTTCCTCTTCTATAGTGCTTTCATGTTTTTAATGCCTGCTAAAGCCTCACGTGGCTTACAGCAAATAGTACACATTCACTGCTATAGGATACAGCTTGGGGTTAGAAGTGACAGTAGACTTATGAAGTGGAAATGGAAATGTCCATTCAGTGGACACCATGGAACTAATGTACATGTGGCCACTGCCTAACCCCGATTTCTGGTCCAATCACCAATTCAAAAGAGCATGTTGATATAATTCTTATGAAAAATATGTTCCCCAAAGAGGATGAAAGTACGCCATGGTTCCAGGATAGATTGGGTTCGGAGTCAAATGCCTGTCCTCCCTGCAGGAACCCACGGGGCACAGACATCAGTTCAACGTCTAGTTTTGATGTATTCAAAGTGAAGTCAACCAAAAATGTCACCCTGTCATTGGATTTAGGTTCAAAGTTGGGTGAAAATAAAACAAAATTCCAGAACATTGATGACTTTTTGCAAATCCAATCAGTTTTCCACCTTGATTCAAGGTCGTCACATTTCATGTTTTGGTTGAAATTACGCAAAAACAACGTTGATTCAACCAGTTTTTTTCCCAATGGGGAAAAATATCACCGGAGTCCAGCCGCCAACATGCCTGGAAAAGGCCCCGGGTGATGATGCACCATATCATCGGAATTTAGCTAGCAGTGTAAAGCTAGTTACAGTAACTCTACACTGTACCAGAACTCACACCGGTTGTAAAAAAAATGAAAACATCTACTCTAGCACTCCTGGAAGCCCTTGCCACCTTTCCCAACAGGTGCCATGAGGGTTCTGACATCGACTGCTTGGATGAATCACTTGCAGCAAAAAGGAGTTCAAATTCGATCGATCTGGACGAACAAAGAGCATGAAAACCCAGGTTTTAACAAGTACGTCACGGGGGGTAGAACATGAATGTAAACATGAGGTTGAAGAACGGGAGGAGGCCCGGACCACTTTCAGAGTACACGCACATCTCGAACACTCTGAATACACCTTGAAATGTCCAAATATACCAAGCGCACTCAGAGGCAATCAAGAAAGTCCCACATGCCCTTTCCTCACATTCTACTCTCTTAACATCTGTGAGTATCTAACTGTTTGGCCCAATGCATAATATAGAGCTGCTCTATAGAAACAAAGCTTCAGGTGAAGGGGGGAAAAAGACCCATACTGAGCAAAACCTCCCATGAATCTCTTGGCTCAAAGATGAGAGCTAGGGTAGAGTATTCTAAAGGGATCTGTGTTTAAAAAAAAAACTTTATTTAAACTTTTTATTTTTATTTTTACACAGGTTCATAAGTTTGCTTCATTATCAGGTCTGATTAACATTTCTTAAATGAAAAGTCAGACGAACCAGCGATGAGAGGGAGAGAGAGAGAGAGAGAGAGAGAGGACTTGGGATTTTAGGT